>NC_136914.1:51159111-51735243 GCF_949752795.1 Hyperoodon ampullatus | reverse complement strand
TAATTAACTGTGGCTCAATTATCTAATTGTACCACATAAACTAATATTCTAACTTGTCAATTAAAAATAACTCCATGTGATTTAGATTGCAAGCAGGCATTCTCAGAGACCTAGAGGGGTTCAGGGCACTTCTATTTTTTGAGGTTCCTCATACAGTTGACCCTGGAACAAGGCAGGGGATCAGGGGTATCAACCCTCCCAGCAGTTCAAAACCTGCTTGTAACTTACAGTTGGCCCTCATGCACTATCCTCAGTTCCACATCCATAGTTCTGCATCCCTGGATTCAACAATCTGCCTCCCCTCATGCTCCACCTCCATATCTAAGAACAAAAGGAAATACTGCTTTTTACCTAAAATGTCCGTATTTTTGTTTCAACCAAATAATAAAAACAACGCCCCTTGCCTGACCTCTCACCATAATGGTGACCACAGGGACTTGACTCTAGGGTCCGAGACAGAGCACAGAGTTAAGATGTGGCTCTAACATGAACATGGGAGCTGGGAGACTGACAGAATGGTGGTCCAGTTACAGACTCAAAACCACAGATTGACAGCTAACTGGCAACAGGAAAACATGTTTCTTAGGTGGAGATTCCAATGGAGTTCATCAGTCTTCTCCTCGTGGGGGTATTTTACTAATATCTGGAAAGTTTCAAAGCCAAGATACATCGACTCAAATAAGAATTCAACTGACAAGAATAGCATCTCCACCTACCCTGGAGGATGAAATTATAAAAGCTGCTGTTGGGGCTTCCCTGGTGGCACAGTGGTTGAGAGCCTGCCTGCCAATGCAGGGGACATGGGTTCATGCCCCGGTCCGGGAAGATCCCACATGCCGCAGAGCGGCTGGGCCCGTGAGCCATGGCCGCTGAGCCTGCGCGTCCGGAGCCTGTGCTCCGCAACGGGAGAGGCCACAGCAGTGAGAGGCCCACGTACCGCAAAAAAAAAAAAAAAAAAGCTGCTAATTTTGTGCTTCTGGGCAGTGGCAAACAAGTGGCCAAGACTGATGGAACACTCTCTCTGGCTTCTGACTGAAGAATTTTACAGAAGCACGTTAGGTACATAAACAGAGACCATTATCAGGGTAGGAGTTTTTCACTTCTCCCAAAACATCCAGCACCACATCCACTTTTAAAGCTGGAATGCTTGACAAAAGGTTTTGTGCATGGCTATTGAGATATTCTTGTAGCCCCAAAGAACAAGCCTTGTTTCAGGTGTGCTACATTTACAACCTATTCTTTACAAGTATATAGTAAACTGTGCTTAAGGATAGAGAGGTGACCGAAAAGAACCTAAAGAAGAGCCCACAGTACAATCTAGAACAGCCTCCCCACTTTCCTCTTATTTTTGTTAGCTTTTACTTGCTCTTCACTCCAACTAGGCTCGTCTCAGCTTGCGAACTTTGCAGACTAGGAATGCTGTTGGAAAGCCTACCTTGGAACGTTTCCTTGAGTCAGGTGGGGTATGCAGAGTTTGGCCAGCTCTCATCGGAGTAAGAACTGCCTAAGAACTCCAAGGAATGCCTCTCAGCACGCTGTCTGCACTGGCGTGTGCCCAGGAAAAACACTATCCCTCCTGCTAACCTTTGAGGCATAACCTTTTATTCTCCCCAGTGGAGTTTTTTTACCGAAATTGTTCCTCGTGAGTTGTATGGAAGACTATGTTTTGATTATGAAAATCATTTACAGTGAGTACAAATTTTTCTAACTCCATATCAGTCACTCTTAATCTTTTAAACTTTTAAACAGAAACCTTTCTTCCACAAAAAATAGAATATCATACTCCAGCCTTGGCAGTATCAGTTTACATAACTCATAAAGACATGGCAGTAAGGAGTTTATAAGAAGTTGGTCAGGCAACTTGAAGCTATTGAGTTTAAAACATTATTTAAAATCCCAAATTATTTGCCTTTTTTGCATTGATCAGAAAAATGGTAAAGTTATTCATAATAAGTTATTCCCATGTGTTTTGAAGGGTAGTTTCTGATTAATATTTAAATAAACTCAGTCACATGAGCCTGTCATTTTTAACTCCATGTAAACAATCTAGAACATCATTGTTCAATGGCTTTCTGTGATTACGGAAATGCTCTCTATTTGCTCTGTCAAGTATGATAGACACTAGCCTCAGGTGGCTTTGAGTGATCAAAATGTGGCTAATATGACTGATTAATTGAACATTTAATTTTATTTCATTTTAATTACTTTAAATTTAAATTAAAGTAGTCACATGGAACTAATGGCTACTGTATTGGATGATGCAGGTCTAGAGACTTGTTACTCAACGTGTAGCCAACTACAGGAAGCATCATCTTTACCAGGGAACTTTTTACAAATGTAACTTTCAGGTCCCACCTCAAGACCACTGAATTTGACTCTGTACCTTAATAAGATCCCCAGGTAATTTACATGTGCATTAATATTTAAGAAGTACTGATCCAAAAGAGTAGTCCTCAACATTGGCTGTACCCTTAAAGTTACCTGAAACCTTTTTGGGGGGCTAATAAGGTCAAAATATTTTCAAAATAAGACCAAAATCTATTGCCTTTTTTACTAGATTGGCATGTTCACTGATGGTTCCAAAGCAATGGAGGATAAAACTTTAGGGGCCTAAGTATGAATCAAGGCACTGGAACCAAACTGCAAAAGTAATTGCTAATTTCTTCACTGTCACACACTTGCAAGAAAAAGAAAAGTCCAGTTACACTTAAGAATGTTTTTGATGATGCAGGAAAACATACTAATTTTCTTAATTCCTGATCATTAAACACACATTTTTAATATACTTTGAAAAGAAATAAACAAGAAGTATGTGTAAAGAATTGCTGCTGCAAAAGGAAGTGTAAAGACTGACTCAAGAAAACCAATTGTGAGACTGAGTTATAAGTTAACTAGCCCCCTTTCTTTTTTTTTTTTTTAAACTAGCCTCTTTTACATGAGGCACCATTTACTTGAAGGAACCAATGATGGATAAACTATGGTTATTCATAATTGGGTATTTGGCAAATACTTTATTCAAAATGAATGAAGTAAGTCTGTCACTTCAAGGAAAATAATTAACAGTATATGTTTCCAATGATAACCTTTGATGTTTAAAGTGGAAATTAGGATTTTAGAAAACTAGAATTTACCACTAAGATCCTCACATTTTCCTACTACTGAAAGACTTTTCTGATTAGATTGCTGGTGAAATTAATACCACCAGCATTTGAAAGCCCTACATAACTCACAGAACCCATATTTTTAAATGATCAATATATGAGTAAAAGATCCATTCAAGAAGCAAGATAGAACAATGAACTTAAATGTAACAAGAATACACATTTATTGATATGGTTTTAGATTCCAAACTGCACATAAAATGTTACGTAGTTATGAAACTACCTCTTGTCAAGTTTTGATATAGTAACAAAGAATATCCACAATTATCTGAAAATTCTATTAAAATACTCCTCTTTTGCAAATGTATTTGTGTGAGGCCAAATTTTCTTTATATTGTTTAACCAAAACAACTTACCAGAATGCAGAAGCAGATACCAGAATCCAGCTATCTTCTATTAAGCTGGATATTAAAGAAATGGGAAGAAAAAAGCCAATGCCATTCTTTCCACTAATTTTTTTGTTTTGGAAATAATAAATACTTTTCATAAAATATATTATTTATGTTAATAGGTAAGGCATTTATTATTGTTATCTTTAAAGGAAATCATAATTTTTAAAAAATTTCTCACTTTTAATTTTTGTACAGTTAATATTGATAGATATTATTTCCATTACAAAAAAGCTCTCTGGGGTTCTCAATCATTTTTGATAGTGTAAGTTTCCTGAGACCAACAAGTTTGGGTGCTGATGGTTTATACGATGCCTTGATAAGACTGAAGAGGATTAAAGCTAAGAATCACCACTCCCTTCACCCAAAACTTGAGAATTGGTTGCTTTCAAGCATTCAGAAAAATGGAAAGCACCTGGCATCTTCAAAAGAAAAAATGCAGAGTTCCTATATAAATATGTTGACTCATTTAAGCCAACTTCTTGGCACCCACTATGACAACCCATAGAAAACCGCTGTAAGAATTTATAAATATGCACATTTATTATAGCATGTTTATAGTGTGACCTGAGAACAATCTGAAGGTCTCTCAAGAGTAGAGTGGTTGGTTAAATTATAGTGCATTACATTACAGAATAGTATGCAACATTAAAAAGACTATTAATTATTTATGTTTCTAAAACTCGAATGTTGTTTATGATATATTATTAAATGAGAATGCAAGTTTCAAAGTAATGTGTGAAGTGTAGCCCCTTTTAAAAACAGGGAAACAGAGACATGGTGACACTGACAGTGGTCCAGCTGTTCACTTTGGACAGAGAAAACCAAGAGCTTTGAGATTGGTTCAAAATGGCAGAGTAGAAAGACATGCACTCACTCCCTCTTGCAAGAGCACCAGAATCAAAACTATCTGCTAAACAATCATCGACAGAAAGACACTGGAACTCACCAAAAAAGATACCCCACATCCAAAGACAAAGGAGAAGCCATGGTGAGACAGTCGGAGGGGCGCAATCACAATAAAATCAAATCCCATAACTGCTGGGTGGGTGACTCACAAACTGGAGAACAATTATACCACAGAAGTCCACCCACTAGAGTGAAGGTTCTGAGCACCAGGTCAGGCTTCTCAACCTGGGGGTCCACCAATGGGAGGAGGAATTCCCAGAGAATGAGACTTTGAAGGCTAGCGGGATTTGATTGCAGGATCTCAACAGGACTGGGGGAAAAGAGACTCTACTCTTGGAGGGGACACACAAAGTAGTGTATGCATCAGGACCCGGTGGGAGAAGTGACCCCATAGGAGACTGAGCCAGACCTACCTGCTAGTGCTGGAGGGTCTCCTGCAGAGGCGGGGGGCAGCTGTGGCTTACCACAGGGACAGGGACACTGGCAGCAGAGGTTCTGGGAAGCACTCCTTGGCATAAGCCCTCCTAGAGTCTGCCATTAGCCCCACCAAAGAGCCTGTAGGCACTAGTGCTGGATCGCCTCAAGTGCAAAAAAACAACAGGGAGGGAACTCAGCCACACCCATCAGCAGACAACAAGAGGATTAAACTTTTGCTGAGTTCTGCCCAGCAGAGCAACACACAGCTATACCCACCACCAGTCCCTCTCATCAGGAAACTTGCACAAGCCTCTTAGATAGCCTCATCAACCAGAGGGCAGACAGAAGAAGCAAAAAGAACTACAATACTGCAGCCTGTGGAATGAAAACCACATTCACAGAAATATAGACAAAATGAAAAGGCAGAGGACTATGTACCAGATGAAGGAACAAGATAAAACCCCAGAAAAACAATTAAATGAAGTGGAGATAGGCAACCCTCTAGAAAAAGAATTCAGAATAATGAATGAAGATGATCCAGGACCTCGGAAAAAGAATGCAGGCCAAGATCGAGAAGATGCAAGGAAGGTTTAACAAAGACCTAGAAGAATTAAAGAAAAACACCAAGAAGGATTAAAGAACAAACAAACAGAGATGAACAATACAATAACTGAAATGAAAAAATACACTAGAAGGAATCAATACCAGGATAACTGAGGCAGAAGAACATATAAGTGACCTGGAAGACAGAATGGTGGATTTCACAGCCAAGGAAGAGAATAAAGAAAAAAGAATGAAAAGAAATGAAGACAGCTTAAGAGACCTCTGGGACAACATTAAATGCACCAACATTCACATTATAAGGGTCCCAGAAGGAGAACAGAGAGAGAAAGGACTCAAGAAAATATATGAAGAGATTACAGTTGAAAATTTCCCTAACATGAGAAAGGAAATAGCTACCCAAGTCCAGAAAGCACGCAGAGTCCCAGGCAGGATAAACACAAGGAGAAACATGTCAAGATACATAGTAATCAAATTGACGAAAATTAAAGACAAAGAAAAATTATTAAAAGCAACGAGGGAAAAACAACAAATAATATACAAGGGAACTCCCATAAGGTTAACAGCTGATTTCTCAGCAGAAACTCTGCAAGCCAGAAGGGAGTGGCAGGATATATTTAAAGTGATGAAAGGGAAGAACCTACAACCAAGATTACTCTACCTGGCAAGGATCTCATTCAGATTCGATGGAGAAATTAAAACCTTTACAGACAAACAAAAGCTAAGAGAATTCAGCACCACCAAAGCAGCTCTAAAACAAATGCTAAAGGAACTTTCCTAAGTGGGAGACACAGAAGAAAAGGACCTGCAAAAACAAACCCAAAACAATTAACAAAATAGTAGTAGGAACATATATATATTGATAATTACTTTAAATGTGAATGGATTAAATACTCCAACCAAAGGACACAGGTTTGCTAAATGGATACAAAAACAAGACCCATCTATATCCTGTCTATAAGAGACCCACTTCAGACCTAGGGACACATACAGACTGAAAGTGAGGGGATGGAAAAAGATACTCCATGCAAATGGAAATCAAAAGAAAGCTGCAGCAGCAATACTCAGATAAAATACACTTTAAAATAAAGAATGTTGGGCTTCCCTGGTGGCACAGTGGTTGAGAGTCCGCCTGTCAATGCAGGGGACACAGGTTCATGCCCCGGTCCGGGAGGATCCCACGTGCCATGGAGCGGCTGGATCCGTGAGCCATGGCCGCTGAGCCTGCACGTCCGGAGCCTGTGCTCCGCAGCGGGACAGGCCACAACAGTGAGAGGCCCACGTAACGCAAAATAAATAAATAAATAAATAAATAAAATAAAGAATGTTACAAGAGACAAGGAAGGACACTACATAATGATTAAGGGATCAATCCAAGAAAAAGATATAACAATTATAAATATATATGCACCCAACATAGGAGCACCTCAATACATAAGGCAAATGCTAATAGCTATAAAAGAGGAAATTGACAGTAACACAATAATAGTGGGGGACTTTAACACCTCACTTACACCAATGCACAGCTCATCCAAAGAGAAAATGAATAGGGGAACACAAGCTTTAAATGACACAACAGACCAGATAGATTTAGCTGATATTTATAGGACATTCCACCCAAAACAGCATATTACACTTTCTTCTCAAGTACACATGGAACATTCTCCAGGATAGATCAAATATTGGGTCACAAATCTAACTGCAGTAAATTTAAGAAAACTGAAATCATATCGAGCATCTTTTCTGACCACAACACTATGAGATTAGAAATAAATTAAAGGGGAAAAGAACATAAAAAACACAAACACATGGAAGCTAAATAATACGATACTAAATAACCGAGAGATCACTGAGGAAATCAAAGAGGAAATAAAAAAATACCTAAAAATAAATGACAACAAAAACACAACAATCCAAAAACTATGGGATGCAGCAAAAGCAGTTCTAAGGGGGAAGTTTGTATCAATACAATCCTACCTCAAGAAACAAGAAAAATCTCGAATATACAATCTAAACTTACACCTAAAGGAAACAGAAAAAGAAGAACAAACAAAACCCAAAGTTAGTAGAAGGAAATAAATCATAAAGGTAAGAGCAGCAGGATGAGGTGCTGGGAGAGCACGTAGCTACTGCGGGTGGTGTGGGGATCCCAGGGCAGGCCATGCTGTGGGGTACACTCCTGGCAGCACAGAGGAGGAGGGCAAGAAGGTGACCATGCTGAGCTTGTACTTCCAGAGGGCAGCTGGACCACAGACCAAGGAGGTGTATAGTCTGAGAGAGGAGAATAAAGCATCACCGGGAATTTCAATATGGCATTTTAGATGCGGTGATGCTCTTTTACTCATGAGCCTGTCAGAAGTATAATGAAAGAGCCGTGGGGAAGACAGGGTCTTGGTGCTCTGGCCTGGTGTCAGGCCTGAGCCTCTGAGGTGGAAGAGCCAATTTCAGGACATTGGACAACCAGAGACCTCCCGGCCCCACATAATATCAACTGGCAAGAGCTCTCCCAGAGGTCTCCGTCTCAACACTAAGACCCAACTCTACCCAACGGCCAGCAAGCTCCAGTGCTGGATGCCCCATGCTAAACCACTAGTAAGACAGGAACACAACCCCACCTAATAGAAGACAGGCTGCCTAAAATCATGCTAACTTCACAGACACCCCAAAACACACCACCAGAGGTGGTCTTGCCTACCAGAAAGACAAGATACAGCTCCACCCACCAAAACACAGGCACCAATCCCCTCCACCAGGAAGCCAACACAAGCCAGTGAACCAACACCACCCACTGAGGGCAGACACCAAAAACAACAGGAACTACAAACATGCAGGTTGCAAAAAGGAGACCCCAAACACAGTAAGTTAAACAAAATGAGAAGACAGAGAAATATACAGCAGATGAAGGAGCAAGGTAAAAACTCACCAGACCAAACAAATGAAGAGGAAATACGCAGTCTAGATGAAAGAGAATTCAGAGTAATAATAGTAAAGATGATACAAAATCTCAGAAATACAATGGACAAAATACAAGAAGTGTTTAAAAAGGATCTAGAAGAACTAAAGAGCAAACAAACAATGATGAACAACACAATAAATGAAATTTAAAATTCTCTAGAAGGAATCAATAGCAGAATTACTAAGGCAGAAGAATGGATAAGCGACTCAGAAGATAAAATAGTGGAAATAACTACTGCAGAGCAGAAAAGAAAAAAGAATGAAAAGAATTGAGGACACTCTCAGAGACCTCTGGGACAACATTAAACACACCAACACTCGAATTATGGGGGTCCCAGAAGAAGAGAAAAAGAAAGGGACTGAGAGAATATTTCAAGAGATTATAGTTGAAAACATCCCTAACATGGGAAAGGAAATAGACAAGTCCAGGAAGCACAGAGAGTCCCATAAATCCAAGGAGAAACATGCCAAGACACATTAATCAAACTATCAAAAATTAAACACAAAGAAAAAATATTAAAAGCAGCAAGGGAAAAGCAACAAATAACATATAAGGGAATCCCCAGAAGGTTAACAGCTGATCTTAACGCAGAAATTCTGCAAGCCAGAAGGGAGTGTCAGAACATATTTAAAGTGATGAAAGGAAAAACCTACAACCAAGATTACTCTACCCAGCAAGGATTGCATTCAGATTCAATGGAGAAATTACAGCCTTTACAGACAAGCAAAAGTTAAGAGAATTCAGCACCCCAAAAGCGGCATTACAACGAATGCTAAAGGAACTTCTCTAGGCAGGAAACAAAAGAGAAGGAAAACACTTACAAAAACAAACCCAAAACAATTAAGAACTGGTAATAGGAACATACATATTGATAATTACCTTAAATGTAAATGGATTAAATGCTCCAAACAAAAGACATAGACTGGCTGAATGGATACAAAAACAAGACCCATATATATGCTGTGTACAAGAGACCCATTTCAGACCTCCGGACACATACAGACTGAAAGTGAGGGGATGGAAAAAGATTTCCCATGTAAATGGAAATCAAAAGAAAGCTGGAGTAGCAATTCTCCTATCAGACAAAATAGACTTTAAAATACAGACTATTACAACAGACAAAGAAGGACACTACATAATGATCAAGGGATCAATCCAAGAAGAAGATACAACAATTGTAAATATGTATGCACCCAAAATAGGAGCACTTCAATACATATGGTAATTGCTAACAGCCATAAAAGGTGAAATCCACAGTAACAAAATAATACTAGGGGACTGTAACACCACACTTTCACCAATGGATCATCCAAAATGAAAATACATAAGGAAACACAAGCTTTAAATGATACATTAAACAAGATGTACTTAATCGATATTTATAGGACATTCCATCCAAAAACAATAAATACACTTTCTTCTCAAGTGCTCTGGGAACATTCTCTAGAATAGATCATATCTTGGGTCACAAATCAAGCCGTGTTAAATTTTAAAAAATTGAAATCATATCAAGTATCTTTTCTGACCACAACACTATGAGACTAGATATCAATTACAGAAAAAAAACTATAAAAAATACAAACACATGAAGGCTGAACAATACACTACTGAATAACCAAGAGATCACTGAAGAAATCAAGGAGGAAATCAAAAAATACCTAGAAACAAATGACAATGAAAACACAACTCAAAACCTATGGGATGCAGCAAAAGCAGTTCTAAGAGGGAAGTTTATAGCAATACATTCCTACATCAAGAAACAAGAAACATCTCAAATAAACAACCTAACCTTACACCTAAAGCAATTAGAGAAAGGACAACAAAAAAACCCCAAAGTTAGCAGAAGGAAAGAAATCAAAAAGATCAGATCAGAAATAAATGAAAAAGAAATGAAGGAAATGATAGCAAAGATCAATAAAACTAAAAGCTGGTTCTTTGAGAAGATAAACAAAATTGATAAACCATTAGCCAGACTCATCAAGAAAAATAGGAAGACTCAAATCAACAGAATTAAAAATGAAAAAGAAGTAACAACTGACACTGCAGAAATACAAAGGATAATGTGAGATTACTACAAGCAACTCTATGCCAATAAAATGGACAACCTGAAAGAAATGGACAAATTCTTAGAAAACAACAATCTTCCGAGACTGAACCAGGAAGAAATAGAAAATATAAACAGACCAACCACAAGCACTGAAATTGAAACTGTGATAAAAAATCTTCCAACAAACAAAAGCCCAGGACCAGATGGCTTCATAGGTGAATTCTATCAAACATTTATAGGAGAGCTAACACCTATCCTTCTCAAACTCTTCCAAAATATAGCAGAGGGAGGAACACTACCAAACTCATTCTATGAGGCCACCATCACTCTGATACCAAAACCAGACAAAGGTGTCAGAAAGAAAGAAAACTTACAGGCCAAGATCACTGATGAAAATAGATGCAAAACTCCTCAACAAAATACTAGCATACAGAATCCAACAGCATATTAAAAGGATCATACACCATTATCAAGTGGGGTTTATCTCAGGAATGCAAGGATTCTTCAATATACACAAATCCATCAATGTGACACACCATATTAACAAACTGAAGAATAAAAACAATATGATCATCTCAAAAATGCAGAAAAAGCTTTTAACAAAATTCAACACCCATTTATGATTAAATCTCTCCAGAAAATGGGCACAGAAGGAACCTACCTCAACCTAATAAAGGCCATATATGACAAACTCACAGCAAACATCTTTCTCAATGGTGAAAAACTGAAAGAATTTCCTCTAAGATCAGGAACAAGACAAGGTTGTCCACTCTCACCACTCTTATTCAACATAGTTTTGGAAGTCCTAGCCACAGCAATCAGAGTAGAAAAAGAAATAAAAGAATACAATTTGGAAAAGAAGAAGTAAAACTGTCACTGTTTGCAGATGACATGATACTATATAGAAAGAATGCTAAAGATGCTGCCAGAAAACTACTAGAGTTAATCAATGAATTTGGTAAAGTAGCAGGATACAACATTAATGCACAGAAATCTCTGGCATTCCTATATACTAACAACAAGAAATCAGAAAGAGAAATTAAGGGAACGATCCCACTCACTATTGCAACAAAAAGAATAAAATACCTAGGAATAAACCTACCTAGGGAGACAAAAGACCTGTATGCAGAAAATTATAAGACACTGATGAAAGAAATTAAAGATGATACCAACAGATGGAGAGAAATGTCATGTTCTTGGATTGGAAGAATCAATATTGTGAAAATGACTATACTACCCAAAGCAAACTAAAGATTCAATGCAATCCCTATCAAATTACCAAGGGCATTTTTTAGAGAACTAGAACAAAAAATCTTAAAGTTTGTATGGAGACACAAAAGACCCCGAATAGCCAAATCAATCTTGAGGGAAAGAAACGGAGCTGGAGGAATCAGACTCCCTGACTTCAGACTATATTATAAAGCTACACTAATCAAGACAATATAGTACTGGCACAAAAACAGAAATATAGATCAATGGAACAGGATACAAAGCCCAGAGGTAAACCCACACACCTATGGTCAACTAATCTATGACAAAGGAGGCAAGGATATACAATGGAGAAAAGACAGTGTCTTCAATAAGTGGTGCTGGGAAAACTGGACAGCTACATGTAAAAGAATGAAATGAGAACACTCCCTAACACCATACACAAAAATAAACTCAAAATGGATTAAAGACCTAAATGTAAGATCAGACACTCTTACAGGAAAACATAGGCAGAACACTCTTTTACATAAATCACAGCAAGATCTTTTTTGACCCACCTCCTAGAGTAATGGAAATAAAAACAAACATAAACAAATGGGACCTAATGAAGCTTAAAAGCTTTTGTACAGGAAAGGAAACCATAAACAAGACGAAAAGACAACTCTCAGAATAGGAGCAAATATTTGCAAACAAATCAACAAAGGATTAATTTCCAAAATATATAAACACTCATGCAGCTCAATATTTAAAAAAACAAACAACCCAATCAAAAAATGGGCAGAAGACCTAAATAGACATCTCTACAAAGAAGACATACAGATGGCCAAGAGGCACATGAAAAGCTGCTAAACATCACTAATTATTCGAGAAATACAAATCAAAACTACAATGAGGTATCACCTCACACCGGTCAGAAGGGGCATCATCAGAAAATCTACAAACAACAAACGCTCAGAGGGTGTGGAGCAAAGGGAACCCTCTTGCACTGTTGGTGGGAATGTAAATTGATACAGCCACTATGGGGAACAGAATGGCAGTTCCTTAAAAAATAAAAATAGAATTAACATATGACCCAGCAATCCCACTACTACTCATCCTACTACTAATACCAGAGAAAATCATAATTCAGAAAGACACATGCATCCCAGTGTTCCTTGCAGCACTATTTACAATCGCCAGGTCATGGAAGCAACCTAAATGCCCAAAAACAGATGAATGGAAAAAGAAGATGTGGTAGATATTTACAATGGATTATTACTCAGCCATAAAAAGGAACAAAATTGGTTCATTCGTAGAGATGTGGATGGACCTAGAGACTGTCATACAGAGTGAAGTAAGTCAGAAAGAGAAAAAGAAATGTTGTATATTAACATATATATTTGGAATCTAGAGAAATGGTACAGGTGAACTGGTTTGTAAGGCAGAATTAGAGACACAGATACAGAGAACAAATGTATGGACACCAAGGGGGGAAAGCAGGGTGGGGCGGGGGTGCAAGTGGGATGAATTGGGAGATTGGGATTGACATGTATACACTAATATGTATAAAATAGACAACTAATTAAGACCCCCCGTAATAAAAGAATTCAAATAAATTTTTTAAAAAAGGAAACAGCTCTCTACATATGTATAGCTTTACTTGTATTTGGTCTTGGCAAAAGGTAGGAAAGGATACACTCCAATCTGTTAACACTGGTTATCTCAGCAGAGGGTAGGAGTGGATGTGACATGAATTTTATTTACTTGTCCTGTATACTTATTATTTTTTTAATTTGTAACAATTTTGAACTCCCTGTTTATTCAGCTGTGTTCTCTTCTACACCCTGTGACCTTTGCTTGTTCTCTGTAGTGCCACACAGTTGTAGACATTGAGAAATGCAAGCGAAGTGACCTTTGTACCACTCTTGACCCTTCTGAGGGAAAGAGAATAGGAAGAGTGTAAGGATAGAAGTAACAATATTCCAACTGCAACATTTGATTCAGAGCGTGAGAGTGGTCATAAGAATGTTCAGTTTTCTCCCAAATTCAACAAAAGTTGGTGGCAGCATTGATGTTCCAAAAGCAATTAGCAGGTTTGTGCAGGTGACTAAGGTTTTTCTCACTTTGGAGGAGCTGGTTCCAGCTTCAAACAGCTACAGCTATGTCTTTTATGCCCACCACTTTCCACTCTCCCTTCTGCTGCCAACCTCTTCAGCCTTATTTCAAAAGAGTGACCCACTGGTACTCTACCCTCCAATAACTAAATTCCTTTCAGCTCTTAACACATCTTGCCCATTCTCAGTTCTGGGTTTTCATGTATGTGTTTCCTGTGTTTGAACCTCCTCTCTTCTCGCTTCCCCACACCACCCATTCCTCATTCAGGTCACAGAGTAGAAAATCACCTTCTCTAGAAAACCCTGAATGCTCCTCATACACCCTGCTCTGACTTTCCTCCAGCATAGTATTTACCTTACCCTCTGTTACAATTTTTAGTTGCCCATCTACCCAACTGTAGCTCCCTGAGGGCAAGAACCAAGCCTGTATTGTTCTCTGTTGTCACCCCAGCACCAATCTGCAAGACACATTGTAGTAAAAGTAACTTTTTTTTTCAGTTTCTCTTGATTTTATTGTTCTTTTCAAAAAATAAGAGTACCTCTTTTATTTACTGTTGAGGATTACCTTGTGTCAAGCTCTGAGCTAAAGAATTCACATACATTATTCATTTAACCTACTGATAACCTTAAGCCTACACTACTCTTCCCCCATGTAGACATTCAATATTTTTGGATACCACCTGCTGCTCTGATCTCTATTCCTCTAAGATATCCTGTGCTCTGACTCCATCAAAACACAGTCTTTAACTCTGTTTAAGGAACCTTAACTTGACCTTAGATATTACTTAGCTTAGTTTATTTAGCTTACTGGATCCATGGGATCCAGCTCCTCATGCTAACATAGTAAATCTAAAAATAAATTCATAAGAAATTATAATCCAATGGAACATGCACTTTTATGGGGCACACTAGAGTAACAATGCCTTAAACCCAAACAGGGAAAATTTGAGCATCCCAGATGGACTATGAGGAAGATATTTTTAGAAAGGAAATTATTAACATTTGTTTTATAGATAACATCTTTGAAGTACCATCTACTCTGCCTATTTGGAAGGAAAACCCTTGATTTGGAGTACTCTTGTCAACGTTCAGCCCTGTTCCAAGGCTTGGAGTTACCACTGCATATCTGCATATCTTCTAACCATAGCAAATAAGAAAACAACTGTATTTCTTTATTTATGTGTTGATTTCCAATGTTAAATTTATCTAAAAAACAAACAAACAGCGAAAAACTGTGCCTGTAACTGTCCTGATCAGACATGAACTACAGAGGGTTTTGTTTCCCATTATAACGTACTAAATCACCCACACTCCAGTGAGATCAAGTTGAATGTGAACTGACTTCCCAGGTGCCAGGTACAGTGTTCTTTACCTTGACACTCAATCCCTCAGGGGTGTCCTTGATGTCAGACCTCCAAAAAATGACAAGAGCCATATGGACATATGTAAGAAAGTTTTATGTTATTGGCTCTTAACTTGACAGGATAATAACCGCACTCTCCGGCTCAAGATGTTTGGCTTGCCTTCTGAGTAATCAAGGCTAGTGAGCCAACAAGTAGCTAGGGAGTGGGGATACACAATTGCAAACGTGAGGCAAAAAATACTTCTCTTGACAGCTTAAAAGGAGAAGAACTTCAAAATATCAGTTTGAAGGTCTTGGGAGCTAAGCAGGTAGAATAAGAAGGGTAGATTAATGAAAATGCGAAAGAAATAGATGTTTGGCCTAAGAGGTTGGAATTACTAAAGTCAACTGACTTCAATTTAGGATGGACAAACGCGATGCTCCACTCTGCCATCTAGTGGTGAGAGATCCTTCTAGTCTCCTAGATGGTGCTCCAGGGCTGATTTCTGTTCATTTCACAGAGGACATTCCCATTCATTACCTCATTTACTTCTCAAGGGAAAGCTGTGAGGTAGATAATTTTCTGTTTTACAGATAAGGAAACTAAGACCCAGATAGACTAAATAACTATAGAAAGAAAGAGCTGGTACATATTCTGAATCCTGAAAGGTAGTCTATACACAGTGTATTGAGAAATTCAGGGTGGTGATTGACTCTCCCACCCACCCAGCATAGATAAGGTAAAATATAGAAAAATCTTCATATGGTGACTGAAAAATGCACCCCCCATATTCTTCACACACAAAACAATCCTGCCAGAAAATTTGAAAATAATAATAAAACAAAGATAAACAATGGCTACCAAAAAAATCATGCAAAAGAACAGAAAAAAACTGGAAAATGATGAATACATCACTTCAGTAACATTATAATGGCCTGAAGAAAGGAAAACATAAGAATTTAGCAGCTGGGAATAACCTTAGATAACTACTAACTCAACTTTCTCATTTTATAGTTGAAGAAAGTCAAGACAAGAAATTCACGTGCCTTTTCCGGGTTTCAATATGAGTTATTGTGACAACCAAAAGTCTATCTCTTCTTCTTTTCTTTGTTTGAGTTTTTGACAACAGAAATTAATTATTTGTATTTAAACATTTCCAGAAGGAAAGACAAAAGAAGATAAAGGGGAAAGAAAGAAGGAAATGAGGGAGAACAGAACTAAAACTAATTTCTCTCAATTTGTATTCAGAGTCACATTCTTATGAAAATAAAAGTACCATAATCAGAGTTAACTGGAACACCTTTGGAAAAGATGCAACTTCACTTTTAAGAGATATAAATCAAGCTTTGGCCAAGCCTCCTTCTTTTTAACTCTTACATTTTGGAATGTGTATAACCATATTTATTACAGTGTAATTACAATGGGAAAAATCCACTTGCCCAAAAGTAAGAAATGAGTTATATCAATTATGGTATATCTATTCAATAAAATCTATACAATCACTTAAATTATACTCTATAAGTATATTTAGAGAAAGAGGCAATTGTTTACAGTTCAACACTAACGAAAAAATGAAATAAAAATACATTGCATATGGTATGATTCCAGTTTTGTATTTAAAAGTAGATATGATGAAAATAGCTGAAAAAAAATTAAAAGTCATTACCTCTGAAAAGAGACATTATAAATATTTTTAATTTTCTTTAGTTTTTCTCTGTATTTTCTAGGTTTTTCTGAAATGTACATTTATAGATTCTATTTATAATCCCAGAAAGAATAAATATAAATTTAAACTATTTTATGAAAATATCCAGTGTTGTCAAGAACTTGTAGAAGAACATACAATGTAATATTTTAGGAGTGCAATTTGATGGTATGACCCAAAAGTTAGCAATAACTTTCCTGGGATGTTTCAAATCTCCTAAGAATATTTTTAAAGGTTTGTTAGCATTTAGAACATTTGGCTCTTAGAAAGTAATAAGATATTTACATAGACCACATGTTTCATAACAACCCCAGCAGAGTCTGGGCAGCAAACCATAATCAAACATCTTAATACTTCTATAGAAAGCACGAAGTGTTTAACCACATTGGATAAATTAAGACTATAAACAGCCTCATGTGAATTCTAGTCAAATTTTTGCCACAAAGTGAATTAACACCAAACATTATAAAAATATATTGTTTTTATAGCTTTTTCGATTTCAGAAGTATAGTTAAAAGAATGTGGCCTCTATATTATGTCTACCACAACATTGTTTATTATGTCACTAAATGTTAACTAGTAACTGATTAGTTAAAAGGAAACTATGATAATAATCAGACAATGGAATAATATCTGTCTACTGAAAGGATAATATCAATCAGTATTCATCAGAATAGAAAGGTCTTCACGAAACAATACTGAGTAAATCAAATAGGTTGCAAAATGGATGTTGCTTTACCGGGATTTATCATCAGGATTTTTGTTTCTGGGATGATGGAGTAGACATACCTTCTCTATTCCATCTCCTAAGTACAACTAAAACCCCTGCACATTATAAATAAAACAAATCTAAGAAGATTCTGAGAGATGGAAAGAAGAAGTCAGACAACCTGGGACATCAAGACCCAAGAAATGGCACATTAGTGAGCTCCTTAAATTTTCTTTTTGCCTCATCTCAGATTTGGAGCAGAATGCGGCAGCAATCCAATAATGTCAATGGCTAAAGACAAAAATAGCTCCAACAAACACCTATTTTCTCTAGTCAAAGAACCAGGAAAGGAGCAGCAAATCCAGAGCAAAGCTACTAAACAATACTGCTCTCTTCTAGCCAAACACCAAAGAAAACCTATGGTTCCACCCCTACTCATGCCAGCAAAGGTTGAATGGGAAGTCTAGACTTCTAGCCTAATGAGGCTATAATGAAGCACTCTGACACCTGACCAAGAATCAGAAAAGGCCAAGTAAGGAACTGGGTCTTTCATCCTTGCTAGCTGATAATGGGTCCACCCAATGTGACGACAGTGGGTACCATGTGGTGAACCTACCTCCATCTCCATCCAGCAGTAATGAGGCATCCCTTACCCTCTCCCTGGGGTGATGTCAGAGGAGGCCTAGTAGAGACTCAGAACTTTGTCACTCATTCAGCACTAACAAGGCCACCCCCACCTAGGAGTCAGTGGAGACCACAGGAAACCATAACTCCCACCCCTGCCTGGCAGTAAGAAAGAGCACCACCAATGCTGGGTATCAACAGAGGCCAAGTGGGGAACTTGAGCTTCTATATCCACCTAGCGTGTAATGATGTGGAAACACCCTTCCATGCTAGAACAATAACAAAAAAGGTCATTTAAAACAGGTTTAAGTAAGATACAGCATACTGTATATAACACGACGTAACATGAAAAGGACCGGGTTTCAACTAAAAATTACTCATCATACGAAGAGCCGAAAATTCTTAAACTGAATAAAAAAGAAAATCAATAGATGCCAACCCTGAGATGACAAAGATGTTATAATTATATGACAAAGTTCTAGAAGGAGAGGGGAAAGAAAGTAAGGATGAAAAGTACCTGAAGAAATAATGACTGAAATTTCCCAAACTGAGCCAAAAACATAAACCTATAGATTTAAGAAGCTGAATGAATCCCAAACATTAAAAACCAAAGAAAATCCACACCAAGACATATCATAGTTAAACATCTGAAAACTAAACACAAAGAAAAAAATCTTGAAAACAGTGAAAGAAAAATGACTCCTTACCTATAGGGAGAAAAACATTTAAAATGACATCAGTTTTCTCAACAGAAACCATGAAGACCAGAAGGAAATGATGTAATAGTTTTTATTTGTTGGATAAAATAACTGGCAACCCAGAATCTCATACCCAGTGAAAACACCTTTCATAAATGAAGGAGAAATCAGCACATTTTCCAGATGAAGGAAAAGAGAATTTGTTACCATCAGACCTACCCTAAAAGAATGGCTGGAAGGAAGTTCTCTTAAAAAAAGGAAATTATTTTTTTTTAAAAAGAAACTGAAAAGAAGAAAGAATACAGTAAGCAAAAAATGTGGGTTAATGTAATAAACCATTCTCCTCCTGAATTTTTTAAATTCGATGGCAGAAACAAAAATTATAACACTGTCTGAAGTATTTCTAATACTGCAGAGGCAATATTTAAGACAATTATGTTATAAATGGGGAGAGTAAAGGGACTTAAATGGAGGTAAGGCTATGCTACACATCATTCAAACTGGTAAAACAACAATACCAGTAGTCTGTGGGGGAAATATATATATATATATATGGTGTAATACTTAGAGCAATCACTAAAAAAACACATTCAAAAACACAATCACACAAACACATTAACAACACATTATAGAGGGCTTCCCTGGTGGCACAGTGGTTGAGAATCCACCTGCCGATGCGGGAGACACGGGTTCATGCCCCGGTCCAGGAAGATCCCACATGCCGCAGAGCGGCTGGGCCCATGAGCCATGGCCGCTGAGCCTGCGCGACCAGAGCCTGTGCTCCACAACGGGAGAGGCCACAACAGTGAGAGGCCCGCGTACCACAAAAAAACACATTATAGAATACCTAGAAACAAATGACAATGTAAACACAATGGCCCAAAACCTATGGGATGAAGCAAAGGCAGTTCTAAGAGGGAAGTTTACAGCAATACAATCCTACCTCATGAAACAAGAAACATCTCAAATAAACAACCTAACGTTACGCCTAAAGCAATTAGAGAATGAAGAACAAAAAAACCCCAAAGTTAGCAGAAGGAAAGAAATCAAAAAGATCAGATCAGAAATAAATGAAAAAGAAATGAAGGAAACAATAACAAACATCAATAAAACTAAAAGCTGGTTCCTTGAGAAGATAAACAAAACTGATAAACCATTAGCCAGACTCATCAAGAAAAAAAGGGAGAAGACTCAAATCAACAGAATTAGAAATGAAAAAGGAGAAGTGAAATCTGACACTGCAGAAATACAAAGGATCATGAGAGATTACTACAAGCAACTCTATGCCAATAAAATGGACAACCTGGAAGAAATGGACAAATTCTTAGAATAGAACAATCCTCCGAGACTGAACCAGGAAGAAATAGAAAATATAAACAGACCAATCACAAGCACTGAAATTGAAACTGTGATAAAAAATCTTCCAACAAACAAAAGCCCAGGACCAGATGGTTTCATAGGTGAATTCTATCAAACATTTATAGGAGAGCTAACACCTATCCTTCTCAAACTCTTCCAAAATATAGTAGAGGGAGGAACACTCCCAAACTCATTCTACAAGGCTACCATCACCCTGATACCAAAACCAGACAAAGATGTCACAAAAAAAAAAAACTAGAGGCCAATATCACTGATGAACATAGATGCAAAAATCCTCAACAAAACACTAGCAAACAGAATCCAACAGCACATTAAAAGGATCATACACTATCATCAAGTGGGGTTTATCCCAGGAATGCATGGATTCTTCAATATACTCAAATAAATCAATGTCACCATATTAACAAACTGAAGGATAAAAACAATATGATCATCTCAAAAATGCAGAAAAAGCTTTTCACAAAATTCAACACCCATTTATGATAAAAACTTTCTAGAACATGGGCATAGAGGGAACCTACCGCAACATAATAGAGGCCATATATGACAAACCTACAGCAGACATCATTCTCAATGGTGAAAAATTGAAAGCATTTCCTCTAAGATCAGGAACAAGACAAGGATGTCCACTCTCGCCACTATAATTCAACATAGTTTTGGAAGTCCTAGCCATGGCAATCAGAGAAGAAAAAGAAATAAAAGGAATACAAGTTGGAAAAGAAAATTAAAGTTGTCACTGTTTGCAGATGTCATGATGCTATACATAGAGAATCCTAAAGATGCCACCAGAAAACTACTAGAGATAATTAATGAATCTGGTAAACTTGCAGGATACAAAATTAATGCACAGAAATCTCTGGCATTCCTATACAGAAACAACAAAAGATTAGGAAGAGAAATTAAGGAAACAATCCCATTCACCATTGCAACTAAAAGAATAAAATACCTGGAAATAAATCTTCCTAAGGAGACAAAAGACCTGTTCGCAGAACACTATACAACACTGATGAAAAAAATTAAAGACAATACAAACAGATGGAGAGATATACCATGTTCTTGGATTGAAAGAACCAATATTGTGAAAATGACAATACTACCCAAAGCAATCTACAAATTCAATGAAATCCCTATCAAACTACCAATGGCATTTTCCACAGGGCTAGAACAAAAAATTTCACAATTTGTATGGAAACACAAAAGACCCTGAAGAGCCAAAGCAATCTTGAGAAACAAAAATGGAGCTGGAGGAATGAGGTACTCTGGCTTCAGACTATACTACAAAGCTATAGTAATCAAAACAATATGGTACTGGCACAAAAACAGAAATATAGATCAGTGGAACAGGATAGAAACCCCAGAGATAAACCCACACACATATGGTCACCTTATCTTTAACAAAGGAGACAATAATATACAATGGAGAAAAGACAGTCTCTTCAATAAGTGGTGCTGGGAAAACTGGACAGCTACATGTAAAAGAATGAAATTAGAACACTCTCTAACACCATACACAAAAATAAA
This sequence comes from Hyperoodon ampullatus, assembly GCF_949752795.1. Taxonomy (NCBI): domain Eukaryota; kingdom Metazoa; phylum Chordata; class Mammalia; order Artiodactyla; family Ziphiidae; genus Hyperoodon; species Hyperoodon ampullatus. The sequence goes on along the minus strand of NC_136914.1, from coordinate 51,713,521 downwards.
CTCAAAATGGATTAAAGACCTAAATGTAAGGCCAGACACTATAAAACTCTTAGAGGAAAACTTAGGCAGAACACTCTATGACATAAATCACAGCAAGATCCTTTCTGACCCACCTCCTAGAGAAATGGAAATAAAAACAAAAATAAACACATGGGACCTAATGAAACTTAAAAGATTTTGCACATCAAAGGAGAACATAAGCAAGACGAAATGACAACCCTCATAACGGGAGAAAATATTTGCAAATGAAGCAACTGACAAAGGATTAATCTCCTAAATTTACAAGCAGCTCATGCAGCTCAATATCAAAGAAACAAACAACCCAATCCAAAAATGGGCAGAAGACCTAAACAGACATTTCTCCAAAGAAGATATATAGATTGCCAACAAACACATGAAAGGATGCTCAACATCACTAATCATTAGAGAAATGCAAATCAAAACTACAACGAGGTATCAACTCAAATGGTCAGAATGGCCATCATTAAAAAATATACAAACAATAAATGCTGGAGAGTGTGTGGAGAAAAGGGAACCCTCTTGCACTGTTGGTGGGAATGTAAATTGATGCAGCCACTATGGAGAACAGTATGGAGGTTCCTTAAAAAACTAAAAATAGAACTACCACACAACCCAGCAATCCCACTACTGGGCATATACCCTGAGAAAACCATAATTCAAAAAGAGTCATGTAGGGGCTTCCCTGGTGGCGCAGCGGTTGAGAGTCTGCCTGCTAATGCAGGGGACACGGGTTTGAGCCCTGGTCCGGGAGGATCCCACATGCCGCGGAGCAACTGGGCCCGTGAGCCACAACTGCTGAGCCTGCGCATCTGGAGCCTGTGCTCCGCAGCGGGAGAGGCCGCGACAGTGAGAGGCCCGCGCACCGCAATGAAGAGTGGCCCCCGCTTGCCACAACTGGAGAAGGCCCTCGCACAGAAACGAAGACCCAACACAGCAAAAATAAATAAATAAAATTAAAAAAAAAAAAAAAAAGTCATGTACCACAATGTTCATTGCAGCACTATTTACAATAGCCAGGACATGGAAGCAACCTAAGTGTCTATCGACAGATGAATGGATAAAGAAGATGTGGCACATATATATAATGGAATATTACTCGGCCATAAAAAGAAATGAAATTGATATATTTGTAGTGAGGTGGATGGACTTAGTGTCTGTCATACAGAGCAAAGTAAGTCAGAAAGAGAAAAGCAAATACTGTATGCTAACACATATATATGGAATCTAAAAAAAAAGAAAAATGGTTCTGATGAACCTAGGGGCAGGACAGGAATAAAGACGCAGAAGTAGAGAATGGACTTGAGGAGGGTGAAGGGTAAGCTGGGTTGAAGTGAAAGAGTAGCATGGACATATATACACTACCAAATTTAAAATAGATAGCTAGTGGGAAGCAGCTGAATAGCACAGGAAGATCAGCTCAGTGCTTTGTGACCACCTAGAAGGGTGGGATAGGGAGGTTGGGAGGGAGGCGCAAGAGGGAGGGGATATGGGGATACATGTATACATATAACTGATTCACTTTGTTATACAGCAGAAACTAACACAACATTGTAAAGCAATTATACCCCAATAAAGATGTTAAAAAAATTATAGATGAATCAAAACAGAATCGAACAAAATGTTGTAGTAATTAATGTAAGCAGTTAATAAAAAAACAAAAAATGAAAAACAGAACAAACAGAAAAAAAAATGGCAGACCTAAGCACTAACAGGTCAATAATTTCATTAAATGTAAATGGTCTACAGTTACCAAGTAAATGACAGAGATTGGAAAAGTGTATGAAATGCTATCTACAAGAAACTCACTTCAAAGATAATGATATAGACAAGTTTAAAGTAAAAAGAGGGAAAAGATGTATTATGCAAACATCAACCAAGGGAAATCAGGAATGGCTATATTAATATTAGATAAAGTAGACTTTAGAAAAACAAATTACCAGAGCCAGAAAGGGACATTATATAATGATAAAAGGGTCAGTCCACCAAGAAGACTCAGCACTCCTAAATGTGTATGCACCAGATACAAAGTTGCAAAATTTATGAAGCAAAAAGCTGGCAGAAATGAAAGGAAGAATAGAAAAATCCACAATTATAGTTGGAAACCTCAACATCCCCCTCTCAACAAGTGATAGAACAGTTAAACTGAAAATCAGCAAGGATAGAGAAGAACTCAATTCCACCATCAAGCAAAAGGATATAATTAGCACTTATAAATAAACAACCACAAAATATATATTATTTTCAAGAGTCCATGGTCCATATATCAAGACAAATTTATATTCTGGGTGATAAAACAGACCTGAACAAATTTAGAAAAACTGAAATCATGCATGGTGTATTCTCTGATCACAATGGAATCAGGAATCAAACTAGAAACTAATAACAAAAAGGTAAGAAGAGAATCACCAAACACTTGAAAACTAAGCAACATATCTCTAAATAAACCATAGTTAAAGAGGAAGTCTCAAGGTAAATTGAAAACAGACATAGAACTGAATGAAAATGGAAATATAGCATGTCAAAATATGTGAGACATAACTAAAGCAGTACTGAGAAGTAAATTTATCGCACTAAATTCATAGATTAGAAAAGAAGAAATGTCTCAAAAATCAATAATTTATGCTCCCATCACAAGAAAGTAGAAAAAGAGCAAAATGAACACAAAGTAAGCAAATGGAAGAAAATAATAATAAAAATAAGAGCAGAATTAATGAATAGAAAAAAATATAAAAGATAATCAAGGAAATAAAGCTGGACTTAAACAAAATGGACCACTTCCTAAAAAAACACAAACTACCACAACTTACCCAATATGAAATGATACTTTGAATATACACACTGTTAAAAATTGAATTCATAATTTAAAAACTTCCCCCAAAAAGCCACCTCCAGGCTCATATGTTTTCACTATAAAATTCTACCAGTCATTTAAAGAAATAACACCAATTGAAAACAAAAACAAAACAAACAAACACTCTTCCAGAATAGGAGGGAATACTTCCTAATTCATTTCATGAAGCTAGTATTGCCCTAAAGCCAAAACTAGATAAAGATAGTAGAAACAGAAAAAAGAAAAACTATAGACCAATATCTCTCATCAATGTAGATGATCACTAAGAAAATATTAGCAAAAAGAATTAAGCAGTATGTTAAAGGATTATACACCAAGTTCAAACAGAGTTTATTTCAGTCATGCAAGACTGGTTCAATAGTTGAAAATCAGTCAACATAATCTACAATATTAGCATCCTTCAAAAAGTGATTGATTAAGCAAATTGTTACATCCATATTGTGGAATACTACTTAACAATAAAAAGGAATGAACTATCGATACATGCAACAATCTGAATAAATCTCTAGAGAATTATTCTGAGTGAAAAACCCAACCAAGGGGGTACTAGAGGTTAAGTAGGAAGTGGAAGGTGGAAGGTAAGTGAGTGTGACTATGAAAGGACAGTATGCAGTATCCTTGTGGAGATGTAAATGTTCTCTATCTTGATTTCAATGTCAGTATCATGGTTGTGATAATGTACAGATTTACAATATGTTACTATTAGGATCATCAACTCAGTGTACATTAAATCTCTCTGTAGTATTTCTCACAACTGCAAGTGAATCTACAGTTATGTCAAAATAAAAAAGTTTAATTAAAAATTGAGTTAAATGCATTATGTATGTATGTTTTCATTTATGGAAAATTAAACATATTTGCATATTCATATTATAGTAAGTGGTCTGGATGCATGCACAGTAATTGTCCTTTGGTGTGGCATTTCAAGGATTTTTGTTATTTTCTTTTTGAAATTTTAAAATGTCACATGAGTAATATGCATAATACATAAATATTCTTATTGTAAAATAATAGAAGTTGAATTTGAAAGCAAATTCTCTCCCAAATCAACTCTCCTCCCTCAAGATAATAATTGTTAACATTTTGGCTTGTATTCTTCCAGACAACTCTATAATTGCATACATATGTGAAAATATATTTTTTTCAGGATCATTTAAAATAAATATAACTGTAATTCTATTACTCTTTTCACAAAAATATGACTTGAAGATATTTCTCAGTCTGTAAACATTCATAAACTTGATCTTTTTTAACAAGGACATACTTGTCCATAATTAATCAAATTAGTCCGGGTTTAGCTTATTTTCCATTTTTACAGTTAAGAATAATGCCATATATACTTTCTTGAAAACCTTCTTATAGATGTAAAAATGCTTCTATAGGGTCAATTATTAGAGATGAAATTGCTAGGGCGAAGTATATATTCATTTTAAAATATGAAAGAAACTACAAAATTGTCCTCTGAAAAAAACTAGCAAAATACATACCTTCCAACAGCATATGAGAACATCTCTTTCAAACTACAGTAACAGAATATTGTCAATCCAATTATTTTTAATTTAATTTTTAAATTTTAATCAAAAAATGTGAAAATAAGCTACATTAAGATATTTTTCACCACCATCAAGACAAATAAAATCTTGGCTTCATTTCACTTCCCTCCTACCTTACCCATACCAGCTCTGCCAGCATTCACATTAGAATCATCTGGGGTTTATAGTTCAGATTGATTATTTTTTAACATATGCACCAGTTTTTTAGACTTTATTAGTTTTACCAGTACCTTTGTTCTCCAGTGTTACCCGCATCCCTTGCCTTCCTCCTTCTTTTACTTCCTTTTGTTTTTACTAGAATAAGGCCTTGAGTAATTCTCACAAATGGTATTTTGGGAATAGAATTCTAAGTTTAAAATAATTTTGTTTCAGTATTGTTTAATAAACCCTGATGACAATCTGATATCACTCATTTGTGTTTAAGCTGCTATCTATGAAAGCTTTTAGGCATTTTTCTTTATCCTTGGAGATCTGACACTTCACTAATGTCTAGTTGTAGGTCTCTTTTTATGCAACCGCTTAGTATTGCATGGTCCTTTCAACATAAAGACTTACTGCTTTCTTCAGTGTGGAGAATTTTCTCCCCTTAACTGATCAATTTGCTCCATCTGTCCTCTTCTTACTTTCTTGGGGCATTGTTTTTGCATGGATATGGGTACTGAAGGTCTATATTCTATTCCTTTCAATGTTTTTCTCATATTTTCTCTGTAGCAGACAGAATAAGGTCCCACCCCCATAGCCTCACCAAAGAGGTCCACATATTACCATACAGAATCTATAAATACATGACCTCTTTTTTACATGGAAAAAGAGACTTTGCAGTGTGATTAAATTAAGGCTCTTTAAATGGGAAGATTATCCTGGATTATCTGGGTGAACCTTATGTAATCACAAGAGTTCTTGGAAGAGGTAGGCAGGAGTTTCAGAGTCAGAGACTATCTTACAACAGAAGCAGTCAAATACGAAGGGAGAGAAAGATTTGAAGATGCTCTGTTGCTGGCTTTCAAGATAGAGGAAGGGACCACAAGCAAAGGAATGCAGATGTCCTCTAGAAGCTAGAAAAGATTCTCTTCTAGAGCTCCCAGAAGAAACACAGCCTGCTGACACCTTGATTTTAGGGCTCTGACATCCAGAACTATAAGATAATAAATTTGGGTTGTTTTAAGCCACTATATTCGTGGTCATTTGTTACAGCAGCAATAGGAAACTAATACACTTCCTTATTAACCCTTTGTTATTATGCACTGCTTTCTCTGTGAACTACTGGCTTCATCTTACAGTGTACTGAGTTGGTCTGCAGCTCTGTCCTTTCAGCTATTTAGCCTCTCCACTTAAATGTTTTCTATTGGTTATGACTGTTTTTACTTGCAAGAACTCTAACTGGATTTTTTTCCCCTTTAGGGGGGAAATTTGTCTTTTATTGATGCAAAATCTATTCAAATCTGAGAATATTAATTGGTTCTATTATAAAGCTTTCTTTATTCTTCTTTTATCTCCATTTCCTCAGTGTTTGTTTTTCCATTTGTTGATTTTGGCAGCTCTTTTGTTCTAGTTTTCATTAAATACATGGCAATTTTCAATTGTTGCTCTTCATTGTATTTGAGAATCTTATTCATCTGGACAAGAGTCCTGTTTATTCTAGCCTGTCCCTGGTGATTGTAGGAGAGGAACAATAAAGACAATTTTATGGAATGAATATAGTTTGCCATTTGAGTCTAGGGAATCCTTTCCATAGATTATTTGGTGATATGAAAAATAAAGACCAGTGAAGCATGGGCACTAACACTCAGAGCAGATGCCAGCCAGGAGCCAGTTATGGCATACTGGCTGGTGCTTACTCACTAATATCAGCCTTGTCCCTTTCCTTCTGAGAGGTCATATGTTGCATGGACTTCCCTCTCTTCAGAAACCTACACTTATATGTATGCCTTGGGCAAATGCTAGAGTAAGTTTTCCCCTTTTTGTTATTTTTTAAGCTGTGTGTGTGTGTATGTGTGTGCATGCACTTGTGTCCTTGGATCTTTTTGAGTCATCCTCTCTTGTTCTTGTAGTCATCTAGAGTTATTTCATCATTTGTTTCTATTAGCCTCCTATTTCTAAACCACAAGATGTAAGTGAAGACTTCTGCCTGAACTCAAATTCTTAGTTTATGAAATTTGATTAGCTTCTTTCTGCACAAAACAATATATGCAAATCACTGTTTCACTTTATTTTTAAATCTTATACAACATGGAAGCTTGTGCTGAAGATTTAGCATTGTTCCCAATTTAAAAAGGGAATCCCTTACAGCAAAAGGAACTTCTCTGCTCCCCAGATTCATATGGAAACAGAAGAGTGGAAGAAGCTCTTGACAACACATATGTGAAAGGAGTACATTCAGATGTATCCTAGAGTCACTTTTTAAAATATTCTGTTGTCATCTTTAAATATAAAGGTGTCAGTAATTAAGTTCTAAAATAAATTTTAAAATAAAAGTCTGTTGTCCTAGAATAATGCAGAAAGAAAATATCATTAATAATTATCATGAGATTATAGTGTTCTAATTTGATACAAATCCCAAAATCACAGATCTGGAAGGAACATTGAAGCCAAGTAATTTGAGATTCTCATTTTACAAGTGAAGAAACTGAATTCCTAAGAGTTTAAATGATTTGCAAAAGAAACAAAGTCTTTGTTTGCAGAACCAGAATGGATATTCCTAGCCACTGTGCTTCTAAGCTAAATTATTTAGAGTTTTCTTTAGTTTAGCATCACCTAGATATTGGGTAGCATGAGTAAAGTAATGTCCTTGTTTATGCTGAATTATCTGATTAGCTATGATGTTCTAAATACAGAAGACACTGGTTTGTTACACTTTCTGTCTTCCAAAATTAATAACCAGCCTTTCCATCTATTTCCTAAGTTATAAAAAATAAAGTATTAATTTTATAGTAAATACAGTCTAAGTAAAATTTCTTTCAAAACAGTTTCCCTTCAAAATAAAATTTTGAAGAAATAAGAAGAAAGAGACCTTTACAGTGGGAGCTGTGGTACTTGAAAGCTAGAAAGGACGTCAGTATTCATGTAGCAAAGAAGAAAAGGCCTGGGGAGGCTGCAACCCAATCTCATTTTAAGACCCAGCTTTGGTGCTAAAGAGCTGGGTAGCCTTGAGTGAGCCATGTACCTGCACTAGGTTTGGTTTCTCTGAATTTAGGTCTCAGATTTTATTATTATTATTATCAGATTTCTTTTAAGGTTAAGAATATTTCTTTTATATTACAGACACGTATAATAATTTTAGCCCAACTAGATGCACTTATAAGATCGGAAGAACAGTTATCTTTCTAAGCAAGGAAACAAAAAGCTGCATACCAGGACATATAAACTTGATTCACAGATTCATGCTCCCACCACTCTCCAACCCCCAGAGCACAGTGGAATGTCCCCAAATAATCACTCCCACATCAGTGTAGGCTGAGCCAACTTCAGAAACTTATGGTCCACAGACAATTTAGTTGAGGAGACATATCATTACAACTGGTATTTTTCCAAACAGGGATTAAAATTTTCACTGAGAGTTTCTGCACACACCACCCAGAGTGTTACCAGATTTTTCTGAATTGCTAAATGAAAATGAGCCCAATTTAGTACTTAAGTATCATTTTACTGTTACAATTTTTAATTTTTTTTGCATTACTTGCTAGCTATACTTTCACAGAATATTAGAAATAATTTCCTTCACTTAATCCTAGTAATTCAGTCCTTTTCCATATGACAGACAATTTTCTCCCTTCATTTTTAATTGATGTGAAATTTGCATGGCTGATGTTACTTTCAACTTAAACAGCCCATACATAACTATTGCTATTACATGGGGTGCAATTATAAGTGTCAAAGCTGCAGCTGGCTTCCTCCTCTTCCCTTCAACTAAAGAAAAATCACTGAGTAATACCAATGGGATAAAGCTTCTGCCAAGGTCTCTGGGATGAGAATTAAGTATTAAATGCAAATCAAGCATTCATTACAATTTTTCGAAATAAATTTTTAGAAAACTCTTAGTTAAGCCTTTTTACTAACCATATATGTAATGATGCTTTTATTAGAATATATAATGGTTTAAACAGTCATTATTCATAGTCACTGGCTCACGACTTGAAAGTCCTTTCAATAGCCCACATGAAAACTTAAGTATGTGATATCAGCTATTCTGAAGAACTATTTATTGACAAATTTCTATTAATAAGCTATTCATTAATATTCAATTTTTAATAAGTAATATATGCTAATCTTTACAATGTCTCATATTTATAAGCTAAGAGATTTATAAATTTTCAAATTATTTACATGTATTATCTTGCTTGTGCCACAAAACAACCCACTGATGTAGGTAGAGGTGATCTCTACTCTACAGATATTACATATGAGGTAATATATGACCATTTTCTAGAGCACAGAGGGAGGATTCAATAAAGTGTTTCTTGCCCTCCAAAATTTGCTGGCAAATGGCAGAATTGTGCCTGAAAGCCAAATCTTCCAGTTCCCAATCTAATATTTTATATGCTGTACCACACTGACCCTATAGATAAAACATAAACTCTGATAATGAAGCATCAACAAGCCAGTCTCCTAATTTCACGGCAAGAGAGGTCTGCAGTTAGCTCTCAAAGGACCACTCTTCCATCTTCTGGGACCTTGTGTGGAGAAAGGAAGCAAATGCTGTTCTCTCCCTGTCAGGAGCACAGCACCTTCAAGCCTGGTATAGTAGTTAGTAGAAGAAAATGAGTTCCCTCACAACAAACACCCAGGCTCCCTGTGACTGCCCTTTTTTTTAATGGAAAATTTCAAACATATCCAAAAGTAGAGAAGGATAGTATAGAGAACCCTCATGAACCATCACTTGGCTTCCACAACTGCCAACATTTTTCCTACATTTTTTTAGACATGCTATTTCTGAAGGTAAGCTGATGTCTCAAGACTTCTTACTGTGTGGTTTCCATGAGATCAATGAACCAGCTGCCCTAGGAATAGCTAGAGAAGGAAAAATTATGACTCCACACCTTTTATTTCGTGCTCCACTTTCAAGTCAGAGGACAAATTTACCTTATGTCTCAAGAGCCAAAAAGTACATACAATTAGAGATGGCCTAATTCCCCTAATGCTGATTTGCATTAATTTTGACTTGCTGGTCCCAAACCTGATACAACTTGAGTGTCTTCCTCTCAAATGTAAATCCGTGACTTGTGAGCTCTGTCTTTTCTGGATCCCCAAACAATCTCCTTGCACATGGCTTATGCTGCTTCTGGTATTCTGCCTTAAATTACATTAATTTATGAATGTGTCTTATCCTTCCTGTTGGAGTTTGTTTGTTTTGGTTTTTTGTGTTTTTTTTTGTTTGTTTGTTTGTTTGTTTGTTTGTTTTTGCAGTACGCGGGCCTCTCATTGTTGTGGCCTCTCCCATTGTGGAGCACAGGCTCCGGAGGCACAGGCTCAGCAGCCATGGCTCACAGGCCCAGCCGCTCCATGGCATGTGGGATCTTCCCCGACCGGGGCACGAACCCGTGTCCCCTGCATCGGCAGGCGGACTCTCAATCACTGTGCCACCAGGGAAGACCCCTGTTGGAGTTTAATGAGGACGTTGCATTCCTTTCACAACCAGAATGTCAATTTTTACAAAATAAGTGTATATGAAGTATTTATTGAATTAATTACTTTCCTCATAAATACCAAAGTTTAACTCATATATTCTGAAAGTTTTAAAAAATATATCCTAAATTAGGCAAATGGTGGTTCCACAAATTAAACAATTTAAAACAACAGAGAAGGAAAGTAACTTAAGGAACCAAAAACTCAAAAAAAATTTTTTTTAATATTTTAAGGTCCACAATTATTTACACTGGTTCATCTCAAATTCCTAATATATGAATAAGCTCACCACTGAAACATGTTTTCTCTATCCTGCTAAACTTTTTGTTCTCATCATAAAATAAAATAGCTCTTACATAAACAGCAAATATTAAAATATATGGTAAAACTGGCATGTAACACATATCCATGACCATCTTATGATAGTCATACTCGGCATTTAGGGGATGCCTTCATCCAGCAACTAAAATCCCTTTCAGCAGCACTTTCACAGGTTTTTAAAATACTTTTGAGAAAAACAAAAGCACATTGTCTCAACTTTTAGAATAAGAAAAGTGAGTCATCAAGGCTAAGTTACTGTCTGGTTTATAGAGGAAATCAGTAGGCACCTATGGTTGTGAATTGCCAACTTCTGGATCAATCATACAGTCAGTTAACAAATCTTTATTGAATACATACTATGTGCTAGACCCAGCACTAAGCACTAGGGATAAAAAGATAATACCCTGCTTTACCCTTGAGGAATTTACAATTTAATAAAGGTAAACAAACTTTTAAAGTAAATGCGTAGAAGTAGTAGAGGTATTACAATAAAAACATGTACTTATTTTAAAGGGAACCCAAATGTAAGATTAGCCCATTCTACTGAGGTACAGTAGAGAATGTGCCCTATCAACTGAACCTTGAAAAATGATGGAGATATTGACCAGGGGGTCAAGAAAGGGAATGACTTTTAGGCAGTGGGAGAAGCATGTACACAGCATGGAGGTTTGAAATTACACAATCTGCTCACAGAACTGCAAGTGAAGTGGTTTGGAATAGCTAGACCTATAGCCACTCTACAACCTCAACCCCTGGAGTTCTGGGTCTCCCTTTTAGCCCTGTTAGCATTGGGAATTCAGGACTCCCACCTCTGCTGCTGTTATCTGTCTACTCCATCTGCTTTCAAATCAGGAGGCTGTCCCTCAGATAAGGAGCACAACTGTAGAAGACTGCCATCAATCCACACCTGCTTCACACATCTCTTCTGTTTTCTTAGGCTCCTGGTCCAGGAAAGGAATACCAGCCATCTTTCAATCCCTCCTTCAAAGGAAAGACTGTCATTTAGACCATTTTAGACAGAAACCCTTGGAAGTAGAGCCTGCTGCTGCCAAAGGGGTATATTAACGCATGTATGAGGAATCTAGAAAAATGGTACAGATGAACCTAGTTCAAGGGCAGGAATAGAGATGGAGAGGTAGAGAAGCGACTTGTGGACACGGTGGGGGAAGGGGAGAGTGGGATGAATTGGGAGAGTATGTTTGACATAAATACACTACCATGTGTAAAATAGACAGCTAATGGGAAACTTGCTGTATAGCACAGGGAGCTCAGCTCAGTGCTCTGTGATGACCTAGATGGGGGGGGGGGCAGGGAGGGGATATATGTATACATATAGCTGATTCACTTCACTGTACAGCAGAAACTAACACAACATTGTAAAGCAATTATACTCCAATAAAAAAAAATCTAGTGGAAAAAAAGGCAAGGAAACAAATAGCTCTAATATGAATCAAAATACCATTTTGATACAAATATAAGTATTGCAATAGAGGTTTCTGGATGTTCAGATGCAGAAGTCCCACAGGTCAGAATGTAATTATAATGCTTATTAGCACTTACTATGTTCTAGCTCCTGTTTTAAGTACATTATTTCTTTTAGTTCATTTAACTCTACCATATCTCCATTATTATGATGATGATTTTAAAGATCTCATTTTAAAGATGGGGAAATAAGTTCTGGAAGACTAAAATAACTTGTCTGAAGATACTCATCCAATAAGAAGCTAAGTTGGGTAAGCCTATAGCAGTATGCTCTCAGACCCTATACACTTAACTACCCTGCCATTCTTCCTAGTTTGGAAAAGTCTCTGAGTTGGGATACCTATCCAAAGTCTGTCCCAAGGAAGGGAAGGATTTCTATATTTCTAGTAGGTGGCAGAGGTGGGATTCCCTTGTGGTCATCTCTTTTCTCTGCCATAATGATGCTGTATAAATTGGGGTGCAGTCTAAGAAAACACTTAGACGGTTTTCTTGCTTTGCAGAGGAAAAATCTTAGGCATTGGGAGAGCAAGTGGCTCACCTTAAAGATCATGCAATTAGTTTATGCCAGACAAGGAAATTGGTCTGAGCCTCCCAACTTCCTGCTCAGTATCCTTTGTAACTGATGGCTCCATATGTCTCCATCCATCCCTACTCAGTCAATAACTCATTAAACACTTCTTGCCTTGAGAGGACTATGCATCCCTTATTTCAAGACAAAATTTGAAGATTAAAGGCTAGGAATTTCCCTCTTATCCAATCCACAATGTAAGGGGGGGAGGGGGAATATTACTTTTCATTCCTAAAACATAATTGTTTCACTTGTATAAAGACTATTGTTTTATCCCTTCTTGGCCTTTTCCTCACTAGATTAAATGACTGCAACTTTTATGCTTTCCTTTTCAGCTGTAGCTGAAATCCAATTGATTGTATTCAACAGATCCCATTACTCCCTAATTGGACTCTGGATTCTTGTCATGTTTTGTGAAATTTTGATGATATCTCACTAGAGTCTACATTCATCTAGATATTATCATTATTCCATTAGCCACGTCCTCTAGCCATTCTTCTTAAAGAAACGATAGATCTAATTCATTTTAGTTTATGATAGGATTCAAACCCTGGCTCTGTCAATTTCTAGCTCCATGACATGAACAAGTTTTTAAATCTCTCTAAATCTTAGTTTGCTCTTCAACAAAATGGAAAAGAGACAACTAAACCCACTTCACAGGGTTTCATTAGCACTTTATAAACTGCAAAGAAGCTATTGTAATAAGGTAGGAACTATTCGCATTTCCCAAGAAAAGCAAAAAGCAATAAAACAAAAGTTAAGTTTTTCTCCAATATTATTTGGGGATAGGATACATGGAAAACAAGTCATTGTGTTGTCACCAAAATAAGAGATATACTGAAAAATAATGAGACTTTTCAAACACATGTCGGAATGTATACATCCTAATTAATGTTATATTCTTCAAAGTACCTTTGTAATATTACCATTTTCCTTAATAGTTTGGCTCACTTATTTCAGAGTCTGTGATACATTCTTGTTAATATCCACAGCGCTGAGAATTCTTATCCTTTGAAGGTGAATTTGGTTTTAAAAGAGTCATAAGTCATTTGAATACAAAGTTATTCATTGCTAACTGTTTATTAACTGGGGATTGGTTTATACACTGAAGTAATCTACAGCTGTGAAAAAAATAAATGTGGAAACTATGTATGGATATAAGATGATCTCCAAGACTTTCCTTAATAAAATAAAGTTGATGAATTGTTTGTGAGCATATTAATATCTATGTTGAAAAATACGAGAAAAATAAACACATTTATGCAAATGTACTTTCTTTTTGTTTGTTTGTTTGTTTTGTTTTTTGCGGTATGCGGGCCTCTCACTGTTGTGGCCTCTCCCGTTGTGGAGCACATGGCTCACGGGCCCAGCTGCTCCATGGCATGTGGGATCTTCCCAGACCAGAGCACGAATCCGTGTCCCCTGCATCAGCAGGTGGACTCTCAACCACTGCGCCACCAGGGAAGCCCGTATTTTCTTAAAATATGACTGAAAGGATACCCACAGAAGGGAAACTTTGGTAGCTTCTGAGTCAGAGAATCATGTGAATATATTTACTATTAACGAAACAGATTTTTTTACAAGTCAGGTGAAGTCTGAAGAATAAAGTAAAAAACCAAGCTGAATAATATTCGTGGATAAGACTGAAAATAAGGAAATGAGAGTGATTTTCTTAGGAAACGCAGACTAATTCTTCATGGAGCAATTAAAAAATTATTCTTCAGAAAAGATTTCACTTCTTCCTTTGATGACCTGATGGACAACATATATTTTTGAAGAATACATTCCGTACATTTTAAGCTGTTTGGTTTTTTTTTGTTAATGTACAATATTCTCATTACCTTAGAGTCATACTTTATATATATTAACATATAGAAATAAATCTAATGGAAGAAAACAGCATTTCACTTTCTTATAATTTTGCAAATTACTGTTACAAATGCATAGAAACATATATTCTCCAAGTAAACAAGCTCTTTCTAATACCAGAATTAATCTGGTTTTAAAACTGTCTGTCATTAACTATGAATATGAATAAATCTCCTGATAAATAGGTAAGAATTCCTTCAAAATTACATATATTTTCTTCAACACTTAGCATTATAGAATACTATTTTCAACTTAGCCTTTTGTTTGTGTGTATACGTATGTGTTTTCCAAAACTCTGTGTAATGATTACCAGAGCTTTCTATTCCTTTTTCTGCTGTGCTTGTCTGTGTGTTTGATACAGAATCTAACATTTGTAGGTATGCATGTTGTACATCGATACATCCCCAAGCATACACCCTCACATTTGAAACATTAGGACTTGCTATAGGTAGCAAGAAAAATAAAGTGTGTTATTAGACTTTTTTCATAGAACTTATTATTATCTTTAAAAAATACACACAGCATTAGTAAAGACAAAAGCACAAGAATGGTAAATCACTCTGATTTTCAAGGACTGAACGTTCTTTCAAATAGTTAACTGCAAAATGCGTAAAACTGTGAAACACATAAAAATGGTATGTAACAAATAGTAAAACATAATGGAAGTTTAACTGTTAAAAGAATAAAACCTGCTAAATGAATAATAGCAGTAGCCAAGCCGGCTATGATTTCATGCTTTTCCATTGTAAAATGTAGGAATCCATTCACATATAATAATTCCAGAGGGAAAGTTCCACAGTTTTAAGATATTTGTGGAGTAACAAGTCAGCTTCACTACAATCCTCCTCATTTTAAAGACAAACAAAACCTGCTGATGCTGCACATTCCTGAGAAAAGTAAAGATTAAACCTCCCAAGATTTAGAAATGCTTAGTTATCTGCTTTCCAGAATAATTTGCTGTATGCCCATACAAAAGACAGCCACATAAGAAAGCACAAAATAAGCACTGTTATCACGAAAGGGCAGATATTGTAAGAGCCAGTCTGCTTACTTATACAACGGCTGGTGAGCTCCATCCTAGGTTTTTCTAGTTTTTTATACCATACACTCCCTCAACAAGACAGACTAGTATATTTTACAAAAGGTTGTTCTTTTCTTCTCTAAGTGTAACAAAAATGGAATTCAACTTACATTTGACAGGAATAACTAAACTGGGAACTCTCTTTACTTCCCCCCTAATTCCTTGTGGTAGATTGACTGCATTATTGACCTTAATTCTTTACTATATTATGTGAGTTTGGAGTTCCTCCCATTGAAATAAAGTATATCTCCAACACCCAACGTGACTTGCTTTGGCCAGAAGAATGAAGTAGAAGTTATGGCGCCCAGTTCCAAACCTAGGCCTCAAGAGGCCTTGCATGCTCCCAATTACTATCCTGAATCTCTTCCATCATCATAAGAACATCTTGGGGCTGGCTATCTGCTGGTCATAGGAAGAGAGAGATATATTGAGCAGAGCCACATCCAGCCAACTGCAGACATGAAAGTGAACTCAGCCAAGACTGGCAAAACTGTCCACCTGAGCTTAGCCCAGGTAAGTTGACTTACAGTGTCATGAAAAATAATAAATAATTATTGTTTTAAACCACTGGGTTTTGGCATAGCTTGTTACTCAGCAACACCTGATATTTCCTCCAACACTTTTTTCAGTCGTTTCTTCTTTCTCTTTGAATGTTCCTCCTGATCATTTTGCAGGCTCATGAGCCACAGGAGTATATTAACAATGTAAATAGTATTTCCTTAGAGTAGGAGTTTCAGTTTCATTTTAGGTTTTAAAATTTTTTCTACTCTCTAAAGAAGTCTTTGAAAATCACATAACACAGAATAATCTGATTTCTACTTACTCAGCTCTATCTTTAGTCAAATTAATTAATTTAATTAAATCTCAATAACATCAGATTACTCAAAAGGAAACAATGACATAATGCAAGGTATTTTAACTATTATATGCTTATAAATTCTTATTTCATGAAGCTACATTCTCAATCTTTCCAAAATCTTCTACATATCAATTTAGAGGTGGATGGACTACCTTGGGAGAAGCCAAGTGAACATACTTTACAATGGACTTATAATGGGAATGCACCTAAAAGGACTGATCAATCAATGAAAATGGGACTGCCAAAAAGTAAAAATCAAGAAGGATTAGAGGTGGAGAATATCTAGAAGGGTAGGATGAGGACTTCCACAGAATAATCAACCAAACAGCAAACAACGGTAAGTGACAAAAAAAAAAAAAAGGAAAAAAAATTAATACCATTTAAACTCCAGAAATTATCTTAAGGGCATACAGCAAATGAAGAAACATTTATTGAAGCAAATCTACTAAATCTCAGTAACACCATGAGAGTCTATGTATCACATCTGAACACACAATGTGCTCCATTCCTACCTCTAAGCTCGGTGTGATGGAAAATCCACTTTGGGTGGGAACACAGGGCTCTATTCCCAGTCAAGCTCCCAGCCAAGGGCTACAGTATCTCTCAGAAGAGGCAGGTCTCTGACATTTCTCATTCCCACACCCTCAGCTCCATGTTGCAGAAGCCCCCTATTCCAGACAAGAAGAGCTGAGGGGTAGAGGCTCTCTTTCTCCACCTGACACTCATTCATAGGGCAGAAATTCTTCCCCAGGTGCAGTAGACCAATAATATTTTTCCAGCTTACTCACAGCACAAGGTTTCATGCCAGGTGAGGCAGTCTGAGAAGACTCAGAGGCATAGTCCATGCCCAGCATGCTGTTCATAAATCAGGGGTGTCACTTCTAGAGGAGCAGGCCACTAACTCCTCCTCCCAAGATCTGGGGCAGTGGTGCAGAAGTTTTGCCACTGAGAGAGGTGGGATATAAGAACAAAGGATTCAAAAGTGCTTCCTAAAGGAAGTAACTTCACTAGGAATAAATAATGGGAAGTTCAGGCCTAAAGATACTCTCACAACACAGTGGGGGTTCTGATGGTAAGTGATTATGAGTAGCTGGTAGCTTCATAGAGCAACAACTAAACCACAGATCAGCCAGAAGTTTATCAGAAAGAACCAGGGAAAGATACAGCTAGGAAGAGCCTTCCTGGCATCAAAACAAACCTTAAAGACCGACCTTAAAAACTTCCCTCTCATATTTAATTGAATCAGACGATGGAAAAATTTATGCCTAGGGCATTGTCAAAAACAAAAGAGCAATCCGTGGAGCCTAACAGGTAGATGTGATACAAAAAAGGGCAGGCAGGATAACAGAAAGATGATGGAAAGTGATAGTCAAATAGTGCCCTGTAGGAAGAAAATGATTCATTAAAGTATCCCAACAAAGTCACTAAACAAATAAAGAAGCAAGCAACACAAAAAAAGCTCCATAGAGTAGGGAGGAGGAGGAAGAATCTGTATACAGAGGTACTACAACATATTACCTAAAATGTTTGGTTTTTAACAAAAAAATGTGAGACATGCAAAGAAACAGAAAAGTGTGATCTATACACAGGAAAAAATCAAAAACAAAAACAAAAACAGGCAACTGCAACTGCCTTGAGAAGGGCCTAGATGTCAATGTAGCCAAAAAAAGATGTTAAAGCAACTATCATGAAGTAAAGAGGTAATCAAAGGTATGTTGACAATATGTCATTAAGTAAGGAATATCAATTAAGAGACAGAAATTATATTTTAAAAGGACCAAATGGGTCTTCTGTGTTTCCATACACATTTTAAAATTATTTTTTCTAGTTCTGTGAAAAATGCCACTGGTAATTTGATAGGGATTGCATTGAATCTGTACATTGCCTTGGGTAGTATGGTCATTTTAACAAAATTAATTCTTCCAATCCAAGAACACAGTATATCTTTCCATCTGTTTGTGTCATCTTCAATTTCTTTGATGAGTTGTCTTATAGTTGTTGGAGTACAGGTCTTTTACCTCCTTAGGTTGGTTTATTCCTGGGTATTTTATTCTTTTTGATGAAATGGTAAATGAGATTGTTCCCTTAATTCCTCTTTCTAATATTTTGTTGTTAGTGTATAGAAATGCAACAGATTTCTGTATATTAATTTTGTATCCTGCAACTTTACCAAATTTATTGATGAGCTCTAGCAGTTTTCTAGAGGTGTCTTCAGGATTTTCTATGTATAGTATCATGTCAACTGCAAACAGTGACAATTTTACTTCTTTCTTTCCAATTTGGATTCCTTTTATTTCTTTTCCTGCTGTGGCTAGGACTTCCAATACTATGTTGAATAAAAGTGGTGAAAGTGGGCAAACTGGACAGCTACATGTAAAAGAATGAAGTTAGAACCTTCTCTAACACCATATTAAAAAAATTAACTCAAAATGGATTAAAGACTTAAATGTAAGACCAGAAACCATAAAACTCCTAGAGGAAAACATAGGCAGAACACTCTTTGACATAAATTGTAGCAATATTTTTTTGGATCTGTCTCCTAAAGCAAAGGAAATAAAAGCAAAAATAAACAAATAGGACCTAATTAAACTTAAAAGCTTTTGCACAGCAGAGGAAACCACTGACACAATGAAAGACAACCTACTGAATGGGAGAAAATATTTGCAAATGATATGACGAATAAGAGGTTAATATCTAACATATATAAGCAGTTCATACAACTCAACATCAAAAAAAAATGAACTCAATTAAAAAATGGTCAGAAGAATTGAACAGACATTTTTCCAAAGAGGAAATGCAAATGGCCAACAGGCACATGAAAAGATGCTCAACATCACTAATTATCAAGGAAATGTAAATCAAAACCACAATGAGATATCACCTCACACCTGTCAGAATGGCTATCAAAAAAAAGAACACAAATAACAAATGTTGGTGAAGATGTGGAGAAAAGGGAATCCTCCTAAACTGTTGGTGGGAATGGAAATTGGTGAAGAAACTGTGGAAAACAGTATGGAGGTTTCTCAAAAAACTAAAAATAGAACTACCATATAATCCAGCAATTCAACTCTTGGGTTTATATCCCAAAAAACCCAAAAATGTTAATTCAAAAATATACATGCACCCTGATGTTCACAGCAGCATTATTTATAATTGCCAAGATATGGAAGCAACCTAAGTGTCCATCAACAGATGAATGGATAAAGAAGATGTAGTACGTATATTCAATGGAATACTACTCAGCTATACAAAAGAAGGACAGTTTGCCATTTGCAACAATGTGGTTGAACTTGGAGGCTATTATACTAAATGAAATATGTTTGACTGAGAAAGACAAATACTGTATGATGTCACTTATATAAGGAATCTAAAAAATACAACAAACTAGTAAATATGACAAAAAAGAAGCAGACTCACAGATGCAGAGAACAAATTAGTGGTTACCAGTGGGGAGAGGGAAGGAGGGAGGAGCAATATAGGGGTAGGGGATTAAGAAGTACAAAGTATTATGTATAAAATAAACTACAAGTATATATTGTACAACACAGGGGATATAGTCAGTATTTTATAATAACTATAAATGGAGTATAACCTTTAAAAATTGTGAATCACTATATTGTACACTGTAACTTATATAATATTGTACAACTATACTTCAATATAAATAATAAATAAATAAGAGAAATAATTGAAATTCTGGTATTGAAAAGTACAATAACTGAAATGAAATGCTCACTAGAGGGACTCAACAGTAGGTTTGATCTCACAGAAAATACAATTAGCAAACTTGAAGATAGATCAATAGAGATTATGCAATCTGAGGAGCAAAGAGAAAAGTAAATAAAGAAAATAAACAGAGCTTCAGAGAAATATGAGATGACATTAGGCAAACCAGCAAATGTAATGAGAGTGCCAGAAGGAGAAAAGAAAGAATGCAGAAAAATATTTTTGAAGCAATAACAACTTAAAACTTCCGAAATTTGATTTTTTTAAAAACTGCACATCTAAGAAGTTTAATGAATTCCAAGTAGGATAAAAGCAAACAGGTTCACAGCCAGACATATCATAGTAAAAATGCTGAAAGCTAAAGACACAAGAGAAAACCTTGAAAGCACCAAGAGAAAAAACAAAACAAGGAAACCACCATAAAATTAAAATCCGACATCATCAGAAACAGTGAAGGCCAGAAGTCAGTGACATGGCATTTTCATAGTATTGAAAGGGAAAAAAAAAAAAAAAACCTGTGAACCAAGAAACTAAGAATTTTATACCATGCAAAACTCTTTCAAAAATTAGCGTTAAGGGCTTCCCTGGTGGCGAAGTGGTTGAGAATCTGCCTGCTAATGCAGGGGACACGGGTTCGAGCTCTGGTCTGGGAGGATCCCACATGCCGTGGAGCAACTGGGCCCGTGAGCCACAACTACTGAGCCTGCACGCCTGGAGCCTGTGCTCCACAACAAGAGAGGCTGCGACAGTGAGAGGCCCACGCACCGCGATGAAGAGTGGCCCCTGCTTGCCACAACTAGAGAAAGCCCTCACACAGAAATGAAGACTCAACACAGCAATAATTAATTAATTAATTCCTACCCCCAACATCTTCTAAAAAAATAAAAATAAATTAGCATAAAACACATTCCCAAAGCAGAATTTTTATTGCTAGCAGACCCAGCTTACAATAAATACTAAATGAAGTTCTTTAGGCTTGAAAGCAAGTAATCCCAGGTAATAATTCAAAGTGGTTATATTACTATCAGAAAAAATAAACTTAAAATAAATATATCACTTAGAGATAAAAAGGACATTTTATAATAACAGGGTCAAACCATCAGAAGATGTAGCCGTTATAAATACATATGCTACCTAACAACAGAGCCCCCAAATACATGAAGCAAAAACTGACAGAATTGAAGGGGAAAATACATCAACATTAATAGCTGAAGACATCAATACCACCCTTTCAGTAGTGGATAAAACAACAAGACGAGATCAACAAGGAAAGAAAAGATGTGAACAACAGTATAAACCAACAGAAAAATAGTATAAATCGCTGCAACACTCCACCCTACAACATCAGAATACACATTCTTCTTAAGTGCCCATGAAGCATTCTATAGCATAAAGTATATGCTAGACAATTAAACAAGTCTCAATAAATTTTAAAAGATTGAAATAATTCCAAGTATGTTCTCCAACTGACATGAAATGAAATTAGGAAGCAATAATAAAGAGAAATTGAGGAAATTTATAAACAAGTGGAAATTAAACAGCACAGAAAAATAACCAATACAATAAGTCAAAGAAGAAATCACAAGTGAAATTAGAAAATACTTTGAGATGAATAAAAATTAAGACACAACACACCAAAACTTATGGTGTGTATCTAAAGCAGTGCTTGGAAGGACATTTACAGTTATAAATGCCTATATTAAAAAACAAGAAAGATCTCAAATCAACAGTCTAAACTTCCTTTTAAAGACACTGGAAAAAAGGGCAAACTGAACCTAAAGCAAACAGAAATAAGAAATTAATAAAATACAGAAGAAAGCAGTAGAGAAAATCAACAAAACCAAAACTTGGTTCTTTGAGAAGAACCAAGGGCATACAGATTTACCAAAGAAACCTAGATAATACTCCTGCTAGCTTCCTGGGAGTGAGCAACAGTCTTAACGAGTTTCTCCATTCATTCAATCACATACTTTAGACTTCCATCCTTTTTGTAGATGAGTCTATTCGAACTAAGGCTGTCAATGTTTCACAGCAGTTTTATGTATGCAATTAAATAGTTTGGCACTGAAGAAAAAGTCTTCATTTTTCTGTGCTGTCTACTGAAGAACACACAAACAATTGGATCCCAGGGTGCTTCCTCCATTACAATTTCATCTGGTACAACTTAGTCCTCATCTCTCCTTTCAAGAATAATGTTTATGGAGCATTAGCTTAGATGGTGTGAATGGTTTCTTAGTTTCTCTCATCTCCAGATTAGCATATTCCCACCCCACCCATAAGATGACAACAGTTAAAACGTGAACAGACACAACAATATTGAGACCTGGAAAAGATGTGTTTAAGCTCAGCCTGGAAGGGCATATGGTACACATTCCAACTCTGGGCAGTCCTACAAAGGACCAGCCCACTCTCACTCCTAATAGATGGTTCAATTTTACCACATAAATCACTTTACTTTTTCATTCCAGATGTTTTCCTACTATCTGGCCAGGAGCTTTAAATTCACAGCTTATATAAAATTAATTCTGGGGCATTCAAGTAAACAGAAGTTGTACCAACCTGGGTGTTGGGGTAGCTTACAAGAGAAAAATCAGGATACTGACTAAAACCCAAAGATGCTAGTAAGTTATGTGTGGCAAGCATTCCAGTAAAAAGTCATAGAAGTATAATAAAGCAAGAATTCTATAAAAGTTTATTATTTTTAATACTTTCTATTAGTAGTCTGAGTTTTGGGGAAAATTGGCCAGATTTTTCAGAATACACTTGTGGCATATGAAGTCTTTTTTTGTTCTTTTCATGCATTTTAAAATTTATTTAGTAACCATTTGTAAATGGGAATGAATAGCAGATAATATAGGCAGCATTTAAAAATGAGTCTAACGTTTTAGTATGGACACCAAGGGGGGAAAGCGGGGTGGGGGTGGTGGTGGTGGGATGAACTGGAAGATTGGGATTGACATATATACACTAATTTGTATAAAATATGTAACTAATAAGAACCTGCTGTATAAAATAAAATTTAAAAATTCAATAAAAAAGTCTAGTGTTTTAAAGTGGGCTGATTACCAATTCACAAAATATGGAACATTGTAGTCTTTTTTTAGTACACTCACCTCTAACCCACTTTTTTTTTGAGCAAGATTACATAAATTTTAATGGCAAAAACCAAAGTTTTAAAGATAAGAATCCTTTCTAAGAATGATGGGGTATATAAACAGGGACTTGAAGGAAAGGGCAAGGAAAGCTATAGCTGGAAGACTGCATGGACAAAAGTCAATTCACATTCCAATGCTCGTTTTCTAAGACTAAAAATAAAAAGTTCATAACATAAAAGCATGGACTCTTAAGACTTCCTTATCTGCTTAGTTTTAGAAATAAACCATTTGCAGTTTGTTACCAAAAAAAAAGAGAAAAAAAAAGTTTTCCAGGTTTAGAGAGTAAATCCTAAAAGTAAATTATCAAAATTTCAAAACTATCTAAATATGATAATATGTGAAATTTTAGAAAATATACCCTCTAAATTCCAGAGTACACATGACACCACTTCAAGAAATTATTTTGTAGGTTATTTTAACTCTGATTAAACTTAAGCATTGTTCATCAGTATAAGATTAAAGATCTGTACTGAATATCAGAAGTGCCAGTTTCTAGCATATTTTTATTGATGAAAGTAAAGAATGGTAAACTTTGTCTGCAAAGTAGACACACAATGGAGAAATGGCACTGGATCTGCGTATCAAGCAGTGGATAAGCTGTAATGAGACATCATCTGCTAATTCCAACTGCATACCTCTGACTTCCCACTGAAACAAAAATCACATTTTCTGAAAAGTTTGGGGGGGGTGTATTTTTGCCCTTTTTTTTTTAATTTCATTTTATTTATTTTTTTATACAGCAGGTTCTCATTAGTTATACATTTTATATGTATTAGTGTATACATGTCAATCCCAATCTCCCAATTCATCACACCACCACACCACCCCAGTCACTTTCCCCCCTTGGTGTCCACATTTGTTCTCTACATCTGTGTCTCAATTTCTGCAGTGCAAACCAGTCCATCTGTACTATTTTTCTAGTTTCCACATATATGCATTAATATACAATAATTGTTTTTCTCCTTCTGACTTACTTCACTCTGTATGACAGTATCTAGATCCATCCACTTCTCTACAAATGACTCAATTTCGTTCTTTTTATGGCTCAGTAATATTCCATTGTATATATGCACCACATCTCCTTTATCCATCCATCTGTCGATGGGCATTTAGGTTGCTTCCATGACCTGGCTATTGTAAATAGTGCTGCAATGAACATTGGGGTGCATGTGTCTTTTTGAATTATGGTTTTCTCTGGGTATATGTCCAGCAGTGGGATTGCTGGGTCATATGGTAATTCTATTTTTGGTTTTTTAAGGAACCTCCATACTGCTCTCCATAGTGGCTGTATCAATTTACATTCCCACCAACAATGCAAGAGGGTTCCCTTTTCTCCACACCCTCTCTGACATTTGTTGCTTGTAGATTTTCTGATGATGCTCATTCTAACCGGTGCAAGGTGATACCTCACTGTAGTTTTGATTTGCATTTCTCTAATAATTAGTGATGTTGAGCAGCTTTTCATGTGTTTCTTGGCCATCTGTGTATCTTCTTTGGAGAAATGTCTTTTTAGGTCTTCTGCCCGTTTTTGGATTGGGTTGTTTCTTTTTTTAATACTGAGCTGCATGAGCTGTTTATATATTTTGGAGATCAATCTTTTGTCCGTTGATTCGTTTGCAAATATTTTCTCCCATTCTGAGGGTTGTTTTTTGGTCTGTTTGTAGTTTCCTTTGCTCTGCAAAAGCTTTGAAGGTTCATTAAGTCCCATTTGTTAATTTTTGTTATTATTTCCATTACTCAAGGAGGTGGATCAAAAAAGGTCTTGGTGTGATTTATGTCAAAGAGTGTTCTGCCTATGTTTTCCTCTAAGAGTTTTAAAGTGTCCAATCTTACATTTAGGTCTCGAATCCATTTTGAGTTTATTTTTGTGTATGGTGTTAGGGAGTGTTCTCATTTCATTCTTTTACATGTAGCTGTCCAGTTTTCCCGACACCACTTATTGAAGACACTGTCTTTTTTCCATTGTATATCCTTGCCTCCTTTGTCATAGATTAGTTGACCATAGGTGCGCAGGTTTATCTCTGGGCTTTCTATCCTGTTCCATTGATCTATATTTCTCTTTTTGTGCCAGTACCATATTGTCTTGATTACTGTAGCTTTGTAGTATAGGCTGAGGTCAGGGAGTCTGATTCCTGCAGCTCCACTTTTTTCCCTCAGGACTGCTTTGGCTATTCGGGGTCTTTTATGTCTCCATACAAATTTTAAGATATTTTGTTCTAGTTCTGTAAAAAATACCCTTGGTAATTTGATAGGGATTGCATTGAATCTGTAGATTGCTTTGGGTAGTAGAGTCATTTTCACAATGTTGATTCTTCCAATCCAAGAACATGGTATATCTCTCCATCTATTTGTATCATCTTTAATTTCTTTCATCACTGTCTCATAATTTTCTACATACAGGTCTTTTGTCTCCTTAGGTAGGTTTATTCCTAGATATTTTATTCTTTTTGTTGCAATGGTAATGGGAGTATTTCTTGATTTCACTTTCAGATTTTTCATCATTAGTGTATAGGAGTGCAAGGGATTTCTGTGCATTAATTTTGTATCCTGCAGCTTTACCAAATTCATTGATTAGCTCTAGTAGTTTTCTGGTGGCATCTTTAGGATTCCCTATGTATAGTATCATGTCATCTGCAAACAGTGATAGTTTTACTTCTTCTTTTCCAATTTGTATTCCTTTTATTTCTTTTTCTTCTCTGATTGCCGTGGCTAGGACTTCCAAAACTATGTTGAATAATAGTGGTGAGAGTGGACATCCTTGTCTTGTTCCTGATCTTAGAGGAAATGCTTTCAGTTTTTCACCATTGAGAATGATGTTTGCTGTGGGTATTTATTATGTTGAAGTAGGTTCCCTCTATGCCCACTTTCTGGAGAGCGTTTAACGTAAATGGGTGTTGAATTTTGCCAAAAGCTTTTTCTGCATCTATTGAGATATGGTTTTCATTCTTCAATTTGTTAATATGGTGGATCACATTGACTGATTTATGTATATTGAAGAATCTTTGCATCCCTGGGATAAATCCCACTTGATCATGGTGTATGATCCTTTTAATGTGTTGTTGGATTCTGTGTGCTAGTATTTTGTTGAGGATTTCTGCATCTATATTAATCAGTGATATTGGTCTGTAATTTTCTTTTTTTGTAGTATCTCTGTCTGGTTTTGGTATCAGGGTGATGGTGGCCTCGTAGAACAAATTTGGGAGTGTTCCTTCCTCTGAAATTTTTTGGAAGAGATTGAGAAAGATGGGTTTTAGCTCTTCTCTAAATGTTTGATAGAATTCACCTGTGAAGCCATCTGGTCCTGGACTTTTGTTTGTTGGAAGATTTTTCATTACAGTTTCAATTTCATTACTTGTGATTGGTCTGTTCATATTTTCTATTTCTTCCTGGTTCAGTCTTGGAAGGTTATACCTTTCTACGAATTTGTCCATTTCTCCCATGTTGTCCATTTTATTGGCATAGAGTTGCTTTTAGTACTCTCTTAGGATGCTTTGTATTTCTGTGGTGTCTGTTGTAACCTCTCCTTTTTCATTTCTAATTTTATTGATTTCAGTCCTCTCCCTTTTTCTTGATGAGGCTGGCTAATGGTTTATCAATTTTGTTTATCTTCTCAAAGCACCAGCTTTAAGTATTATTGATCTTTGCTATTGTTTTGTTTCTATTTCATTTATTTCTGCTCTGATCTTTATGATTTCTTTCCTTCTACTAACTTTGGGTTTTGCTTGTTCTTCTTCCTCTAGTTCCTTTAGGTGTAAAGTTAGATTGTTTATTTGAGATGTTTGTTGTTTCTTTAGGTAGGATTGTATTGCTATAAACTTCCCTCTTAGAACTGCTTTTCCTGCATCCCATAGGTTTTGGATCATCGTGTTTTTGTTGTCATTTGTCTCTAGGTATTTTTTAGTTTCGTCTTGGATTTCCTCAGTGATCTCTTGGTTATTTAGTAACGTATTGTTTAGCCTCCAAGTGTTTGTGTTTTTTACTTTTTTTTCACTGTAATTCATTTCTAATCTCATAGCATTGTGGTCAGACAAGGTGCTTGATAAGATTTCAATTTTCTTAAATTTACTGAGGCTTGATTTGTGACCCAAGATGTGATCTATTCTGGAGAATGTTCTGTGCACACTTGAGAAAAAAGTGTAATATGCTGTTTTTGGATGGAATGTCCTATAAATATCAATTAAATCTATCTGGTCTATTGTGTCATTTAAAGCTTGTGTTTCCTTATTAATTTTCTGTTTGGATGATCTGTTCATTGGTGTAAGTGAGGTGCTGAAGTCCCCCACTATTATTGTGTTACTGTTGATTTCCTCTTTCAGAGCTGTTAGCAGTTGCCTTATGCATTGAGGTGCTATGTTGGGTGCATATATAATTGTTATCTCTTCTTCTTAGATTGATCCCTTGATCATTATGTAGTGTCCTTCCTTGTCTCTTGTAACATTCTTTATTTTAAAGTGTATTTTATGTGATGTGGGTATTGCTACTCCAGCCTTCTTCTGATTTCCATTTGCATGGTATATCTTTTTCCATCCCCTCACTTTCAGTCTGTATGTGTCCCTAGGTCTGAAGTGGGTCTCTTGTAGACAGCATATATATGGGTCTTGTTTTTGTATCCATTCAGCAAGTCTGTGTCTTTTGGTTGGAGCATTTACTCCATTCATGTTTAAGGTAATTGTCGATATGTATGTTCCTATGACCATTTTCTTCATTGTTTTGGGTTTGTTTTTGTAGGTCCTTTTCTTCTCTTGTGTTTCCCACTTAGAGAAGTTCCTTTAGCATTTGTTGTAGAGCTGGTTTGGTGGTGCTTAATTCTCTCAGCTTTTGCTTGTCTGTAAATCTTTTGATTTCTCCATCGAATCTGAATATGATCCTTGTTGGGTAGAGTGATCTTGGTTGTAGGTTCTTCCCTTTCATCACTTTAAATATGTCATGCCACTCCCTTCTGGCTTGTAGAGTTTCTGGTGAGGTATCAGCTATTAACTTTATGGGAGTTCTCTTGTATGTTATTTGTCGTTTATCCCTTGCTGCTTTCAATAATTTTCCTGTCTTTAATTTTTGCCAGTTTGATTTCTATGTGTCTCAGCGTGTTTCTCCTTGGGTTTATCCTGTATGGGACTCTCTGTGCTTCCTGGACTTAGGTGGCTATTTCCTTTCCCATGTTAGGGAAGTTCTTGACTATAATCTCTTCAAATATTTTCTCGGGTCCTTTCTCTCTCTCTTCTCCTTCTGGGACCCCTATAATGCGAATATTGTTGCGTTTAATGTTGTCCCAGAGGTGTCTTAGGCTGTCTTCATTTCTTTTCATTCTTTTTTCTTTAGTCTCTTCCACAGCAGTGAATTCCACCATTCTGTCTTCCAGGTCATTTATCCGTTCTTCTGCCTCACTTATCCTGCTATTGATTCCTTCTAGTGTATTTTTCACTTCAGTTATTGTATTGTTCATCTCTGTTTGTTTGTTCTTTAATTCATCTAGGTCTTTGTTAAACATTTCTTGCATCTTCTTGATCTTTGCCTCCATTCTTTTTCCGAGGTCCTGGATCATCTTCACTATCATTATTCTGAATTCTTTTTCTGGAAGGTTGCCTATCTCCACTTCATTTAGTTGTTTTTCTAGGGTTTTGTCTTGTTCCTTCATCTGGTACATGGCCCTTTTCATGATGTCTATCTGTGAATGTGGTTTTAGTTCCACAGGCTGTAGGACTGCAGTTATTCTTGCTTCTGCTGTCTGCTCTCTGGTGGATTACGCTATCTAAGAGGCTTGTGCAAGTTTCCTGATGGGAGGGACTAGTGGTGGGTAGAGCTGGCTGCTGCTCTGGTGGGCAGAGCTCAGTACAACTTTAATCTGCTTGTCTGCTGATGGGTGGGGCATCCAACAGATGAGTTCCCTCCCTGTTGGTTTTTTCACCTGAGGCGACCCAGCACTAGCGCCTACAGGCTCTTTGGTGGGGCTAATGGCAGACTCCAGGAGGGCTCACGCCAAGGAGTACTTCCCAGAGCTTCTGCTGCCAGTCTCCCTGTCCTCATGGTGAGACACAGCCACCCCCCGCCTCTGCAGGAGACCCTCCAACACTAGCAGGTAGGTCTGGTTCAGTCTCCTATGGGGTCACTGCTCCTTCCCCTGGGTCCTGATGCTCACACTACTTTGTGTGTCCCCTCCAAGAGTGGAGTCTCTGTTTCCCCCAGTCCTTTTGAAATCCTGCAATCAAATCCTACTAGCCTTCAGAGTCTGAATCTCCAGGAATTCCTCCTCCCATTGGTGGACCCCTAGGTTGGGAAGCCTGACGTGGGGCTCAGAACCTTCACTCCAGTGGGTGGACTTCTGTGGTATAATTGTTCTCCAGTTTGTGAGTCACCCATCCAATGGTTATGGGATTTGATTTTATTGTGATTGCCCCCCTCCTACCATCTCATTTTGGCTTCTCCTTTGTCTTTGGATGTGGGGTATCTTTTCTGGTGAGTTCCAGTGTCTTCCTGTCGATGACTGTTCAGCAGTTAGTTGTGATTCCGGTGCTCTTGCAAGAGGGAGTGAGAGCACGTCCTTCAACTCTGCCATCCTGAACCAATCTCCTCTCTAATCCACTTTTAATTAAGGGATTTAACAGACAAATAAACCATTATATTCCTCATAGATTGCTGATATATTACCAGCATCAGAGCTACTGGAAGTATATTTTAGGGGGACAGTTTAGAGACGATTTAAGTCCTATAAATTATTATCATCATCTAAACCAAAATATCTTTGAGTTCAAAATGCTTGCCTATGCAGTGGAACATAAACTAAAATCATCAAAGCTGAAGGTGACTCTAGAACTAGCCTGGCCCTGGGCTAGAGTTTGATATGAGACAATCTGTATTTTCCCAAAGTCATTTTACTTTGCCATTATGCATATATTGATTCATTTTTTTTCTGGCCTTGTCATAGACTCACACATTCATAGAACTTTATATTCTTTTAATTGTATCATAAGCCACCCACCATGGTAAGTCACTCTGTAAACAAACCTAAACAACATCAACTATCACCTCAGTTTAATAGGTTGGGTATTGATAGCTGGTATAAACAAATGGCTCATTAATAAGTTCTTATTGGTTAAAGTCACTCATTGGTTGAGGTCCAATTAAGACAAACAGCAATCCATAATACACATTCTCAAGAATGCAGTAATTCCTAATATTGAGGGCTTACTCTGTACCAGGCACTCTGTACATGCTTTTTATATACTGTCTTATTTAATACTCAAAATAACTATATGATATTGGTGCCATTATTATCCTCACTTTACACATGAGGAAACTAAGTCACAGAGAGGTTAAATGACTTTAATACCACATAGCTAGTAAATGTCAGATGATCTTTGAACCTAAGCATCCAATCATAGCATCTTTTTTTTTGCGTTACACGGGCTTCTCACTGCTGTGGCCTCTCCCATTGCGGAGCACAGGCTCCTGGACGCGCAGGCTCAGCGGCCATGGCGCACGGACCCAGCCGCTCCGCGGCATGTGGGATCCTCCCAGACCGGGGCACGAACCCGCATCCCCTGCATCGGCAGGCGGACTCTCAACCACTGCGCCACCAGGGAAGCCCCATAGCATCTTTTATTATGTACTGTTCATTATTCTCTTTTTATGGGAGTTGCAATAGCCACTCTTATCATATTGTTTTGCATGATTTCTAATTTGCGTAACATATGAAAGTTTTCATTTGTTCTAACTACTTAACAATGCCCAATTTAAATAATTTGAAGATGAAATACCTCTCCAAATACAATCTTCCTCTGAAAAGATTCATGCATATTTGCCTTGTACTTTATGCAAAACCCACACTTGTATGAACGAAGCAGAAGCCTGCTAATGTGCAAAGACTGAATGTTTTGAATCTC
This sequence comes from Hyperoodon ampullatus, assembly GCF_949752795.1. Classification (NCBI taxonomy): domain Eukaryota; kingdom Metazoa; phylum Chordata; class Mammalia; order Artiodactyla; family Ziphiidae; genus Hyperoodon; species Hyperoodon ampullatus. The sequence continues at coordinate 51,682,536 of NC_136914.1, read as the reverse complement.
TGAGTTCAGCCAGAGGGGCATGCTTACTGTGGCCCAGTACCAGATGCTGGGTCCAGCCAAGTGTTAGTCATGTGAGTCTCAATACAGCTGCTTAGTGTGCCAGAGTACAGCCACCTGATTTCATATCTTTGAAACTAAGTACAGTAGCTGTAAGTACACTTAAATCAGTCCTCTTCATAAAATCAGAAAAATTAAAATAGATTTTATAAGGTAATTAAACTCAGTTAAACTCAATCAACTTTACCAATTAAACTCAATCAAGAAAACTGATTTTCTTTTGCACTGAAGACCACCTAGAGGAGTGGGATAGGGAGGGTGGGAGGGAGGGAGACGCAAGAGGGAAGAGATATGGGAACATATGTATATGTATAACTGATTCACTTTGTTATAAAGCAGAAACTAACACACCATTGTAAAGCAATTATATTCCAATAAAGATGTTAAAAAAAAAGCTAAATAAAAAAAAAATCACAAGTTATTTGTAGCATAATGTTTGAGAGCCCACAGTACCTGAATTCAGGCTCCAGCAACTCAACTGTGCCTTCGGCAAGTTATTTATAACCTCTAGGCTTCAGTTACCTCAACTGAAAACTGGGAGTTATAAATTGGGGATTAGGGTTGTTATGGGTATTGAATTAATAAATGTAGAGTTCTTCTAACAGTATCATCTGATCCTGCTTCCTAAGAAGTACATATTCATGCTCTAGGTCTTTCAAAGTACTTTAGTGCCTTGATTCCTATTTCTCATTCTCTATGTCAGTTTTTCTTAGGGAGGTAGAAATGATGGTTGCCCTAATAAAGAGAAGAGAAAAAAACGTCTAGAAGATATGATTTATTAAATGAAAGCTACCATGGATTATTGAGAGCAATTTTTACCTATGGCTTACAGAAACAAAGGGGGATTATGGAGTACCACTACAATCATGCAGGGTAAACAAAAATGTGTTTAGAGATACAGAGGATGGAAGGACTAGAAAACACCTTACACATAAATGTTTGTTTTTGATATTACCAATGCAGTGCACCAGCACATTTTCCAGGGTAAAAGCAACTCATAAATACTCTGACATACTATGTTCCTATCTCAACTAACACATTAAGAGCAAAGAAGATGTTCACACAAATTAGTTGATCCACTTCATTCACCACCCAAAATATTAACTATAATATATTTTATGATAACAAGCATTAAAAAGTAAGCTCTCCATTCTCTTCCCCTCAGTAGCATCCAAAGACCTACACACTTATGTGGAGGATTTTCTTTTGAATAGGAAAATGAAGGGAAATCTCAGGAATGAAAAAAAAAATTAAAGACAAATTTAAACAACAGTAACGAATTCAATCTACAAAGAAAGCCAAAACAGGACTTAGTTCTAGGTTCCTCTATTCCTTGGGTTGCACAGCCTATCCAAAATAGGGTGGGGGCTACTGGCCACACAGACCTCCAGTGTGGTCAGTTGAGGACAAGAGCACTCATTTACCTGAGTTCCCCTATTCTAAAGAATTCCGCAATTATTCATGGCAATGAGGCCAAACATGCTGTTTGCTTGACCACAGAGTCATCTAACATCCTTTGCCCCTTCACTCTTGGCTCACCCAGTCCTTGTTCTTGGCCACAGAGGTTTTGGTCTGGCTGCTCACAATCAGTGTATAATCCTGGAAGAAAAAGAGAAAAATCAAATAAAGATATGGTCAAACCAAGATTATTCTAGTCATGCTGTCCCAGTTCAATAATATATGCACAACCAAAAGAATATTTGGGTCTTGAAGTAATTTTAAATTAGAGTTTGATAAACAAACTTAATGCAAAAAGCAAGTATCCAAATGCATGAATATCAAACTGTCTTTAGCCCACTTGATTTGCAGTGTTTCTCTGGATAAGAACCATCCTCCTCTCTTTTACTCCAGGAATCTCAGTCCACTGGGAAGAAAACCGGCCACTCAATGTTTATCAATTTCTACATTAAACCTCGTTGTTTATCTATCCCCAAAGAAACAATGCTCTTACAGGCTAAATAATTACAATTTCTGAGCATATATTTTTCTCTCTAGGTTTCCCTTCTACCTGGGAAACTCCCCATAGGTGATCGAAGACGAAGCCAAAATGTTCCACTTTCCCCTTCTCATCCCAAGGCAACTGACTCCTCTGCTTTGTACATACTTCTGTTGAAAGCAGCTCTTTTGCCCCTTTCCCGTTTGCACACTTCTGTCCCCCTCTAACCTTGAAAGAACCTAATTATAAGAATGAGATCAAGGCTTCACTGGTGGCGCAGTGATTGAGAGTCCGCCTGCCGATGCAGGGGACACGGGTTCGTGCCCTGGTCCGGGAGGATCCCACATGCCATGGAGCGGCTGGGCCTGTGGGCCATGGCCGCTGAGCCTGTGCGTCCGTAGCCTGTGTTCCGCAACGGGAGAGGCCACGGCAGTGAGAGGCCCACGTACTGCGAAAAAAAAAAAAAAAAAGAATGAGATCACTAGGCAATTTAAACTAACTCCTAACTTATGCTCTCCTGAACACACGCCATGCCTTGCCTAACCTGTTGACTCTTTTCCTAGATAAAAGAATAAAGAATTAAGTAGTTAAAGAATGACTAGCTCTCTACCCTCAACTCCCCCCTTAGCAATCCTGCGGCAGATCACTCGGCAAGATAACATCAGCCAGTCTGCTGGCAATGGAAAGTGATGCAGAACACAACCTCCTACCTCAATGGTTCATTGAGATTATTTCCCCCTTTTTCCCTTTAAAAACTATCATGTCAGGGCTTCCCTGGTGGCGCAGGGGTTCAGAGTCCGCCTGCCGGTGCAGAGAATGCGGGTTCATGCCCCGGTCCGGGAAGATCCCACATGCCGCAGAGCGGCTGGGCCCGTCAGCCATGGCCGCTGAGCCTGCGCGTCCGGAGCCTGTGCTCTGCAATGGGAGAGGCCACAACAGTGAGAGGCCCACGTACCACACACACAAAAAAAAAAACTATCATGTCAGCAGAATCTTTGGAGCTGGTCTCGGGACAATAGTCCACCTTCTCCCCAGATTGCTGACTTTTCTGATTAAAGTATCCTTCCTTCCTACTGACATTTGCCTCTCAATTATTGGCTTTAAGCAGCAAGCAGCCAAAACTGAGCTCAGTAACACTGTTAACTCACACATCATATAGTCCTATCATGCTGGTTTCTATGTCTGTTTTCCTCACTAGATATATGGTGTCTCAAAGTCAGGAAACCTATATTACTCATCTTTGTAACCCTGGTGCACAGACACAAAAGGTACTCAATAAATACTGTTGAATAAATGAATGAAGAAATCAGTAAATGGTTTGGCATGTATGTCAATATTCTAATGGATTTCTTGGGAAAAGAATGGGAAATGAAACCAAGCAAGACCTTGTGGGGACCCCCTCCTGCCCACCTCCATACAAATTCTTTCCATCTCCCCTGTTTCTGGTTTCTTGTCTGTAGGAAAGAGTCTTCTTCCAGCCTCCTAGACCTTCCCTGATTTTCAAAGGGCAGATTCAAACGATTGCTAAACAGGGAAGTGAGGGAATACAGAAAAAGAGGAGGAGCAGTGAATTAATAGGGCAGGGAAGGAGCAAGGTACTGGTTCCTCTGGAAGGAATACGCATAACAATATCTTTGAGTTCTTCTTCAATAACTAAGGCCCCCACCCAGGAGGTGAATGGTAACATCAGGCTGAGCATAAGATTCCTGGAACACTGCCCTGTTACCTCATCATCAATCAGAAGAAAGTCACACACCCTTCAGCCCTCACCCCAAATTTTGCATATAAAAATTTCTCCCCAAAACCATCAGCGAGTTTGAGTTTTTGAGCATGAGCCACCTGTTCTTCTTTCTTGGCCCAGCAGTAAACCTTTCTCTGCACCAAACACTGATGTTTCAGTTTATTTGGCCTCACTGTACATTGGGCACAAGACCTTGCATTCCGTAACTGAAAGAGGAGTTGTACAACCGGTATAGTATCTAGCAACTGAGTGAAATGCACACTTTGGATTTCGGCAGGCACTGGAAAGTCAAACTCAGTCCTAATGATTGTAGATATTTTTCTGTCTGAAAAAGAGACACTCATATGGGTTATCTGTTCTTATGGCTCATCTAAGAAAGCATCCATAAATCTAGAAAGGGAAATCCTGAGTACTACAAGTTGAGTAGTGTTGTAGATTGGGTAGATGACTTATATGTTCTGGGAGTTAGAAATATTAACCCAAATCTGAGAACATTACCAAACAGACTAATAGAGTGACCCACAGGAATTTCTCTTTTTATGTTAAGCTTTCAATCAGAAAATAGGCATACAACAAGAAGATAACGTGAACTAATAGAACGTTCTTCATTCTCCTTAGTGCTTGAATCATTCTCTGTACACAGGAGGAGTTACTTAAATATTGATTCATGCACTAAGTAATTTCCTGCCTTCCAGGCCTGAACTGCCTGTAAAGTGTTCATTGTCCCTTGCTTTTTGCCCAAGTCAAAGCAAGTCTTTACCTTCGTGCATGTCAAGAGAAGCATCTCACACTGGGAAGGGCATTCCCAATATGGAGGAAATAGCTGAAGTCCAATACACACATGTATGAGCTCAGGTTTGGAGATTAAAAAAACAAAAAAAAATGTCTTATAGGCAAACAGGTTAAAATTTAATGCAGTTTCTCAGTCTTGGAGAAACGGGCCATTTGGAATTCCTTCCCCAACTCAGCTGACACTCATTTGGGAATAGTGTATTAAAAAATATCTTAGATATTTTATCACTCTCTTCCTCAGAGTCACAAATTTTTCCAGATTTCAGAATATTTTTCCCAAACCACGCTTCAGACTCATGTAAAATACAAGGCCCCATCAATGCCAATATTCTGAGGCCTGATGAGATTCTATTTCCATTAGAAATACTAGAACAAGGGTCACTAGGAAAATATGGCATCATTTTACAAGAAAACATCATCATGATGACACCTCTAAGTATATGTGCAACTTTAAAGAATGCATGCTTCCTAAGTTTAAGAAATATTTTCATAAGGTATCTGTTTTCTAAGCCTAAAAAATTTTCTAAGCCTAAAAATTCCTATAGAATGAGTATTTGTAATTATTTTTTCTAAAATCTGGAATGGGAACTACATAAGCATGAAAGAACTAAAGAGCCCACAACTAGGGCACCAGCCAGCTGCTGGTGGGGGACTCTGATGCACAAGGAGATGGGAGGGACTAACAAATGAACCGGCAGCTTGTGGGATCTTGGTTCACAAGCCCGGGGTCGGGTGGAAGCTCCTGTGGTGGGAGCTCTGAGTCCAAACAACTGTACTAACAGAGAACCTCAGGGAATATTCATCAGAGTGAGGTCTCACGGAGTTCCTCATCTCAGCGCCAAGACCCAGCTCTACCGAATAGCCTACAAACTCCAGTGTTGGAAGCCTCAGGCCAAACAACCAGTAAGACAGGAACACAATCCCACTCATTAAAAAAAAAAAAAAAAAAAAGAGAGAGATGGCAAAATAATGTCACAGATGAAGGAGCAAGGTAAAAACCTACAAGACCAAATAAATGAAGAGGAAATAAGCAGTCTACCTGAAAAAGAATTCAGAATAATGATAGTAAAGATGATCTAGAATCTCAGAAATAGATTGGAGGCACAGATTGAGAAAATATAAGAAATGTTTAAAAAAAGATCTAGAAGAGTTAAAGAACAAACAAACAGAGATGAACAACACAATCACTGAAATGAAAAATACACTAGAAGGAATCAATAACAGAATAATTGAGGCCAAAGAACGAATAAGTGAGCTGGAAGACAAAATGGTGGAAGTAACTGCCGAGGAGCAGAACAAAGAAAAAAGAATGAAAAGAATTGAAGACAATCTCAGAGACCTCTGGGACAACACTAAGTGCATCAACATTTGAATAACAGGGGTCCCAGAAGAAGAAGAGAGAAAGAAAGGGTCTGAGAAAATATTTGAAGAGATTACAGTTGAAAACTATCCTAACATGGGAAAGGAAATAGTCACCCAAGTCCAGGAAGCACAGAGTCTCATACAAGATAAACCCTAGGAAAAACACACCAAGACACATATTAATCAAACTAACAAAAATTAAATTCAAAGAAAAAATATTAAAAGCAGCAAGGTAAAAACAAAAAATAACATACAAAAGAATCCCCATAAGGTTATCAGCTGATTTTTCAGCGGAAACTCTGCAGGCTAGGAGGGAGTGGCAGGATATCCTTAAAGTGATGAAACAGAAGAACATACAACCAAGATTACTCTACCCAGCAAGGATCTCATTCAGATTTCATGGAGAAGTCAAAAGCTTTTCAGACAAACAAAGGTAAGAGAATTCAGTACCACCAAATCAGATTTACAACAAATGCAAAAGGAACTTCTCTAGGCAGGAAACACAGAAGAAGGAAAAGACCTACAAAAACAAACACAAAACAATTAAGAAAATGGTAATAAGAACATACATATAGATAATAACCTTGAATGTAAATGGATTAAATGCTCCAACCAGAAGACACAGACTGGCTGAATGGATACAAACACGAGACCCATATATATGCTGGCTACAAGAGACCCACTTCAGACCTAGGGACACATACAGACTGCAAGTGAAGGGATGGAAAAAGAGATTCCATGCAAAGGGAAATCAAAAGAAAGCTGGAGTAGCAATACTCGTATCAGATAAAATAGACCTTAAAATAAACTCTGTTACAAGAGATAAGGAGGGACACTACATAATGATCAAAGATTCAATCCAAGAAGAAGATATAACAATTATAAATGCTTATGCACCCAATATAGGAGCATCTCAATTCATAAGGCAAGTGCTATTAACCATGAAAGGAGAAACTGACAGTAACACAATAATAGTAGGAAATTTTAACACTCCACTCAAACCAATGGACAGATCATCCAAGCAGAAAATAAATAAGGGAACAAAAGCTTTAAATGACAAATAGACCAGATAGATGTAATTGATATTTATAGAACATTCCACCCAAAAGGGGCAGAATACACTTTCTTCTCAAGCGCACATGGAACATTCTACAGGATAGATCACATCTTGGGTCACAAATCAAGCCTCGGAAAATTTAAGAAAACTGAAATTGCATCAAGCATCTATTCTTGACCACAACGCTATGAGATTGGAAATCAGTTACAGGAAAAAAACTGTAAAAAACACAAATACATGGAGGCTAAACAGTGCACAACTAAATAACCAAGCGATCACTGAAAAAATCAAAAAGGAAATAAAAAAATACATACAAACAAATGACAATGAAAACACAATGACCCAATACCTATGGGTTGCAGCAAAAGAAGTTCTAAGAGGGAAATTTATAGCAATACAATCTCACCTCAAGAAACGAGAAAAATCTCAAATAAACAATATAACACTACACTTGAAACAACTAGAGAAAAAAGAACAAAGAAAACCCAAAGTCAGTAGAAGGAAAGAAATCATAAGGAACAGAACAAAAATAAATGAAATAGAAATGAATAAATCAATAGCAAAGATCAATAAAACTAAAAGCTGGTTCTTTGAGAAGATAAACAAAATTGATGACCCTTAGCCAGACTCATCAAGAAAAAAGGGAGAGGACACAAATCAATAAAATTAGAAATGAAAAAGGAGAAATCACAACTGACACTGCAGAAATACAAAGGATTATAAGAGACTACTACAAACAACTATATGCCAATAAAATGGACAACCACAAAAAAATGGACAAATTCTTGGAAAGGTACAATTTTCCAAGACTGAACTAGGAATAATTAGAAAATATAAACAGACCTATCACAAGTAATGAAATTGAAAGTGTAATGAAAAATCTTCCAACAAAAAAAAGTCCAGGACCAGATGGCTTCACAGGTGAATTCTATCAAACATTTATAGAAGAGCTGACACCCATCCTTCTCAAACTCTTCCAAAATATTGCAGAGGGAGAAACACTCCCAAATTCATTCTACGAAGCCACCATCACCCTGATACCAAAACCAGAAAAGGTATCACAAAAAAAGAAAATTACAGGCCAATATCACTGATGAACACAGATGCAAAAATCCTCAACAAAATACAAGCAAACAGAATCCAACAGCACATTAAAAGGATCATGCACCATAATCAAGTGGGATTTATCCCAGGGATGCAAGGATTCTTCAATATATGCAAATCAATCAATGTAATACACCATATTAACAAACTAAGGATAAAAACCATATGATCATCTCAAAAATGCAGAAAAAGCTTTTGACAAAATTCAGCACACACTTATGATAAAAACTCTCTAGATAATGGGCATAGAGAGAACCTACCTCAACATAATAAAGGCCATATATGACAAACTCACAGCAAGCATCATACTCAAAGGTGAAAAACTGAAAGCATTTCCACTAAGAGCAGGAATAAGACAAGGATGCCCACTCTCACCACTCTTATTAAACATAGCTCTGGCAGTCCTAGCCATAGGAATCAGGGAAGAAAAAGAAATAAAAGGAATACAAATTGGAAAAGAAGAAGTGAAACTGTCACTGTTTGCCAATGACATGATACTATATATAGAAAATCTTAAAGATGCCACCAGAAAACTAGTAGAACTAATCAATGAATTTGGTAAGGCTGCAAGATACAAAATTAATGCACAGAAATCTCTTGCATTCCTATACACCACCAACAAAAAATCAGAAAGAGAAATTAAGGAACCACACCCATTCACCACTGCAACAAAAAGAATAAGAGAGCTAGGAATAAACCTTCCTAAGGAGACAAAAGAACTGTTTGCAGAACACTATAAGACACTGATGAAAGAAATTAAAGATGATACAAAGAGATGGAGGGATATACCATGTTCTTGGACTGGAAGAATCAATATTGTGAAAATGACAATACTACCCAAAGCAATCTACAGATTCAATGCAATCTCTATCAAACTACCAGTGGCATTTTTCACAGAACTAGAACAAAAAATTTCACAATATGTATGGAAACATAAAAACACAATTTGTATGGAAACACAATTTGTATGAATAGCCAAAGCAATCTTGAGAAAGAAAAACAAGAGCTGGAGGAATCAGGCTCCCTGACGTCAAACTATACCACAAAGCTACAGTAATCAAGACAGTACGGTACTGGCACAAAAATGGAAATATAGATCAATGGTACAGGATAGAATGCCCAGAGACAAACCCACGCACATATGGGCACCTAATTTATGACAAAGGAGGCAAGAATATACAATGGAGAAAAGACAGCTTCTTCAGTAAGTGGTGCTGTGAAAACTGGACAGCTACATGTAGAAGAATGAAATTAGAACACTACCTAATTCCATACACAAAAATAAACTCCAAATAGATTAAAGACTTAAATGTAAGACAAGACACTATAAAACTCTTGCAGGAAAACATAGGAAAAACACTCTTTGACATAAACCACAGCAAGATCTTTTTTGACCCACCTCCTAGAGTAATGGAAATAAAAACAAAAATAAAGAAATTGGACTTAATTAAACTTAAAAGCTTTTCCACAGCAAAGGCAACCATAAACAAGACAAAAAGACAACCCTCAGAATGGGAGAAAATATTTGCCAATGAAACGACAGACAAGGGATTAATCTCCAAAATATACTAACAGCTCATGGAGCTCAAAACAAACAAACAATCCAGTTAAAAAATGGGCAGAAGACTTAAATAGACATTTCACCAAGGAAGACATACAGATGGCCAAGAGGCACATGAAAAGATGCTCAACATCACTATTAGAGAAATGCAAATCAAAACTACAATGAGGTATCACCTCACACCATTCAGAATGGCCATTATCAAAAAAATCTAGAAACAATAAATGCTGGTAAGTGGGTGGTGAAAAGGGAACCCTCCTGCACTGTTGGTGGGAATGTAAATTGATAAAACCACTATGGAAAACAGTATGGAGGTTCCAAAAAAACTAAAAATAGAACCACTGTATGACCCAGCAATCCCACTACTGGGCATATATCCTGAAAAAAACATAATTCAAAAAGAGACATGGACCACAATGTTCATTGCAGCACCATTTACAATAGCCAGGACATGGAAGCAACCTAAGTGTCCATCGACAGATGAATGGATAAAGAAGATGCGGCACATATATACAATGGAATATTACTCAGCCATAAAAAGAAACAAAATTGAGTTATTTGTAGTGAGGTGGATGGACCTAGAGTCTGTCATACAGAGTCAGTCAGAAATAGAAAAACAAATACTGTATGCTAACGCATATATATGGAATCTTAAAAAAAAAAAAAAAAGGTACTGATGAACGTAGTTGCAGGGCAGGAATAAAGAGGTAGACATAGAAAATGGACTTGAAGACATCAGGTGGGAGGGCGAAGCTGGGGCAAAGTGAGATTAGCATCGACATATATACACTACTGAATGTAAAATAGTTGGCTTTCGGGAAGCGGCAGCATAGCACAGGGAGATCGGCTCGGTGCTTTGCGATGACCTACAGGGGTGGGATAGAGAGAATGGGAGGGAGGCTCAAGAGGGAGGCGATATGGGGACATGTGTATACATATGGCTGATTCATTTTGTTGTGCAACAGAAACTAACACAGTATTGTGAAGCAATTATACTCCAATAAAAATCTATTTAAAAAATCTAAAGTAATAGTCATGAAGGATTAGGTGTAAACATGAGGAGTTAGGGTTGGGGCAGTCACCATCATTAATAGCATATGAGGAACTGATGACATTCTTTGTGGAACAAGGAGGGGAATTAATCAGATATTGGGAGGATATCTGCATATCAGTCTGGACAGCCTACAAAGTAAAAAAATATATTTCTCAAACACTCAGAGAGGTCTCTAGGGAAAGAAGAGCGATTTATTAGATTGGTAAAAAAAAAAAAAAAAAAAAATGTGTCTGCACAAGTGCAATCCAGGGTCCAATCTTCGTTCACCTTCAGACTAGTTGGCCTACTGCATGGATACATATTCTTACTTCTACTACAGGAAGTTACAGAGACAGGCTTTGCCCTGAGAGGGGAGGCCTAAGGGCTTCCTGCTTCGCTGCCTACAACTGGGTAAAAAAGTCCATCCACTTCTGTCAAAAGACTGAGTCATCCAATTGTGGTCTCAGGCTGCATTCTTCAATTCGGCGTTACTGTAATAAAACTAGTATGTTGATCTCCATCCACATCCTGTGTCTACTTCTCCACTGGTTCAGAAGCCACATTGGAAAGAGACATGATTATCACTCCCCAAGCCCCAATAACCACCAATGTTTAAGGAAGGAGACATGGAAAAAACAGTCTTACTGGTGAGTGGTGTACCATGAGAGTGCAGTGTCATGGAAACCAGAAGAGTCGAGTTTCAAGAAGGAGGGGGTGGTTAACCATCAAGTTAACGGAGACTTCCATCTCAGCCAGGATGAGGATGTCCAAGTGAGGTGTAGGGAGTCCGATCAGACTTCATCCTTACTAAAATTGCCAGCTAATCAGCATTCAGCCACCAGATTCCAGCGAAGAAAGAGAATGCAAAGGCAGGTTAAAAAGGTTCTGGTCACCAATTCAAGTGTGTGGAGGTGGGGTTTTTCCCACCAGACCAGCAAGCAAGCAATGCTCTGACACCACCTGGGTGTCCTACAGTTTAACTCAATTTTGACGCTATCTGCCTAGAGACAGCATCAGACCTCACAGGTTAAGGGTTTAGTCCTACAAGACTCTCCTCTGTTCAGACACCAATCGAAAGCCCAGGTTATCACTGCATCTGACTGACAAGCTATAGATTGTAGGTTCCAGTGACCCTCTTCCTTGAATTTCAGACACCAGGCACCCGTCCAGGTTGTCACCTGTACTTCTGACAAACTGGCTATAAATCAAATGCTCCCATGGTCCCCTCCTTGGGTTCAATTAGTTTGCTAGAATGGCTCACAGAACTCAGAGAAACATTTTACTTACTAGATCACCAGTTTATTATAAAAGGATATAACTCAGGAATAGCCAGGTTGAAGAGATGCATAGGGCAGCATATGAAGAAGAGGCACTGAGCTTCCACACCCCCTCCAAGTGCACTACTCTGCCCATACCCCCTTGTGTTTACCAACTGGGAAGGTCACTGAACTCGTCCTTTTTGGTTTTCATGGAGGCTTCAATACATAGATAAGGTTTGATTAAATAACTCTCCATTGGTGATTGATTCAACCTCCAGCCCCTCTCCCCTCCTTCCCAGAGGTTGTGGGGTGGGACTGAAAGTTCCAACCCTCTAATCATCTGGTTGGCTCCACTATCAACCAGCTTCCATCCTTAGGTGTTTTCCCCCAAAGTCACCCCATTAACCTAACAAAAGATACATATATTGCTCTCTCTTCATTTAAAAAATTCCAAGGGTTTTTGTCATTTCCAATGCCAGAAATGACGAAAACCCTAATATACATTTCCTATAAATCACAGTGTCATGCAGATGCTCTAAAGTAAGATGGCATAAGGATTAAAAGCAAATAAACGTATATAACAAAACAGAAACAGACTCACAGGTATAGAGAACAAACTAGTGGTTACCAGTGGGGAGAGGGAAGTGGGGAGAGGGAAGACAGGGGTATGGAATTAAGAGATACAAACTACAGCGTTTGAAGTAAATAAGCAACAAGGATATATTGTACAGTGCAGAGAAATATAGCCATTATTTTGTAACAAACTTAAATGGAGTATAATCTATAAAAATATCGAATCACTAGTCATACATCTGAAACTAATATAATACTGTAAATCAACTATACTTCAATTTAAAAAAAAAGAAAAAATAGGTCTCAATTATAATCATAACTGGGGGTGAGGGGTGTCAGTCTGGTCCCTGGCCACTTTTTACTTAGTCAGTCCAATTAACTGTTCTTGTAATTGCTAAGTAACACATAAATAATGGAGGACTTGGGCCTAACTTTCTCTGCTGTTGCCAATGCCACACTGCACACTGACTAGTGTACCAAGAAGGGACTAAAGTAGATAGGAACAGAACATTCGAAACAGAAGAGTATAAATGAATCATATGACCTGTTTAACTTTTGCTGTGTATCTCTTTAACATCTCTTCAGGCTGAGAAACAGACCCATTTCTCTGATTATAAAAGCTCATTCCTCATTATGGAAATTGCTAGGGTGAATGGACCATCCCATAACTTCATAAATGGCTAACATGAAGAACGTGTGTGTGTGTATGTATGTGTGTGTGTAGGATATTTGTTGACTGTATCAAAATTATACTAGTGGGACATTTCATGCCATATTCCTCTTCCTTTCCATGTTCCTTCAGCATCTCTTTTACACACATTCAGAGACTGCATTCCTGGCATTATTGGCCAAAGGCGGAGGAAAATGATGGGTGGTGCCAATCTGCAACTTGTAATCCCCACATGGAAAAATAAATAAAATTTAATTTAAAAATTTAATTTAATAGCCTTGTTCACTACTAAAGAACTAAAGCAAGAAAATAAAAAACTATCCTCTTGGGGCTTCCCTGGTGGCGCAGTGGTTGAGAGTGCACCTGCCGATGCAGGGGACGCGGGTTCGTGCCCCGGTCTGGGAAGATCCCACATGCCGCAGAGCGGCTGGGCCCGTGAGCCATGGCCGCTGAGCCTGCGCGTCCGGAGCCTGTGCTCCGCAACGGGAGAGGCCACAACAGTGAGAGGCCCGCGTACCGCAAAAAAAAAAAACAAAAAAAAAACTATCCTCTTTCTACCATTCAGGGAAGTGGTTGCACACAGAGCAAAATTTCCTACTAAGAAACAATGCTTCCAGAAATAAAGTTGTAAGGGAATTAGGGGAATAGCCCCATGCAAAGAGAAAGCATCAGAGCATCAGGTAACATGAAGAGAAGCAAACAGGAGAAAAAAGATAACAGATGAGATTACATTTGGGGCAACGAGCAAGGGAAGCAGGGACCTAAGGCATGGTTGAATTAGCTACTGCCAAGCTTCCAATGGGAGCCAACTCTAAGGTCAAGTTTTGCAAAGTCACTGTGGAGTCAGCCCCATGGCCCTTGAGAAAGGGCAAGCAGAAGTTAAGTGCCAGTGAATCGGGAGATTGGGACTGACACACATACATTAATATGTATAAAATAGGTAACTAATAAGAACCTGCTGTATAAAAAAATAAATAAAATTAAATTTAAAAAAATTTTTAAATTAAAAAAAAGAAGTTAAGTGTCAGATGGATATGCAGGCTTTGTGTAAGCCCAGAACTAGATTTAAATTAAATTACACTGTAATTCAAGGATGAAATTTTTAAGAGAAAATTATATAAATCTTTGTCATGAAGATGAAATGAACCTAGAAGCTCTTAGAAAAAAAGTCTCAGTTAAGAAATAGAGAAAATGTTTTAAACTTTTGAAGACATCTCAACAAAAATTGCATTTCATTAACTGCCCCTATTCCAAATTTCCAATAAAATACTTAAGAAAATACAGTAAAGAATACTTACTACATCAATGAAATGTAAGGAAAGAAGACACTAATCCAGAAGTTGGGATAAATTTCTAATTACAAGGCTGGTGTATCAAGGTTGAGAAACACAACCAATGGCCTATGCATGTTTTACAAGGTCAAAAAGTAGAGCCTGGCTCTCCTAGAGTATGGCTGAAGGAAGCTATAACCAGTTCACATCCTCTACCCAAACCCCATCATCACCCTCCCACTACCATCTACTCACAACTCAGCTGCTGGGTCTGTTCCAAACAGGAAAATAAAAAGCCATTACTTTACTGTATCAAAATTATACTAGTGGGACATTCCATGCCATATTCCTCTTCCTTTCCATGTTCCTTCAATATTTCTTTCACACACATTCAGAGACTGCATTCCTGGCATTATTGGCCAAAGGTGGAGGAAAATGATGGGTGGTGCCAAACTGCAACTTGTAATCCCCAAATGGAGAGCACAGTAGCCTGGGGAATAGACTGGGAGAGTACTTAGAGCAATGCATGCTGCAGGTTGAGGTATTTTACATACTTCATCTTCTCACAGATTCAGAGAATTATACTGTGGGAATTAGAGAGGTTACCTATCTTAGTCCTGCAGAACTGCAAAGGTTGAAAATTTGATGGGCAAAAGAAACTGGCCTGGAAGTTATGCCCATTAACCTAGGCAGCAGGCCATCTTGAAATAGCTATAAGAATTCCCTGGCGGTCCAGTGGTTAGGACTCCACTGGACTCCAGTGGAGTCCTCTATTCCTCTACTATTGGCACGGGTTCGATCCATGGTCAGGTAACTAAGATCCTGCATGCCGCACTGCACGGGCAAAATAAATAAATAAATAAATCCTTATAAAAGCACACAAATAATATATATTTTTAAAAAAAGAAATAGCTACAAACCCTGTGTTTTGACAAACACTGAGTCTGTGTAAATCTTTCCTCATTCATAGAAAATTAAGAATGAGTGTACACAGAGAAAGACAAATACTGCGTGTGATCACTTATATGTGGAATCTAAAGAAATAAAACAAATGAATGTATATAACGAAACAGAAACAGACTTACAGATATAGAGAACAAACTAGTGGTTACCAGTGGAAAGAAGGAAGCAGGGAGTGGCAAGATATGAGTATGGGATTAAGAGGTACAAATTACTATGTATAAAAAAGATAAGCAACAAGAATATATTGTAGGGCTTCCCTGGTGGCGCAGTGGTTAAGAGTCCGCCTGCCGATGCAGGGACACGGGTTTGTGCCCCGGTACAGGAAGATCCCACATGCCACGGAGCGGCTAGGCCCGTAAGCCATGGCCGCTGAGCCTGCGCGTCCGGAGCCTGTACTCTGCAACGGGAGAGGACACAACAGTGAGAGGCCCGCGTACCGCAAAAAAAAAAAAAAAAAAAAAAAAAAAAAGAATATATTGTACAGCACAGGGAAAATATAGCCATTGTTTTATAATAACTTTAAATTGTGGAGAATCTATTTTAAAAAAAAGAATGAGTGTACAGAAAACAATCTAGCGTGGATTGAAAATAAAGTAAGGGTTCAGACCAAAAAAATTACTTTTAAAAATTATTTGTTATAAAACCCAGAAAAAATAGTTTTTAGAAACTGCTTCATATCTAATTAAGGAAAAGGAAAGCATACCTTCTAAAACAACAGGAAGTGTTTATACAGAAAAATCAAGATGAGATCACTGGCTCAGATACAAAAATGGAAATAGAGATAAAAAGAAGATAGATGACAAAAAGAATTTCCACAAGGAAAAAAAGTATACTCAGTAATTAAAATCTTCATGAACGGGACCAAGTCTACAAACTATATATGTTAAAAGTCAAATACAATGTGGATATAAAGCTTATAAAGTTCTCCGAGGACAGAGAAGACAAGAGTGAAGGGAGAAAATTACTTGAGAGAGAAGATAAGAGGTTTGAAAAAAGGAGAGCAAAGTACCAACCTGTGAGGTATTACTGAATCTTAAAAAAGACCCCAGAAATTAATGAAATAGAATGATTAAAGTTATAGGTAAACAACAACAATAAAACTCCTCAGAAGAAAAAGAGAGGCCAGATTAGAAATTTTATCCACTTACCAGCAAAAACTGATGACAGAAAGTGACCTATTACTAGACAAATTTTAGCAAAATAATTTTTATAAAAGTTTACAAAAATAAAAGTCTCCCTCTCTCTCTCTCTCTCTCTTTACACACACACACACACACACACACACACACAGGCACACACACACACAAGACAGCCAGACAGAAAAGGCAACAAAATTAATTTCACCCTAGACTTTGTAACACTGTCTCCTTTAATAACTTTATAAGATAATAAAGCTGTTATCTACAGAGCTGTAAAAAAGATCTATTCAAAAAAAAAAAAAAAAAAAAAAAAAAAAAAAAAAAAAAAAAGATCTATTCAGTGAGATATCAATTGTGTGGAGCAAATAGAAAAAAATTCCTTTTACCTTTACAAACAGACCAGATATGTATACTTTTTAAATAAATTACTCCAAGATGTACTTCTAGCCAATCAAAGGATGAATTAAAATGAAGGATTCGAAAATGAGAAATTCATGTTAAAAAGGGCTGGTGCTGAACAATAATGTCTTAGCCATGAAGTTAGTTTGAAATAGTTGGGTTACTACAGTTAAAATGGTTACACAATAAATGAAAATGTAAAATAATATATTTTTAAAGATAATATGCATAAAATAAAATATTAGTTTATTAATAATAATCTAGATTTATATTTACAGATTATCTTAACAATGACCAGGAAACAGAGGGAAAAAGAAAGTAGAAAGAGAGGTACATGGAGTGAATAAATACCTTGTCTTATAGGGATGTCTTCACTTGTAGATTTAGAAAAATGTAAATTTAATTATATTTTTACAAAACTTAATGGTGACCATAGAGAGAATTACAAGTAGACATCTTTCAAATCACTCAAAAATAAAGAAGCAAACTATTGTTCCTTCATAAAAAGCCAGGGAAGTTGGCAATCAGAAAGGTAATACAGAAGAGAAAAAGCATTAAATACAAAGAAAAAAATTTTTAAGTGTAAATGTTGATAATAAATATAAATCTAATAACATAAAGAACTTAAACTCCTAGGTAAATGCCATAGACTTTGAGAGAAAAGAAGGAACAAAATTCAAATATATGTGTTTAAAAGAAACACGCACAAACCAAATGATACTCACTGGCTGAAATACAGGTATCATTACCATGTGAAAAAGAAGTCAGGTAGAAAGCAAAAGAATGATGTACAAAATAAACTGATAAACAAAACAAAACTAATTTTAATTAGGTATTTGAACCTATCACTCTTACTGTTTTATAGGTTGCATAGAAAAAAATAAGACCATTTTAAGACCACAAAGGATTGTAATAATATAAGTGATAATGTCAGATTAAAAAATGATCAGGTTCAATCTTATATACTATAAACAGAATTATACCTCCTTTGCAAACATCCAGAGAATATACATAGCTGTGGGTACTTGACCAGAAAAGTTATCTGACTAAATTCAAAAGAGTAAAAAAAAGCTATGGACTTATTGTATGACCACTATGTACATGTAGTGATATTTATATATCACTATATATAAACACATATATTTTTTAAACACTGAGTGTATAGCAAAATTTTAAGAAACAAGCTCCTAAACAATTGAAATAAAACTGGAAACGATACCATTTACAATCGCTCCAAAGAAAACAAAATACTTAGACATATATGTAACCAAACAAAAGTAGAATATGAATGCTGGAAATTACAAAACGCTGGAAATTACAAAATTCTGAAGAAAGATATCAGTGACCTTTATCATGGATTGGATATCTTAGTACATAACACATTAATACAAAATAAAGATGTCACTTCTCCCCTAACTGATCTATGGGTTCAATGCAATTCCTACCAAAAGTTTATCTTAATGTTTATATGAAAAGCCAAAGGAACTAGAATAGCCCAAACATTCTGAAAATGAATAAAGTGGGAGGAATCACACTATTTGATTTTAAGACTTACTATATAGCTACATTAATTAAAACAATTAAGACAATTAAAAAGAGAGCAAAGTTTTAGAGGTGAAGTCATAGAGCATTAGCCAGAAAGCCTGAAGCAGAGGCTTTGAGAGGCTTTCAAGGTTTGCTTTGGCCTCTAGTGCTCTTTACATCTACCATGAAAAGTTCAGGGCCTGGGGAGCCACTAGTCTCCAAATGAAGGATACAGGTCAGAGCCAAATTCACCCCATAGCCTGCAATAGAGCTGCCTCAGCAGACCTGCAGCCCTGTGAAGGAGAAAAACTAATACACCTTGTTGGGCTACAGAGATTTTGTTGTTTGTTATGCAGTAACACTGAAGTGGAAACTTGACTAAAACAAGTAACCAGGGGCAAGACCATATATGACTCCTTGCCAAGAATGTTGGACTTCATCCTAAAATGCATCTGAAGCCACTGGAGGGTTCTAAGCAAAGGAATGACATGATATGGTTTATGTTATAACAGTATAATTCTACTGCTGGGTGAAGAGACTAAGGTGGTAAAGGTAGAAGAAGGACCACCATTTTAAGAGTTTAATAATTTAAATCAAGCAAGATATGTTGGTGACACAGTTCAAGGTGGTAGTGGGAAAGACGGTCAGAAATGGTCAAATTCTGGATACAGCTTGAAACATGGAGGCAGCAGGATTTGCTAACGAGCTATATGTAGGTTGTGAGAGAAGACCCAACTGCCATCAGCTAAGATGGGCAAAACCACAGGAGGAGCAAGCATGTGGCAAAATCAACATGGACATTTTATTTCTTCTGGTTTAATGGCCAAACACTGAAAATGTAGTCGCTAAATGAAGGAACCCCTATAGAGAAAATGACAAAATATTGTTTAAAAAAATAGTTATACCGGGCTTCCCTGGTGGCGCAGTGGTTGAGAGTCCACCTGCCGATGCAGGGGACACGGGTTCGTGCCCCGGTCCGGGAAGATCCCACATGCCGCGGAGCGGCTGGGCCCGTGAGCCATGGCCGCTGAGCCTGCGCATCCAGAGCCTGTGCTCCGCACCGGGAGAGGCCACAGCAGTGAGAGGCCCGCGTACCACAAAAAAAAATATATATATATAGTTATACCAACCTGAATGAAACTCATGAAGGATCATTATCAACCTTGGTACTGCCTAATTTAAGAAATTTAGAAGAAGGAGGAGATATTGAGGTCTCTCTAAATGTAGAAGTAATTTATTTATGAGGACTTATTTATTAAAATGACCCTAGGATGAATGCATGTCATCATCATTACAATAAAACAAAAACATTTCCATGGAACATTACTTATTCATAGGGTTCTATTCCAGATTGAGTCAAATCAACTGTGGGAACTATGACAAAAATACAATAGGGTTGTGAAGGTACATTGGCATTTCTTATTGGACAGATAGAGGAAGAGACAGCTGTATGCATTCATGCTTATCAAATAGGCTCAAACACTATCTCGCTCTAGGATGGAGACATGTCTGGGTTCTCCCTAGGAATTCTAGAACTGCCTTTTTCTAAAAAAATGAAAACATTTGAAAGAGAATCACAGAATGTCAGAAAAGCAATATTACAAAACATGTATTGCAAGCAGTGGGAATGTGTTGGTAATTAACCATGATTTTTGGAAGATCACAGCTATATCTCAAAACAGTGCATGGCTCCAGTACCTCAGCATCAGCTAATTAACAAGAAAGACTATTCCAAAAGAAAAATTCTATGGCATTAAATTTTTAATCTGCCATCTATAGAGATCCCCACAAAAAAAGAAAAATATTTTTCCCCACCTGTTACTTTAAAATTTGTTTTGTTAGAAAAAATCTTCTAAAGTAAATTATACTACCTAAAGCTTGCCTTGAAGAAATCTAAAGGTCACTGACCATGCTGACAGGTAATAGCAACACGATATGATTCGAGAGACTGTGTTGACACATATGCCACACAAATTGTTGAGCCTATCTGTGGACAAAAGAATTAAAATCAAAAGTGTGTTGCTATAAAACTTTATTATCCAGTACAAAATCACTGACATTTCTTCTAATGTTTTGAATCCAATCATGGTGGAAAAAATCACTTTCCTTCAGCACTCAACTGGATAAAACTACTTACAAATGTAAGGGCAATTGAGCTCTTATAAGAACTCCTATTTTGTGAGCCCCTTTTAGAAACTCTAGGGGCTGTCAACATCATTTGTCAAGAAACACTTCAACTGAAAGAAAATTCTGGTATTTGTGCAAAATAGAGCACCTTTGATGCTTGGAAATATATCTAGTTTTGTTGCTCTGGTGAAGAGAGAAGCAACCCATGACATTGGAATGCACTGCTGTACAGACTGGTGTGTGTTGTTATCAAAGACTCGGCCAATAACAATGAAAGAAGTCTTCTGCTGCTGTGAAAGTTGTCAGCTTCATCAGAGCCAGATCCTTGAGTCACCACTTTAAGAAATTTGGTCAAAAAGTAGAATAAGATTATAATTTTTTCTACTGTATGGACACTCATTGGCATTCCAGGGGACAAATCAATGCACATGATTAAACTTCAGAGAAAAAGAGAAAAATAAAACCCACTCAGAACAATTTGAAAGAGAGATATTCATTCATTGCTTGGCTTACTTGGCAAGTATTTTTGGCCATGTGCAAAAGGTAAATCTTCTGATCCAAGGCCCTGCTGCTAAAAAACCATAAGCAATTTTTTACCAAGATGCCAAAGGAAGTGCTTCACAGGATAAGGTTGAGACTGACAAATCACTGTCGATTTCTCAGCTGGCAGAGTTGGAAATCCTGCAGACATTTTCTGAGGGTTTCCTCAGCTTCTTGGACCTTAATAATAAAATAGGCATTTGAAATCCATTCCTTGCTGACAGGGCATTAGCAGTGAAAATTTTATCAAAGATGACCCCATTGCCTTGAGAACTAAGGAAATGAAGTGACCCAAATTCAACGTGAAGTACCTTATTCAGTTTGCATGCTCCAACGCTAGCTCACTCTAATCAAGCAAAGCAATTTTGAGGAGCTTTGATTCATTTTGCTTTTATATATATCTGTGAGACAGGATTTTCAGAAATGTTGGCTTTAACACAAATATTCATAATCAATTCAAGGCCAAAGATGACTTATATGTTGTATGTCAAAGTCCATTCCACTAAACCAAAACAGCATCAGCCTAATTTTGGAAATGTACTACTAAGGATGAAAATTTATTTTGGTTTTATTTGCAAAATTTGAACTTCTTTCCATTTTTTCCCCTCAGAAGTCGTCAATTTTTACATCATGTCCCCCCATCCCCAGAAGAATGCATATGAACATATACTCCCACAAAGCTACTGAATTGCTTTGTAACTTGACTTTATACGTATACCAAAATAATCTCTAGGAAAAAAGTTATGTCTTTTTAGATTCTGTGTGTCTGGAATGCAAAATAAAATTGAGAACCAAAGTGATGTAAGTTTCATGAAGATTAAATTGATGAAATGCCTTAATCCACTATTTCTGATACATATATAAAAATTACCACTATATAGACTGGTAATTTGAGAACAGTCAACTTGCGTCAAAGTTGATGAATTACCATATTTCCCTAGAATACCATGTTTTCAAAGATACACAGAGAACAAAGAAGTCCTGAATGCTTAGGACATGTTGCAGTTTCAGAATCTATTAGCAAATATCCCAGAGCTTAAAAATCCTCAGGATAGCCTGGACATGGAAAATATCATGTGAAGAACACATATATATTACTATCTTTAACTTAACGAACCTAATTCTGATGATTAATTTTATGTGTCAACCTGACTGGGTCACAGAGTACTCAAATATTTGGTTAAACAATATTTTGGGCTTGAAGGTATTTCTAAATAAGATCAGCATTTGAAATGGTAGACTAAGTAAAGCAGATTGCTATCCCCAATGTGGGTAGGCATCATCCAATCCAATGAGGGCCTGAATAAAACAAAAAAGCAGAGGAAGAAAGAATTCACTCTCAGCCTCACTGCATAAGCTGGGACTTATGATGGGTAAGTCGCCTGACCTTGAACTGGAACTTACACCATCAGCACCTCCTGGTTCTCAAGCCTTCAGACTTGGACTGGAACTACACTACTGACTTTTCTGGGTTTCTAGCTTGCTGATGGCAGAGCATGGAACTTCTTAGCCTCCATAATCCTGTGAGCCAATTCCTCATAATAAATCTTTTAATAAATGTACCCCATTGGTCTATTTCTCTGGAGAATCCTTACTAATACATTAACTATCCTAAACCAAAGTGAATAGGCATTCACTGAAGTATCAAAAATGGTTTAAAGCTGAGTCTCATCAGTACCCTGATTGTGTAATAATATTTTTTAAACCTTCTTCATAAGTTTAAAGAGAGTGTTTTAAAAACTCTTCTGGGGTACATTGACTTTTGAACTAACTGCATATGGAGCTAATCTGTATGCTCCTAGGGTATATATGACTACACCTGACATAATGTACGTGTGGGTACTATGGAGAAAATTCTATCTTCCAGCTTACAGACACAGCTTTTTCAACAACAAAAATTGTAAATTTACCTGCATATGAAAAGTCCATATTACGGTTGGAAGGCCATACATTGCTGACAGGTCTAGGATGGTTATTCAAGACTATTAATCCACTAATTCCAAAATAACAGTAGTAATAATGTTACCACTAGAAGTGGAGCAGAGCAATGGAAAACATCACAGCAAAGAAAGAAATTCACACTCTTTAACAGAGGTTTGTATTACTGTTTTCATCAAAAGTGGCAAGCCACAAACCAAACAACTCACCAAAATTAGATTTTGGTTTATTCCCCTGTATTTAGGGTTATTATTTATTAACCCTATAATCCATCTCTCAAAAGCAATGAGATATTAGTATAAAATTAGATTCAAGTTTATTGGTAATAGAGTTTTCAAATGAACACAGTAAGAGTACTTACAAAACAGTAGTTTGAAGATAGTGATGACTTAGTGTCTAATAAAATAAATGCTGAATTTCTACAAAGGTGATGGATTATCAAGCTTTGTGATTGATATTATATACAGTTTTGAAGATCATTGTGTTCTAGGTTTTGAAGATAATTAAAATCTTTATTGTTTGTGTCTGTTACACAGTATGGTCTTCATTGACCATAAATTTCCATTAGAATTCTTATGTTTTTTCTCTTTTGGCTGCACACTAATACTCAATGAAATATTCTGATTTATCTTGGAAAATCTGTCTTTAGTGTATGCATAAGAATGGCATTGTAATTACTTCAATATTAGTTTTTGTTTTATATTTTGTACCAGTTATTTCATCAAATGATTTATTTTCACATACTTTTGTTACCTGTGTAGGAATTCATGTAAATGAATTTTACTTTACTATTTTAATTTGTACCAATGTTTACTGAGATATTTTCTCCCCTGCATGTTCTGTGTAAATTTTTCCACATTTATTTTATCTTGTGGATTGCTTTTTAGTCCCCAATATTCATTGAGATACAGTGCCAGTATGTGTTCTATATGTGGTATGGAATTCAATTTACCAGTAAATTTATATTTTATTGGCTGTTATGTGTCACTATGAATATATTTCTTTTCAGCTATATGATTTTATACTTTTGTATAATTTATTGAAAATTACTGTATACTCAGAATTTACGACTTCCTACTGAGTTCTGGTATACTGCACAATCTGGTTTATGACGAATAGAACATCAAAAGAACACAGAGCCAATATGAAGAGGCTCCCATCAACTAAAGATGAAACAATCTGAGCACGAAAAAAAATTTGAATGCTAATGACTGAACATATCAACTATATAAAACTCACATAAAGGAGAGAAAGCTACTCCCTCTCTCCTTCTCCCCCCAAAAAAACAGAACAGTCCCCAGATTTGTATGGAACCACACAAGACCCCAATTAGCCAAAACAGTTCTTGAGAAAAAGGACAGAGCTGGAGGCATCACGCTTCCTAAGTTCAAACTATATTACAAAGCTATAGTAATCAGAACAGTAAGGCACTGGCATTAAAAACAGACACATGGCTCAATGGAACAGAATAGAGAGCTCAGAAATAAGCCCACACATACATGGTCTAAACATATATTATGGTCAATAAATTTACAACAAAAGAGCCAAAAATATACAATGGGGAAAGGACAATCTCTTCAATAAATGGTGCTGGGAAAAGTGGACAGCCAGATGCAAAAGAATGAAACTGGACCACTATCTTAGACTGTACACAAAAATCAACTCGAAATGGATTAAAGACTTGAATATAAGAAGAGCTGAAACCATAAAACTACTACCTAGAAGAAAACATATGAGATAAGCTCCTTGATATTGGTCTTGATGATGATTTTTTGGATTTGACACCAAAAGCAAAGGCAATAAAAGCAAAAATAAACAAGTGGGACTATATCAAACTAAAAAGCTTCTGCATAGCAAAGGAAACCATCAACTAAATAAAAAGGCAACCTATAGAATGGGACAAAATATTTGCAAATCATATATCTGATAAGGGGTTATTATCCAAAATATATAAAGAACTCATATAATTCAATAGGAAAAAAACAAAAAAAAACACAATCTGATTTTAAAATGTGCAGAGGATCTGAATAGTCATTTTTCCAAAGAGGACATACAGATGGCCAACAGGTACATAAAAAGGTGCTCAACATCACTAATCATCAAGGAAATGCAAATCACTGTTAGAATGGCTATTACCAAAAAGAACACAAATAACAAGTGTTGGCAAGGATGTGGAAATAAAGGAACCCTCGTGCACTGTTGGTGGAAATGTAAATTGATGTAGCCACTATGGAAAACAGTATGAAGATTCCTCAAAAAATTGAAAATAGAACTACCATATGATCCAACAATTTTACTTCTGGGTATTTATCCAAAGGAAATGAAAACACTAATTTGAAAAAATATCTGCTCCCCCTTGTTCATTGTAGCATTATTTACAACAGCCAAGACACGGAAACAACCTAAGTGACTACAGATGGATGAGTGGATAGAGAAAATGTGGTGTATATATATATACAATGGAATATTATTCAGCCATAAAAAGAAGAAAATCCTGCCAGTTTCAACAACATGGAAGGACCTTGAGGATATTATGCTTAGTGAAATAAGTCAGACAAAGACAAATACCATATGATCTCGCTTATATGTGGAATTAAAAAAAAAAAAACAACCAAACTCACAGAGAACAGATTGGTGGTTTCTGGGGGTGGGAGTGGGGTGAAAGTGCGTGTGTGGAGGGTTGGCAAAATGGTTGAAGGTAGTCAAAATGTATGAACTTCGATTTATAAAATAAGTCCTGAGGATGTAATGTACACCATGGTAACTATAGTTAAGGATACTGTATTTTATGTTTGAAAGTTGCTAAAAGAGTAGATTTTTTAAAGTTCTCATCACAAGGGAAAAGAATTTTCAACTACGTGTGATGATGGATGTTAACTAGATTTACTATGGTGATCATTTCACAATATATACATATATTGAATCATTAAGTTGTACACCTGAAACTAATAGTTAATTATATCTCAATAAAAAAAGATTTATAGTATGTATATGAATATGTATGTATATAAGTATATGAATAAACATAAGATTGGAAGTAACACAAAAACCAGGAAAAGGAAAAATAAAAAAATTTGTTCCGTGTTTTTATTTATTATTTTTTATATCTTTATTGGAGTATAATTGCTTTACAATGTTGTGTTAGTTTCTGTTGTACAGCAAAGTGAATCAGCTATACGTATACATATATCCCCATATCCCCTCCCTCTTGGGCCTCCCTCCCACCCTCCTTATCCCACCCCTCTAGGTGGTCACAAAGCATCGAGCTGATCTCCCTGTGCTATGCAGCAGCTTGCCACTAGCCATCCGTTTTACATTTGGTAGTGTATCAGTGTTTTTATTTGGTTTGCAAATAGATTCCTTTTTGTATACTACTAAAATTAAAAAAAAAAAAAACCCATACCAGACACCACTGAAAGTAACCAGGGGACTTCCCTGGTGGCGCAGCAGTTAAGAATCCACCTGCCAGTACAGGGAACACAGGTTCAAGCCCTGGTCCAGGAAGATCCCACATGCCACGGAGCAACTAAGCCCGTGCGCCACAACTGCTGAGCCTGCCTCTAGAGTCTGCAAGCCACAACTACTGAGCCAGCATGCTGCAACTACTGAAGCCTGCGCACCTAGAGCCTGTGCTCCGCTACAAAAGAAGTCACTGCAATGAGAAGCCCGCGCACCACAATGAAGACCCAACACAGTCAAAAATAAATAATAAAGACCCCAACTCAAAGAAAAAAAAAGTAACAAGGATGCCAAACCAACTCCTTATTCTGAATATTAGCTATTAAAATAAAATATTGAGCATTTATTTTGCCTTATTCCTGGCTTTCCTTTACATCAGAGTAGACAAATAGCTCTAAATGAGAAGAAAATTCTGACTATTAAATGTGCAAGAAATCATAGCGCTAGAAAAACCATCATTTTGTAACTCCTAATGTAATATTTGAGCCAGGAAAAGATCATCAGTGGATGAAAGCATTAGATGAAAGGGTTTATGAGGAATTTTATAATGGAGGAATCAGCTTGTCGCCACCGGAACTCAATGATCAATCTTAGCATAATAAAAGTGGGACAACCAGATGTTGTATGCTTCCTACTGTGATATAATATGAAGCATCCAGTTCTACCTTTGAAATACTTTTACCAATAAAGTTAAACAGTCATCTATTAAAACTCCCAGAGCTAACTTCCAATCAAATGTAATACGTTAACTTAACTTGGATGAAGCAAATGTAGTAAAATCACGATAATTATTGAATCTGGGTGTAAAGTACAGAGGGAGTCAATGATCTATTTTTCCTAATTTTGTGTATATTTAAAAACTTTATAATTGAAAATAACCATTTAACAGAATCGGAATGTTACATTCTTATATATCTTAACCCCCCAAAATATTGCCCCTTAGTGGTATATAGAGGCTAACCAGACCCTAAAACATTATGAGAGGGATGATTTTTTAATCTGATAATTTATTGGAGTTGGCACCAGCCAACAATATGAATTGCATTTTTCACTGAAATTTAAGGGGCCAAAGTAGATGACCAGAGACAATAGCCCAGCTACAGCAGAAATAAATTGAACCCATAATGACTGTTACCAATAATGATAACATTTATTAAGTGCATATTCTGTGCTGGGCACTGTACTATGTACTTTACCTCATTTCAATTATGATCATCACAACATAGTGAATATTGATATCTCCAGTTTAAAGATAAACTAAGGCTAAGAAAGATGTTAATTATTTTGATTAAGATCACAGAGCTAGAATACGGAATTCAAACCCAGTACTTACACCACAAAGATCATATTTTTAATTCTACACCAGGGGCAGTCTGTACTCATATCCATGACCCCATTCCCCACAGCCCAGTATTTCCCACAAAACCACAAAGAGTTTATTGCAAGCATGGTTAATGTAAATACATAATGATG
This sequence comes from Hyperoodon ampullatus, assembly GCF_949752795.1. Classification (NCBI taxonomy): domain Eukaryota; kingdom Metazoa; phylum Chordata; class Mammalia; order Artiodactyla; family Ziphiidae; genus Hyperoodon; species Hyperoodon ampullatus. The sequence continues at coordinate 51,654,558 of NC_136914.1, read as the reverse complement.
TACTCCTCTACAGTTTCAAGAAAGAAAAGTATACAATCTCAGCATCTGAATCTTTCTACTTTATGAGTTTTGGAGGGAGAAAAAAACTGCCTTCCACTATCGTGATTAAAAATGCAGGTGTTTACTTCCTCAGTTTCCCTTGAGCTAGGGAATGAGCTATGCCCTACACTCTAGCATATAATACACTTGCTCCAGACATGGAACTGAGGACCAGTAGACCAAAGAAGCAGGGAACGTGAAGAATTCTCCCTGGTGGCAGTGGTTTTTGCAGCAAGGTTGAGTGTCCTGGGCTGCATGTGCCTGGAATGTCCAATGTCCAAAGCCATTGGTTTCAAATGTGTAAACTGCAGGCTTCAGTGCTCAGTCAGAGTAGCACTGGGTCCTCAAGAGCAAATATGAAGCATGATATTAGACTATGCTGTCTGCATAGCCTCCACACTGTTTCCCTAAACCTCTTGGTGATTCTGTGACTTACCCAATACCCATTTAATAAGTGTCTTTTCTGCTCATACAGCCACAGTGAATTTCTTGCTAACTAAAAACATTAGCTGATTTACCAAAAGAGAATCAATTTAGATCCTAATGTCAAAGTATACACCAAAATAAATGCCAAATGAGTGAACGGATTAACTGTTTAAAAAATAATACATCTAAAATGAAGAAAATGTAGGTGAATATCTATATCTGAATAGGAAAGTTCTTTGTGGCATTTCAATTTAAAAATTTTTGCATGAATAAAAGAGTTTTATAATTTAAAGAATAATTATATAAACAATAAGCTAAAAGAAATATTTGCAACCTTTATGGTACAGTTGTACTATTATATATATATATATAATGTTTTACAAGTTAAGAATATAAACATCAATCAGTAAAATGACAAAAGATATGAATAGAAAACTAACAAAAGGAAAAATATGAGCCAATATACATACAAGAAACTATTCAAGCTCACTCAGTAAGGATAAAAAGCCCACAAGTAACCCAGAATTCCCATTAATTTGTGCAACAAATACCATGTGCCTTCTGTGTGCTGTTTTAAGTGACAATAACACATCAGTGACCAAAGGTAAGTCAGTGATACTGTTCTGCTATCATCTCAAACTTCCTCTAGTGTTGTCATTAATCGTCACAATAGCCAGTTGTATTTTTCACTCTTACTTTTTTTCTTGCTAAAATCTGGTGAGGAAATTTAATGATCAGGAAAGTACTCAAAAGGTAGAGAATGAGAAATGAGCAATTATACATAATAATCTACAAAGCGGATAAACACATGGGAATAGTTACATGAAATTTATCAACCTAATGAGTAAGTGAACAATGGTCAGGAGGTGAAAAAATTAGTTACTCCCAAATATAAGTCAAGAAGTAAGTCATTTTCTAGGGAAAAAATGAGGCAGACATGCTATTTTAATTTATGTCTATGACTTGCTTACTCAAGACTCCAAAATTATTCAGAGGAAATTGCAGTATGTGACAAACACTCAAATATTCCCCACAGTCCTACAAACTCTGTACTTGACCTCATTTATCTTCTCTGCAGTGGTGATTTATGCTGGAAATAAAAGTATGCCTTGATTGTTGATTTTCATTTCTAAAACTACAAATTTATCTTTAACTTGGTGTGGTCGGTCAATCACTTAGGAGGGACCAATTTCGCCCTCATGGCTGTGATACATTACGGAAGGAAATTCTCAGAAAGCTATAGGTCAATGGTGATACATTTCATTGTATGACTTTACTGAACTATTCCTAGGGTTCATGGGCCCTGGGAAAGATGTTCACTCCAGGGTATCAATTACATGTCTTAAATTTATCCAGCAGTTTGTGATTTTCTGAGTTCCATCTTTAAAAAGTAATAATTAGATGATGAGAGTAATTAAAATATGTTGAATTATGGAATGTTAAATATTAGTTTAGCAATCACGTAGTACAAATCTCTACCAACTGTAGCCATTGACTCTTTCTCCCTCAAATTCTGACTTATTTCAATTCAACCTGGATTCAGGTTTATCACCACCTTCCATAAGAAGCCTGAACAAGCTTGGTTTATAGCAACATGCATAATATATCCCCTTTGTTCTCACCAAAGAGAAAAATGCCAACATAATTTTGAATTTGATAAAGTCCATTAATCTAAAACCAGCTAAGTTTCCACTTGAAGTAAATAATACTTTTATTGACATTTTCAAGACTTAAAAATATAAAAATATTTAAATGACGTATTCATAAATAATTTAGGATATTACATTAGTTTTCTATTGCTGTGTAACAGTTTACCACAAATTCAGTGGTTTAAAATATCCATGTATTATCTCACAATTCCATAAGTCAGAAGTTCAGATGGGCTCCCCTAGGATCTCTGCTTATAGTATCCCAAAATCAAAATCATGGTGTCAGCCTAGCTAGGGAAAAATATCCATTTCCAAGTTTATTAGGGCTGCAATAATAAAGATCCACAGACTAAGTGTCTTTAAACAATGGAAATTTATTTTCTCACAGCTCTGGAAGCCAGAAGTCAAGATTTGCTGCCAGGAGCCGTGATTTCTTCTGAGGCTTCTCTCTTTGGCTTGCAGATAGCCATCTTTTCTTTGTCTTCACTTTGTCTTCCTTCTGTGCATGTTTGTGTCCTAATTTCCTTTTCTTACTGTATCAGATTAGGGCCCACCCCAATGACCTCTCATTCTAATTAAATTACTTCTTTAATCACCCTATCTCTAAATACAGTCACATTCTGAGGTACTGGCTGTTAGGACTTCAGCATAAAATTTTATGGGACACTATTTAGTCTCTAACAAAGCTAAGTCAGGTTGCTGATAGAATTCAGTTCTTTGCAGTTGTAGGTCTGAGGCCCCCTTTTTTTTAAATGGCTGTCAACAGGGGACAACTCATGGCTCTCGAGGCCACCCATGTTCTTTTTCACCTGATTCCCTTAGTCCTCAAACCAGCCTCTGGTCCTTGAATATTTATACCTCAAATCTCCCTGACTTTCCCTTCTGCTATCAGCTGGAGAAAACTCTCTGCTTTTAAGGGCTCATGTGATTAGATTAGGTCCAGAAAGAAAACCTCCCTATTTTAAGGTCAACTGTGCCGAATAATATAACATAATTGTGGCAGAGACAATTCAAACTCACAGGTTCCAGGGATTAGCGCAGGACATCTTTGGAAGGCCATATTAGAAATTCTGCTTACCACAAATATTGAAGTTACATTTTCAACAAATGGGTCATTTTGGCATGGCAAGAATTAAATATATAACGAAAGACATGAACTGGCCTAAAAGAATGTGGGTATGAGGAAGTTCTCCTGTGTGATTCTCATCACCTTCATTGGATATTCCTTAAAGTTAGCAGACGGAAAAACAAGCTCTGTGTTCTGTACTCTACATAGAATTTTACCAATGCTCTAAGCTAGTCCATAATATCTGAAGACAGTTTTAAATTTGGAACAGCAATAGAGCCACTGGCTAAACTTAGAGACAAGAACGTAACAGGAAATAACTATTTAAAGATGGTTTTTCAGATATTCAAAAAATACCCAATTTCATTTTCCCAACTGTCTAAATTACTCCCTGTTACTTGCTGAGGTGGTTACACAAGAATAAACTTTCATGTGTACTTGACTGAGCCCATGTGTATACCACATTTGATAAAAAAATAATCACGTAGGCTCTAAACAGTTAACATGCTAATGGGAGAGGGTGATTGGTGGTGGGCTTATGGAGGGGGAAATGCACAAAAATTATGTTTAAATGTCACATGATTCATAACTGAAATAAAACTTTGCTGGATTTTTCACCATCTCTTGACCAGATTATTCCAATAGCCTTCTTACTGGTCTCTTATACTCCAATCTTGTTCTGTCTCCCTCCAATCCATTCCCTACACTGCTGCCAGAGTGATCTTCCCCCTAATACTCCCTACTACCTAGAGGGTGAAATCCAAACTCCTTAGCATGGCACATGTTATCCATGAATCCCTAATGGTCTTCAACTATTTTTCCAGGCCCATCTCCTGTCATGGCACTCTGGTACTCATGCTCTAGCCAAATGATATACCAATGAGTGTTTCTGTAAGCATATTATTTTTTACCATTTTATTCTCAGGATGTAATGGATATTACTAGAATGTGTTAAATGAACGAATAACTTATGTTCTGACCTATCTCTGTACATTTCTATATGTTGGTACTTAACAGAAATTCTCACTCTAGTCCCTATTGTTTCTCTTTGAATTCTTACTCATGCTACCAAATCCTGCTCAAGTGTCATCCTTTGCTGAAGCTTTTCCTGATCACTACCTCCATCCTACAGTGGGTTTAATTATTCTCTAATTAATCCCACTTTGTGTATCCTTGCAAATTCTTTAGCACATAAATCACATTTAATCATACATTTTTATGTTCTTTTTGTGATCCATAGACCAACCGTATCAGCATCACTTGAGAACAGTTTAAATTTTGGGTTCCCACCTCAGAGCTGCTGAATCAGAAAATTTGTGGGTGGGGTTAAGCAAGCTCTTCAGGTGATTCCGATAAAATTTGAGAACCTACTGTCCTAAGGACTTGCCTTACTCATATCCTTACTCATAGCACACAGTAGATAATAAGCAAACGTTTATTGAGCTGAACTTTAGCTTCTAAGCCTTTAATTTAGTACAAACATCACTAGTCTTCTGGACGACTTCCCCAGATAAGATTCTCAAATGTTTAAAACAAAAAAAGACAGAGATTTGAAGGATAATTATTGACCCTGAACTAATTTATTTTGGCAATGAAACTAGTAAAAAATACATACATATATAAAGTTGTGATGAACTTTTCCAAATAATCTTTATAAGAATGTTTACAGAATATGTCCAAAAAACATGGGACCAATGCCAGAATTTAGTGCCAATTTATTTTTTCCTTAAAATAAATTGTCTCTACCATAAATTTATGTGAGGGTCATGAAGTTGTTGGCAGGAATAGTCTCTCATTGAAACGTAGAATTTGGTTGTTGTAGCTGTTGTTGTGAGTTTCTCTTTACCACAAGAAATTATGTGCTGGGCTATGAATCTTAGGCATCTAGGGAATTAAGAAATGCTGCGTCTCTCACCATTTACCTCCAAATAGCATCCTATTCTAACAAGAATGATACTATTAAGTGAAAGAAATTAATTCTCTTCTGGTTGAAATCACCATTGCCTAGTTATCTGACGTGTTCTTCCAAAGGAGCCTAAAGGAATTAGAAGCAATCAAAAGTAGAGCCTGGAATGAACCAACATAACAAAACAGAAACAGAGCCATAGACACAGAGAACAACAGGTAGTTGCCAAAGGGGGTGAGAGATAAGTGAAATAGGTGAGGGAGATTAAGAGGTACAAACTTCCAGTTACAAAACAAATGAGTCACAGAGGTGAAATGTACAGCATGGGGAACGTAGTCAATAAGAATGTACTATCTTTATATGGGGACACACGGTAACTAGACTTATCATGGTGATCATTTTGAAATGCACAGAAATATCGAATCACTACATTGTGCACCAGGAACTAACATAGTCTTATACTTCAAAAAGAAACAAACAAACTCCTAGAAAAAGAGATAGATTTGTGATTACCAGAGGTGGGTGCAGGGCAGGGAGGGCAGGCGGGGAGTGGATTGTATGAAGGTGGTCAAAAGGTACAAACTTCCAGTTATAAGACAAATAAGTACTACGGATGTAAAGCACAAGATGATTAACATAATTAACACTGCTGTATGTGACATATAAAAGTTGTTAAGAGAGTAATCCTGAGTTCTTATCACAAGGAAAAAATATTTTTTCTTTTATTTTGTATTTGTATGAGATAATGGATGTTCACTAAACTTACTGCGGTAATCATTTCATGATGTATGTAAGTCAAATTATTATTCTGTACACCTTAAACAGTGCTGAAGATCAATTATATCTCAATAAAACTGGAAGGAAAAAAACGAACAAATTTCAACAACAAAAAATTTTTAATAAAAAACTTTTTAAATTTTTTTAAATTTTTTTAACATTTTTATTGGAGTATAATTGCTTTACAATGGTATTTTAGTTTCTGTTTTATAACAAAGTGAATCATCTATACATATACATATACCCCCATATCTCCTCCCTCTTGCGAGCTTGAAAGCAGCAAATGCTCTCAATTCAATCCCTGGTATTACATTAACCAAATAATAGTAAATAAGGAAATTATTTGACCAAATAGTAACCTAGTATTCTTGAACACTGCTTCTGGCACTTTCTTTGCTTAAGACTAGTACATATATCCAGAATACTCTGAGCAGTTCATTACTGATAACATTCCCGTGGTATAAATCAATACTTTTAATATTCCTCCCTGTGAAAGAGAAGATCAGAGCAGGAGGAGAAAGGTCTTTCATACCTATGATGAGCTTCCTCTCTAGAATGTATTATACCCACCAGCACCAACCAATCCATCAACACTTCCTATCCCTTTTTGAAAAGAGCTACTCTTTGTTCCATGAAAGTTAAAGATCAACACAGAAGAGCGTGAGGTTGAGGTAAACTTTCTGAGCTGGCAAGAGGGATGTACAGAGCCTCCATGTTCTCTTTCCTCTGTCTTTCTGCTTATCAACTAAATAAAAAATGGTCATGCAAATTTCAGCTACAGAGAAATAATAGAGGAATTTTGTTAAGAGAAGAGCTACAGACTAATAAATCTTTGTCTAAAGCATTCAAGTCCTTAGAAGGGATTAAGAAACAAAGTTTTACTCCCTGCAATCAAAGGAACAAGATTCCAGAAACCTCTGCATTGCCTACTGCTATGGTATAAATATTTGTGTACCCCCAAAATTCATATGTTGAAATCCTAATGCCCAATGTGATGGTATTAGGATGTGGGACCTTTGGGAAGTGCTGGGGTCATGAAGGTGGAACCCTCATGAATGGGATTAGTATTCATATAAAAGAGACCACACAGAGCTCCCTAGCCCCTTCCACCACATGAGGACACAGTGAGAAGCTGTTAGCTAGAACCAAGAAAAAGGCCCTGACCAGAACATGACTATGCAGGCATCCTGATCTCAGATTTCCCAGATTCCAAAACTGTAAGAAATAAATTTCTGTTGTTTATAAACCACCCAAGCTGTGGTATTTTGTTAGGGTAGCTCAAATGGACTAAGACATCTACTATGTATCTGTTAATAGATCTGCTACATATAGATAAAAACTCAAAGGTCCCTGTTTATCTATCCAAATTGCTAAAATCCCTAAATAGCCTACTGTAAGCACCAAGGTCCATGTCAGATAATTCAACAGGAAGACTTGAAAGGTGTTTGGAAGAGCTGAAAAACTAAAGGTGGGTCCTTGAGGCAACCCAGAAATTAGTAACAAAATCTTAAACCACATCTAGGTCTGAACTGACTAAAAGAGGAGGAGCTGAGGGGGCCAATCCCAAAAGCCAAGCTGTGCAGCAAGAGCTGGACTATCAGGGTTAGTAGGAACAATGATAGAGGGCCAGTCCCGCAAAAGCTATAACCGTGATGAGACACAGCCAGTGCCAAAGAGGACTCTTCCCAACCCAAGCAAATGAAGGGCGTCTTGTCCCCTGATCTCCCACCAAGGTCTTTCATTAGCCAAACCTAGCCAGAAAGCATTTTCAAGAGAATACAAAAGGGCTTCCCTGGTGGCACAGTGGTTGAGAATCCGCCTGCCAATGCAGGGGACATGGGTTCAATCACTGGTGTTGGAGGTTCCCACATGCCGCGGAGCAACTAAGCCCGTGTGCCACAACTACTGAGCCTGTGCTCTAGAGCCCGTGAGCCACAACTACTGAGCCCGTGTGCCACAACTACTGAAGCCTGTACGCCTAGAGCATGTGCTCCACAACAAGAGAAGCCACTGCAGTGAGAAGCCCGCACACCGCAACGAAGACCCAACACCGCCAAAAATAAATAAATAAATTTATTTTTTTTTAAATAGAGTGGGTGGAGGGGAGTTAGGAAACAGATCTGAGAGCAAATAGGCCACTCTGAGTAGCTCATTATTGATAACATTCCCATGGTATAAATCATCTCACCTACCATCCTAGTTTTTGTTTTTAATGCTTATTGGGACAATAAAATGCAATGAGACATATAGAGCTGTCATTATTTAACTTGTGAAGATTAATGAATGAATAGTAGTTCTTCTACGTGAACTATTCCTAACTTAGAAACAAAAACTGTTTTAAAGCTGTTCCCAGAGTGCAGCCATGAGAACATATACACTAGCACTTTTTATTTATATAGCATCATAAATGTATCCCACATGTTACAGCAATTATGCTTCTCTGAAATGAAATCCTTGCATCCCATGACAGCCTTTGAGAATGGGTTCCCTATGAAAGCATACGGTACTAACTTCATAAAACTCACATGGAAACACATGGCATTAAGTAAGGTTGCACATAACTTGTAGAAGGTAGAGAGGATTGATGAGGATTTAGGTAAGAGCATCTTTTTAAAAAATAATAACTGATGATAATAATTAAAATATATTTAATTAAAATATATTGACTAAGTCAAACGTTAACTTACTAATCATCTCTTACAAATCTCCACCCACTACAGCTGTTGACCATTTCTCCCTCAAATCCTGACTTACTTCAACTCAACCTGGATTGCATGTCTCTCACCCACAGAGAATTAGATGCTTATGAGGCTACACAGTAAGGTAAAATTAGGTATCGTCTGTTGATACCATCTACAGGTATTGTGCTAAACACATTACATACTGCATTGCATTTAGTCCTCCACAAAATCCTATGATTCAGTTACAGAATAAATGAGTCACAGGTGCGAAGTGTACCATGTGGGAATATAGTCAATAATAATGTAATATCCTTGTAGTGTGACAGATGACAACTAGACTTATCATGAGGATAATTTTGAAATGTACAGAAATATTGAATCACTACATTGTATACCAGGAACTAACAGTGTTATAGGTCAGTTATACTACAAAAACAAACAAACAAGCAAAAACTCACAGAAAAAAGAGATCAGGTTGGTGGTTACCAGAGGTGAGGATTAAGGGGAGGGGGCACTGGATGAAGGCAGTCAAAAGACACAAACTTCCAGTTATAAGGTAAATAAGTACTATGGATGTAATGTACAACATGATAACTATAATTAACACTGCTCTATGTTATATATGAAAATTGTTAAGAGAGTAAATCCTAAGAGTTCTCATTACTAGGAAAACAAATTTTTTCTATTTCTTTAATGTTATGTCTATATGATATGACTGATGTTTACTGAACTTATTGTAGGAATCATTTCATGACGTATGTAAGTCAAACTATTATAATGTACACCTTAATCTTATACAGTGCTCTATGTAAATTATATCACAATAAAACTGGAAGAAGAAAAAGAAACCCTATGAAATGGATATTGTCAATACACTCATTTTACAGATGAAGACACTGAGGCATAAAGAGATTAAGGAATTTGCATATGGTTACACAGCAGATTACCCAAGCAGATTTTTAGCCTGGCAGAGTATGCAACTTTGCCACTAAAATACACTGTTTCTCTAAAACAAAGAAAAGCAAAAGAGCAAAACTTAATGTTGAAGGTAAAGTAAATAGAAATGACAATGCCCCAACATGAGTGAATTAAATGCTACAAGGAAATGTACAGTGTGTTACAGGGGCAGAATCAGGGTAGTTTGGTCCATCAAAAGTTCATTTAGCCCCTTAAGTGTCAGCACTGTGCCAGGTTCTAGGCATATGAAGATCAAGAAGATATGGTACCTGCCTAGAAGAGCACACAAGCTAGTAAGGGATCTGTGTATATACTACTTACAAAAGCATGCATTATACAAATCACATACAAATACAGAACGTGCAACGTGTAAAAGTAGGCACCATCATTTTATTTTATTTTATTTTTATTGGAGTATAGTTGCTTTACAATATTGTGTTGGTTTATACTGTACAGCAAAGTGAATCATCTATGCATATACATATATCCCCTCTTTTTTTGGATTTCCTTCTAATTTAGGTCACCACAGAGCATTGAGTATAGAGTTCCCAGTGCTATACAGTAGGTTCTCATTAGGCACCATCATTTTAAAATTAAGATTACAAAAAAATATGTTACTGATCAGTTCTTGAGAAAATTCCCAAGAATTACAAATTCTAATTCGTAACATGCCTTCTAGATAGATGGTTTTATTTCCCTATTACCCGACACTATGCATTCCTTTGCAAAAATTAGTCACTTTTAGGACTGGATGGACCTTGAGAGGTCAGCTCCATTCTCCTGCAACCATAATACCATCTTTGTCTTAACACACCAGACAGATGAGAAAACACTACTTCTGTAGGCAGCCAGAGGATGGGATTTCACAGTCTCGCTTAGTAGCCCATTCCAAAGTTAAGCAGTCCCTTATAGCAGTCAGCCAGCTTTCCCTTCCATGTTGCCTTTTTTTTTAAGATTTATTTATTTTTATTTATTTATTTTACTTATTTTTGGCTGCATCGGGTCTTAGTTGCGGCATGCAGGATCTTCGTTGAAGCATGCAGGATCTTTTGTTGCAGCGCGCAGGCTTCTCTCTAGTTGTGGCATGTGGGTTTTCTCTCTCTAGTTGTGGCACGCAGGCTCCAGGGCACGTGGGCTTTGTAGTTTTGGCACACAGGCTCTCTAGTTGAGGTGCACGAGCTCAGTAGTTGTGGCACGTGGGCTTATTTGCCTCACGGCATGTGGGATCTTAGTTCACTGAGCAGAGATGGAACCTGCGTCCCCTGCATTATGAGGTGCATTCTTTACCACTGGACCACCAGGGAAGTCCCCCATGTTGTCTTAAGGGCTGATATTTTGTTCTTTCTAGAAAAGGAAACTCTAAGCTCCTGACATCATATAGACAGACAGATAGATAGATGGATAGATAGATAGATAATGTTTATATATATTTATATACTTTTTATGTTTATATATAAACATAAACATATACATATATTATGAAAGTTGAAATATCCTCATCAACTTCAAAGCTGTGCTCAAAACCCTTGATCTCTAGATATCCTAACCACTTGCTGTCATCACCTTCACCTGCAGAACACAGACTATTGGCCTTAAATCAATGCATTAAAAACAAAACAAAACTGGTACCAACAAAGTGTTAAGACTTACATGACGCATCTTCACCTTGAGCATCCCACCTAATTCCTACAACCTAAGGTGAAAAAAATGTTATTATATGTGTTCTTTGGAGAATGTCATTCTATTCTATGGAGGATATTTTTCTCCACAGAATAGCTCCAATAAGTTATTTTATTAATAAGATTAATAACACTGTTTTTCACACAACAACTTTATTTTCACCAAAGACAGAAATGAGATTTGAGCTTCACTATGAAAGTCATATATTGTGACACTGGTGATAAGGAAGGAAGCTTAATATTCTCTATTACCCGACTGAGAAATTCTTCCCAGGACTCATTTTCCCAGGTAAACACCTGGCAAACACACACTTTCTTCTCCTTCTTCCATCAGAGGCTGTCTGCTGTTGAAGGCAAAAATAAACCCAACACTCTCTAGTTGGTTCTTGAATTGAATATTACAAGATGTGCACCACAATTTATTTCTCAGTGGTTTATATAATATTCTTTTTTTTTTTTTTTTTTTTTTTTTTGAGGTATGTGGGCCTCTCACTGTTGTGGCCTCGCCCATTGCGGAGCACAGGCTCCGGACGCGCAGGCTCAACGGCCATGGCTCACGGGCCCAGCCGCTCCGCGGCACGTGGGATCTTCCCGGACCGGAGCACGAACCCGTGTCCCCTGCATCGGCAGGCGGACTCTCAACCACTGCGCCACCAGGGAAGCCCTATATAATATTCTTAAAATGTGTGTTATCATGTTTAAAATTTTAAAATAAAGTCAGGCTTTTTCCAAGAGAACGTAAATCCAATTTGCTTAATTAATTTGAACACAAAGATAACTTTGGAAATTAGGTTTTTGGCCAATATGTTCTATAAGTTGAATGAGCTAAATTTGCAACTTCAAAATTTTTGAGAAAAATATATTTAAGGCAATATTAAAAGATAAAAATATATCAAAAATGTTAAGTTGGCGAAGATTAAAAAATTACCATTCCAAATTTCCCACTTTTTTAGTATATTGAATTAAACAAGGAGCATCTAAGTTAAAAAGCAGCACATATTACCTGTAATTATTATTATTTTTTTAATGTTGGGATAGGAGTTTTATTAATTTATTTATGCTGTGTTGGGTCTTCGTTTCTGTGCGAGGGCTTTCTCTAGTTGTGGCAAGCGGGGACCACTCTTCATTGCAGTGTGCGGGCCTCTCACTATTGGGGCCTCTCTTGTTGTGGAGCACAGGCTCCAGATGCGCAGGCTCAGCAGTTGTGGCTCACGGGCCCAGTTGCTCCGCGGCATGTGGGATCCTCCCAGACCAGGGCTCGAACCCGTGTCCCCTGCATTAGCAGGCAGATTCTCAATCACTGCACCACCAGGGAAGCCTCCACCTGTAATTATTTGTTAAGTCTTGGTAAAGCCATTTTGGATATGATTCCCAGAAACTGAAGAAGTAAAATATTCTAATGATTGAGTAACAAATGCTTTTTACAAGTCAAATGATTTCCTTTTCTTTGCTTTTAACTAAAATTGAAGAAGATGTAAGTTACTAAATTATTAAATATAATCTTTCATGATAGATTTAGAATGTGTATGTTATCTATTGCTGAGTGATAGATTTCCTCAAAACTTAGTAGCTTAAGACAGCACACATTTCTTAGCTCATAGTTTCTATGGTTCAGGAGTCCAAGCATGGCTTATTTAGGTCCTCCAGGTAGGGGTATGTCAAGAAGCTGCAATGAAGGTATCAGCAGTGCTAATGTCATTTCAAAATTCAACTGGGGTAGAATCCACTTCCATGCTCAATTAGTGGTTATTGGCAAGATTTAGTTTCTTGCAGGCTCTTGGACTGAAGGCCTCTGTTCTTCATTGGCTGTCAGCCAGAGGCTGCTTCAGTTCCTTGTTATGTGAGCCTCTCCATCGAACAGCTCTTAGCATGGCAACTGGCTTCATCAGAGTGAGCAGGCGAGAGAGTAGGAAAGTGTCAGATGGAAGTCACAGTCTTTTATAACCTAATCTCAGAAGTGATTCCCATTACTTTTGTCATTCTACTCATTAGGAGCAAGTCACTCGGTCTAGCCTGCTCTTAAGAGGAAGGGACCAGAGAAGGGTGTAAGTGCCAGGAGGTGGGGGTCAGCGGGACCATCTCAATGGCTGCCTACCTCAAATTGGTTTCTGTTGCTTTTAACAGAAGGAGTTCTAATTGAGTTTGCTGTGAAGTTTTAATGATATTAAGTTGGTATTATGACCATTGAAATGCAGGAATACCAGAATTCTAACAAAGCCACCCCTTTCCTGAGGTTCCAAATGGAATTTTAATACATGAGGGACAATAACAACAATAAAAAAGCAATGCAAACCTTTTTACTTAACTGAACTTGAACTGAAACCCATGCACACACATACACAAAATTAAGTTTAAGCCTGTGGTTTGCCTCATAATCATTCCTAATTCAAAACCCTAACATTACTAAGGGCTGGCCATATAGGAATAAAGGAAACTAAAGAGATGAAAGTGCCTGAGAATAAACATGAGAGTGCCCAAATTTATACATGCCTAAATCCAGAAAACAAAGGAAGAAATGAGTCCTATGAATAAAGAGGGTTTTAAGAGGACATTTGAAAGACAAAACTCAACACGAACTGAAGCCAAATATGTAAATGTGATAATATGACTGCTTGTTGGCCTCGATGGAAGCAAAACAGAATCTCCTTCTTGTCAACTTCAAAACATATATGCACTATTCTCAATTTCATAATAATAAAATGTAACTACTCACTTATCCAGATGTCATGTATCCAGCAAATTGAAGTTATTGAAACAGCTAAACACCAGAAAGAGAAATACTACAGAACAGCCTCAATTCATATACAAGGTCCATGCAGTTTACTAAAGAAAGACTCTTAGGCTATTATTTTAAAATTATTTGCTCTAACTACACAGAAGTTTAGAAAGTGAGAAGATGGTAGAGAGCAAGTGAAAGAATGTATCTTTATAGTACTCCTAAGAAAGAGCAGAGACAGGAAATTAATAATCCCCAAAATACATGGAGAAATTTAATTCAGAAAAACCTCCATCATCCCTGAGGTCATCACCCTAGTTCATTATGGCATAATAATCAATGTCCTCATCAATAAATATTTATTGAGCACGTACCTTGTGTTAATCCTGGGCACTATGGATATGGCAGATACTAAAACACGTTCCTACCCTGGAACTTATATTCCAGGGTAGAGGGACATTAAAGAAAGAAAGAAAGAATATATCAGAGAGTGGTAAGTAGGTATTTACAAGGGAGTTCAACAATAACATCTCTCTGCTCTGGTTCCAAGCAAACTGAAAAATAAGACAAAAGTGAAAGACTGACAATAGATCAAATATCAACTTTACTACTGACAAAGGCTAAGTTGGGGGATGTGCCTAACAAGTAAGTTAGCCAGTAATTCTGAACCCCCAAATTGGACAGGTTTTCCCACCCAGTCAGAGGCAAGCCTGGAAAAGGGAGGACATTCTCTTATGGGAACAGCCTGGGCTAAGACTTATGGCATGTAGAACCAGGATGTCGCTGACTGCTCAGGAGAGAAATGAAGGCGCTGAACACCAAGTGTGCACAATTTATTCTTCCCAAATGTTTAAATAAGTCAGTTTCTCCTCCTTAGATGTGCTCTGAGCAAAGGATTGAAGAGATACCATTAGTATTACACTTACTTAACTCCTTTGACCTGAAAGGAGACATCAGCATTTAAGAAGCACTTCTACCCCCTTCTTCAAACATTTACCAGCTTTTTGATCTTTTAATCCACTGGGCTTAACCATTAAGTCTATGATTAACTATGGGTTTTGCTATCCCTCACAGAGTAGAAGGAAGCAATTTATTAGAATAATCCTGCTGTTGTCTTCTTGAGGCAACTCCTCCAATACCAGTCACTTCTTTGGGGAGTATATTCTTGGGAGGTTTAGAATTCGCTGCCAGAAAACCCTAAAATATTTAAAGCAACTCCAAGGTCACTCTGTGCCAAGGTCGGCAACCTACTTCTCCTGCCCAATTGTGATAAGCCACGTTGTCCAAAAGAGCATATCAGAGATTCTTCAGTAAAAGTAAACAATTTAAAGGACTTCCCTGGCAATCCAGTGGTTAAGACTCTGCACTTCCACTGCAAGGGGCGGGGGTTCAATCCCTGGTCAGGGAACTAAGATCCCACATCCCACATGCCACGCGAGGCCAAAAAAAAAAAAAAAAAAAAAAAAGTAAAAAATTTAAGACACTCTGTAATAACAGGCCTACATAAAGATGATCCACAATTAATCAGCTCAGTACTCTGTGACCACTTAAAGGGGTGGGATAGGGAGGGTTAGGAGGGAGGCTCAAGAGGGAGGGGAAATAGGGATGTATGTATACATATAGCTGATTTACTTTGTTATACAGCAGAAATCAACACAACATTGTAAAGCAATTATACTCCAATAAAGACGTAAAAAAAAATGATCCACAATTAGATATAAACTGTCTTCTATTATGTAATTTCAGAGAAAAATTAAAAGTTCAAAGATTAAATCTCTGCAATTTAATGTCTAAAAGGATTAAAATTCAATGGAACCAAATACGCTTGCCTATGTATGTTAAAGTTCAATAAAATTCAGATCCAAAATTTTTCCACCAAAGTCTCTTACTCTGCTCCAAAAGGGTTCATGTTGCCAGGGTGAAGTTGGGGGTCTTTTAATCAGCGGCAGTGTGCGCTGTCTCTTACGAGAAGGGAGTGGTTGCCTAGGGGCTACGTAAGTGCAATGCCAAGACTTTGATGCACTTCCCTTATTATAGAGTCCAAAAAGTTAATTGGACACATAAGTATGTCACAGCACCAGCCAGTACCCACTAAGTTAGAAACTAAACATATCCCTCCAATACTATTACCTCAGGAAAAACTATGTTTCTTAAACCAAATATTTAGTGTTGCAGAGACTCAATGTTGTCTTTTTTTAAAAATGAGGATAGATAGTTTTGCCAGAATGTCGGTCAGCTTAACCTGATGCCTGAAGCCCAAGACCTGGGGACTTACCTTAGATTGAGAGAATTATTCCAGTAAGAAGTTAATTTTGGCATTAAACATTTAACATGCGGAGGAGGGAAGAATCCACTTCCCTCCTGTATTCTGTCTCTCTTTTCAGTATGTGGCATTGTTAAGTTGCTGTCTTCTCACAAAACTGAAACTTTACACTGGTGAGAGCACCAATCACCAGTTCTTTGTCAAGGATCCTTACATTTCCAATGTGCTTATCCGATTTCCGTTTCCCTTTAGAGCTACAAATTACAGCACCCCATTCGAAAAGGAGTGTGGGCTCTATCCAGGATCATCATGTTCACACTCCTTTGAAATCAGGTATCTCTTGGTTCTAGGCTACAATGGCTGTTTCTTCTACTCATCAAGAGAGTATTTAGACCTAAAAACCCTGCCTCCTGTCAATTTCTCCCTCTTACAAAACTAACCAGGTCAAGAACCAACTTGAGACCATGTGGTGAGAAGGAACTCTTGAGCCTATGGAAAGAGCACATAAATCCAAATTTAACTCTCCACAGTCCCTTCCTCAGGAATTCTGAATGGAGTATGGGGCCATGAATTTGGTTCTGCCTACCAGGCCTGGCACTAACAATTAAAACCAGATCCCAGTAATGCTCTGTAGTATACTTAAGACTTAGTTGCCTTGATGTTGAATGGTAATGAATATCTTGCCTTCCCCTAGTGTCATAAAGGGCTGTATATGGAAAGTCCCTTTAGCCTACTGTCAAATCTTTGCCTCAGCAATATCCCAGGCAAAGCTGCATCCACCAATCTGAAGGTCCTTACACTTGCCAAGGCCTGCTCATCCTGCACCTGTGTGTTCCTGCTTTTGTGAGGGCTGCCCACACAGTCAGCATTTGCCAAGGCCCAAGAGACCCTTGTGCCCTTGCTAAGGCCCAAGTAGCCCTGGTTCTCTGAGGCCCAGAATCCACAGTCTTGACCCTGTAGAAATAAAGTGGACTATGGAGACATCTGTCCACAATGTAGTCATCACCAAGGGTAAAATATTGCATGGCCTAAGGCCTAAAGCCTCTTGTCCAGGCTACAGTAATTAAAAACTGCCCAAGTATAATCCTCTACAAATAGCTAAAGTCAGTACCCTCTACCCTCACAATAAAATCCCAAACCAAAAAGCTGCATGCTCTCACCACACCAGAATCCTCAATTGTTCACAAATTATTGTACTTCCCCAACATCCAGCCCTTTCTTCATTTCTCAGTGCATCAATCATTAGGGTCTCAAGGTGTCTGATAAATATCACTCCTTTTCCCTAAGTTCTGAACAAATTGAGATATAAGATGACATAACATAAAGAGCACAAAATAGCACCTTTGTTACTGATAAAGACTAAATAGGAGAGTCTGGCTAAAAAGGCCAAAATGTCATTGTACCTCAGATTGAGGAAAACTTACCCATGCAGTCACAGATAGCATGAAATGGAACAGGTCCCCTCACTTGCCCTTGGAGGGAAACATACCTCCAAGAGGAAAAAAAAAAAAAAAAAAAAAAAAAAAAACCAACAATGAGCACTGAGCCAAAAACACCCAGTTTTTTCTTACCAAATATGCCAATCAGATAAGTCAATCCACTTTCCGGGGGTGGAGTGAAAAAAGAGACCAAGAGTTTTACCCTAACTGTGCTCCCTTCACATTGAAGGAAACACCTGGATATAGTAAGTGACTAAAACCAGCCAACAGTAAATGGAACAGAGAAAAATAAAACCGTGTAAGGTTGATAGGGAATAAGACTGGGACAGCTAGTTTATCTTAAGATGGTATTTGAAACAGACCTGACCGAGTGAGGGAGCAAGCTATGTGGTATCTGGGAAAAGGCAGAGAGAACAAAAGAAGAAAAGTTCCTGAGGAAGAAGCATGCTTGATACATTAGAGCAGTGGTTTTTGACCAGGGTCTGTTTTGCTCCCCCATGCCCAGAGGACATTTGGCAAGGTCTGGGGATATTCTTTATTGTCACAACACAGGAATGATACTGTCATCTACTGAGCAGAGGCCAGGGATGCTACCAAACATCTTACAATGTACAGGACAACCCCCCCCCCCATAACAAAACATACGCCAGTAGCCTCGAGACTGAGAAACCCTGTATTAGGAGCACACAGAGGAAGCCAGTGATAAAACAGTGAGTCGGTAGAAGAGAAACAGAAGATGAAGTCAGAGAGGAGGTAGAGGCCAAGGCCGTGTGGGACCTTATAGATCAAGGTAAGGACTTTGGATTTTACTCTGAAGGAGTTGCAAAGCCATTGGAGGGTTTTGACCAGAGAAGTGACATAGTCTGATCACATTTTTAAAGGCTCAATCACCAATAACTACTAGGTAGAGAATGGGTGCTAGGGAGGCAAGGGCGGAAGCAGGGAGAGTCTATTGAACTTGGAGAGGCAATGGTAGTCACGGTAGAGGTGGAGAGACATGGTGGGTTTCTGAATATATTCTGAAGGTAGAGTGAAAAGAGCTTACTGATGGCTTGGATATGTGAGATGAGAGAAAGAGAGAAGTAAAAGATGACACCAAATTTTTTGGCCTAAGCAAATGGAAAAATGGAAATGTCACTTGCTGAAATAAAATGACTGCAGGAGAACAACTTTTAGAAGGAAAATGAGGGGTTCATTTGGAGATGTCAGGTTTGAGGTGCTCTACAGGCATCCAAGTAAAAGAGACAAGTGTATAATTGGATATAAGCAAGAAGTCCAGAGGGAGGTTATGATGGTGATAATTAAAGCATTTAAAACCAGGAAGTTAGGGAGCTCACCTGAGGACCACGTATGGAAAGAGAAGACTGGATATGCAAGGATTGAGCCCCGGGCACCTGAAAATTTAGGGCTTAGGGAAAACAAGAGGGAACCAACAAAGGAGACAAGAGGAGCCACTGGAGTAGGAGTAAAAAAAGAGAGTGGTGTCTTGGAAACAAATGGCATTTATAATCATGACTTCACATCATTTATAAAAAGGTGGAATATTATTCAGTATGTTCTTTTTAAGATATGGCAGTTAAGTTAGCTAAAATGCGTAATATTTTTAAAAGATATTCACTAAAATATAATTTAAATAGGCTTTATAAGTTACACTAGTTATTTTGAAAATCCAGGTATGGTAATACTGGAGTTTCCAAAGAGCATTCTGATGCACTACAGGCACCCAGGAAAAAAGCTCAAAAGTGCAAAAGAATAACTCATTTGGTTTTCAGCTTACATTGCTATTTTGCTGTATTTCACTGATTTTTAAGACACATATTTTCAACATGTTGACAGCTCTAAAATCAGCATGTGTCTCACAACTGAGGTGAGAAGAAGTATGGTGTTTCAATTGGCAGCGATTTTTTTCTTCTATTACAGTGTATGACAAAATAAAACTATAAAAATAAAGGTGTCATATAAAATAATAAACATAAAAATGAAGGTACATTATATAATCAGATGATTATAAACTTGATAATATAACTTCTTATGACTATAACTAAGGCTCAGATTCTCACATACTAAATTGTGAAATAAAGACAAGAAACCAAGTCAACATTAGCCTACTGCCATTGCATTAGGCATGCAACCATCTCCCCCTAGAGGCTAAGAGGATTCTCGCCACTCAGGCACAGAGCTGGGAGAGATGTTATCAGCAACCCCTCACATTTTCTCTTAAGTTTCTTAAGT
This sequence comes from Hyperoodon ampullatus, assembly GCF_949752795.1. NCBI lineage: Eukaryota > Metazoa > Chordata > Mammalia > Artiodactyla > Ziphiidae > Hyperoodon > Hyperoodon ampullatus. Next base: position 51,634,728 of record NC_136914.1, on the reverse strand, counting down.
TGCAGCCCAGAAGAAACACACTGACATGAAATGAGGCAGAGCAATAGTTTTCCCACATGAAAAGAGTATTAGGGAGTAACTCCCTGCCCCAGCCACACCCCTTCACTACTACACAAAGCCAGCTTTTTACATAAAATCAATAAGCCACTGCCTTAGTTCCCACCAGCATCACCCCTCGTCTGCACTACTGAACTGCTTTCTAACCAGCCAACCCACTGCCTGACTTTTACTACTCCTAACCCACATGCAATCCATCAGCAAACCCTGTAATATTTATCTTCAAAATATCTCCAGAATGCCATAACTTCTCATTTTCATGCCATCATTCTCTGTTGCAATAATCCCCCTACCTTTTCTCCTCCTTCTATATTTGTTTCCCTGTAGTTAATTCTCAACACAGACCAGGGTGATCCTTTTCTTGTTTTTAACATTAGAAGGATATCTTTTAATTTTTAATTCTTATACAGTTTTTAAAGGTTACTTTCCATTTACAGTTATTACACCAACTTCCTCCCTATATGCTCCTCCCCCACTTAAGCCTCCACATCCCGAGCTGGCAGAATACACTGCCAGGCAATGATCATCCAGAGCGCTGACAACACATTGAAGCAAGGAAGAAAACTCAAGAAGGAAGAAAATATAGAAGTCACACCGAACCACAGTTTGAAGAAAGATTGTTCTGACGAGGAGTTGTAGAAAATGAAAATCCTCACTGGTTATCACAAATCAAAGGGTATGAGGATAAAGCTGAAGGAGCATTCAATTTTCATAATGTAAGGCAGCCTTGGATAAAGCTGACAGAATTATATACATTAGTGGAACTTATAAATATACTCATTACGGGAAAAAAGTAAAGGTCATACTTTATTAAACTTAGTTGTAACCCAATTTATCATCCCTGTAAATAACACAAATAAATATACAAATTAAATGCATGGCATTTGCTTTTTTATAAAAAAAATCTATACTAGAACGATCCAGAGTGATCCTTTTCAAAGGTAAGACTATGCCAACCTTCTGCCCTGAACCCTCTAACAGCATCGTTTGTCCTCAGAGTAAAAGCCAAAGTCCTTACAATGGTTGACAAACCTCTACATCTGGTATCAGCAAATTATAATCCACCTGGTTTTGTTTTTAAAAAAAAGTGTTGTTTCCTACTTGGTACACAGCCACATCCCATCCATTTCCATATTGTCTGTGGCTCTTTTCATGCTACAACAGCAGTCATGAGTTTGTTATTCATTTACTGATAATGTTATTAGTACTATGCAGCAGATATAGCTTTTGATTCATCACAATTTCAGGAGAACTAATGCTTATAAGAAAATAAATCCAAATGAGAGAAAACCTAGGCCTCTCGGGGGCTGTATATAGTGGGGCCGGTCATACTTCAGGGGTGGGGAAGTACATGGGAAGTGTGAGCATGAACTTCAACAGCGAGTTGGCTATTCAGGGAAGAGGGGAGGGGGGAATTAATGGGAAGACAAATTTACCCAAGAAAGTAACTGAGGTTTTAGCAGCTGTCATGAATGCCATGGAATTTGTGGAGACAGTGGAACAAATAACTAGAAATACTCTAGAGCGTTTCTCGGAAGCTTCTTATGTGTTAAACTCTATAAAATCTCTGGGCCATCTTCTTTAAGAAAATGACACCAAAGCTCTACATTATTCATCAAGGCTTCTGGAATTGGATTTCTGTTCCCTTTGATTTAATTCCATGTAAAGATTGGGCCACGTGGTACATCCATTTTTATTTGTTACATTTGCCAACATTTTTTGAAGGCTTACTATGTGCTGGGAACTGTACTATGTGCTTTGCATGAATTATCCAATTAAATTCTCCCCCCCCCCACCCAGGGACTTCCCTGGTGGCGCAGTGGTTAAGAATCTGCCTGCCAATACAGGGGACACGGGTTTGAGCCCTGGTCTGGGAAGATCCCACATGCCGTGGAGCAACTAAGCCTGTGCACCACAACTACTGAGCCTGCACTCTAGAGCCCACGAGCCACAACTACTGAAGCCCGTTTGCCACAACTACTGAAGCCCATGCACCTAGAGCCCATGCTCCGCAACAAGAGAAGCCACTGCAAGGAGAAGCCCGCGCACCGCAACGAAGAGTAGCCGCCACTCGCCACAACTAGAGAAAAGCCCGCGCACAGTAACAAAGACCCAACACAGCCAAAAATAAATAAAATTAAATCTTTAAAAAAAAATCCTCCCCCAAATAAGCAATTTAGGGATTATTTCTTCCTCATTTTCACAGATGAGGAAATCGGGGCTTGAGGGGGTAAATAAATGTGCTCAAGGTCACAGTTGGTAGGTTGTAGAGCCAAAATCTGAACTGTCAGATTGGCTCCCTGACTGCGAGTACCGATAGACTTGTTTCCTGAGCGAGGACCTCACAGTAGAATGGGGAAGACAAGGCATGGGGGGTACAACGGGAAACAGAGGAGTGACTAGCATATAACTTGGAATCTCACAATTCTTCCCTCTAACTTAGGTGCTTCACACTCTCACAGTGAATGACCTCCTCCCTCTCTAACATTCTCCTTTCACTAACACCTTCAGTGGCTCACTGGGAATACGGTTTGTATTTTATGATCTTTGTTTTCATATGTCCAAAACAGCCCCTGGCAAATAGTAGGTTTTATTAAATATGTGTTGAATTAGTTCTAAGACCTAGAAAAATATTTTAATCTATATGCCTTTTGGGGTCAAAGGGTGATATTTAGAATAACAGCAAGAAGGAGACTAAACTGCCTTATCATGGGTTGCTCCTTTGGATAGAGGCGCAGAAAACTATTATTTAAATTACAAATATTACCTAAGAGGGATAACACATTGAACAATAACTGGTCACTGAAATTATTGCTAAAATAGAATTTTTAATTTTATTATCAGAGTCTGAAAGAGACTCGGGAAATGACACAGGAGGAGTTATGATGATGAACGATAAAGACTCTGGGTAACAGGAAAGGAGAGAAGAGCTTGGCAAAAGAGGAGAAAGAAGCTTAGGAAAATTATTTTACCCATGACTTTATTGTTTCTGGTTTCATATAATTGTCATGTGTTTCAAGACAGGGCTGAAATTCTGTAACATATGAAATTGAAAGCCCTTCCCCATAAGGTTCACTCTCTGTTAAACTTCCGTCTTTGACATACAATATATTATCTAACCTTCTTCTCTTAGCCCCCACCAAGAAACCAAAGCAGTTCTCAGAACTGTGCATTCCCATTAGCACCGAAAATTGCTTATCTGGGGAAATAGCAACACCTCCCCCGCACTCCACCTTCCTGGATTTATTTTCCTTAGTATTCAAGAGCTGGACCCCTCCAATCTGTAAGTAAAAGCTACATAACACCCAGAACTCATTTGCCAAGACGTCTGATTTTATTGTTAGAAATTGGCAGGCTATCCCACACTTGCAGGTCTAATTCTACCTCAAAAGACCACTGTTCTCATACAGACACTGTCTCACAAGTAGCACCTAGTGCATTGCTTTTGCTTTTTGGTTAAATCAAAAATCATGTTATCCAATTCCAAGACAGTCACATAAATAATACCTTATGAGAAAGAAAGTCTGTAAGGAGTATATTCTGGATTCAGGTACTGGGATATTTGGCAAAAGCTTGGACTTGCGGTGAAACTGGGAATGAAATATGAATAGTATTTGATTTTTGGCTATTTGAAGCCTAGGGAAATCACTCCCAGAATCTCCAACTATTATAAGCATACCTGAGATGGGTGGAAAAGCCTAGGCAAGTACAGACTGGTAAAGCCAGAGTTAGGTTTAGTGCCACTCGATCAATTTCGCTAATACCATTGTCTTCCTGTTTATCAAGGCACCTACCCAGTTTATTTCAAAGGCCAAGATAACAGAATTCATCAAAAACATGCATTAGAGAACTTATCATACCTATACATTTTTTCCACTCAGATTATTAAAATGCATCTTTCTCCTCTTTCCAACTCTAATTTTTCTTGAAGTTCAATCCAAGTAAACAGGTTCTAAGGTTTTAGGGGAACATTTTCTCACTAAACTCAGACCATTTTGTACATAGAAAAAGAAGTGAAATTCAAAACACTGGATCTCTTCTTTATTTGGTTTCATGGCTGCCTAGGGAATAAAAAAAAGCCATGCTACAAATGTTTATTTCCTGCACTGACGAATCACAATCATATTGTTAAGTGAATGGTGAAATCCACATTAATTAATGGTTAAAAGGCAAAGACAAACTAAAAATCCTCAATAATATTACTGTTAATGTTCAACTCCATAAAATACATCAGAAATATAAGAGATGATTCTGAGGACTAGACTGTCTTAATTAAGATTCAGTTGTTCAGTTTTTATAAACATGTGAATTCCTTTTAAGCTTGACTTACACTTCTTTCCTTTACTTGTCAATATACTGTACTACATAATGATTTAAGCAGCCATACACTGCTTTTAATCCCAAAGAAGATGTACTATTAGCATAAAATGTAGTATTTTTGAGTGCTTTAATTCAGAACTATTTTTGTTTAGTTTTTTTAGATCTCCACACTGAATTCCATTTCTTAAGTGTGTATTGCCTGAGCCACCATGTGGGTCATTTTTCTCCATTCTAATACTATTAGAATGTATTAGAATGAGAAAAATCATTCCTAATACTACTGAAACTTGTACTAGTCAGTGTTTTCCAGAGAAACAAAACCAACAGGAGACATTTTTTAAATTTATATTTGTATTTTTATTGCATAAAGAGATTTATTATAAGGAATTGATTCACATGATTACAAAGGTTAAGAAATCCCAAGATCTGCAGTCAGCTGGAAACTCAAAAGAGCTGATGGTGTTAGTTCCAGTCTGAAATCTGGTAGACTTGAGACCAAGAGGAGCCGATCTTTCAATGCAAGTACAAAGACTAAGAAAGGAAAAAAGACCAATGTCCCAGCTCAGCACTCAGGCAGGAAAAGTTCCCTGTTATCCTTGGGAAGGTCAGTCTTTTTATTCTATTCAGGCCTTTAGACTGAATGAGGGCCACCCACATTAGGGAGCGTAACCTGCTTTATTCAGTCTACTGACTTCAATTGTTAATCTCATCAAAAAAACACCCTCACAAACAGAATATGTTTCACCAAATATCTGGGTACCCTGTGGCTCAGTCAAGTGGACACACAAAATTAACCATAACATAATTTGAGCATATCCTTCAGTTTGGCTATTTTTCTTCTCCAAATTCTGACTCTCTGGGCATAGTGAAGGAAAATGGAAGGGGGCCACACAGGGACCACAATTCAGGATGGTCTTCCTGGTCCTTAATCTTAGGAAACCATGTGAAAAGTTTCCACCATTTTTAAACATTCTCAATATCAGTTCTGCTGAGTTTTTGCCTTTTCTACAGAACATAAAATGCTTCTTCACCTACCCATTTATGCCACCAATGGCATAGGCACCCAGAGGGTTTGACATGCATAAGTTTCATTACATGATTGGTTCCTTGAGCTGATCTTAACAGCCTCTATGAAGACTCTCTCAGTTATCTCCTCTTGTTCCCAACCAAGCAGAACAATCTGAACAATCCAACCCATTCAGGGACTCCCAATAATTATAACAATTATGTGCACACATTCTACCTTTGGGGTCTGTTTTTTATTTTTAAAGTCAAACATATGTCTATTCTTTAATTTGACCCCAAATTAAAGATTCCACCATAGTGCTGATGCCTGATACAATTAATCTAATAGTGCTTTTCTGATCAATTTTCTTGCATTAAGTGAAATGCCTTTAAATGTCTCAAATAAATAGGATATGAATAACAAACAATAGCCTAGAAATTATCATTTTGAGAAAGAAAAGAACTTAGAGTCACTAAGAGCCAAAATCAAGAGTTCTTATTCTATGTTTACATGAAAAAAAAAAGTTTGTTGCTTATTTCTATATATTAATGATACCAAGAAGCCTTTCTGCTCTCACTAAAAGTAAATGATGCCATCTGTATGATTCCACTGGATAAAATTCATCTGAATGGTAATACATTACATAAGGTTGAAATTGAACAAAAGAGGGAAGGCACCACCGTCAGCTCCTCCATGGTTGAGAACCCCATTCTTCTCTCAGATTCATAGTTGTTCCTAACACTCATATCATGCTTCTGTATATCAACAACTCTTCCAAACACTTTACATCTATCAGCTCATTTATCTTCAGAACAATTCTATGAGATAAATTATTTTCATTCCTATTTCACATGTGAGGCAAAAGAGGCACAGAGAGGTTAAGTCATTCATGTAAGTCACACAGATAGTATGTATAAGAGATGAGACTCAACCCAGGGAGTATGGTTGCAAAGTATATGATATTAGCCATACTGCATATTCCCTTTCTATCACATACCACACATGGTAGCTCTAGTCTAACATGCAATCCAAGTTAGGCTACCAGCTTTGATCTGTATAAGAAATATCAGCAAAGTTTCATTTCCTTCTTAATTTTTAGATAAAGAATAAGTATAAGCAGAAATTAAATATTTTCTTTCTGTACTCCATCATTTTATCCTTGAGAGCATGCACCCCTTCTGGAGCCCTCTGGCTAAGATATCTGGCCCATCTTCATCTCCACAACACTCTCGCTACCTGTGAAATTCCTTGAATTCCTGTTTTGGAAACTCTGAAACACTTTAGTCTTTTAATTCTCTCCTTGATTTTTACTATTCATATAACCAAAACCCTTCCAGCATTTATGCATTTCCTTTAAAAAAACCCAACTTGGAGAAGTGTGAGAGGGGAGGTGGAACTAACCAATGCTTCCTGAATGCTGTCCATTTTGTGTATTATAACTCATTAATTTCATAAGCATTTGGCCAATCAAAACAAGCCTTTATATGGGCCTCTCTGGTGGCGCAGTGGTTGAGAGTCCGCCTGCCAATGCAGGGGACATGGGTTCATGCCCCGGTCTGGGAAGATCCCACATGCCGCGGGGCGGCTGGGCCAGTGAGCCATGGCCGCTGAGCCTGCGCATCCAGAGCCTGTGCTCCGCAACGGGAGAGGCCACAACAGTGAGAGGCCCGCGTACAGCAAAAAAAAAAACAAAAAACAAAAAACAAAAACAAGCCTTTATAAATTCAGCAAAATCTGTCATTTTTCTCATCCTCTGTTCATATCTTTAATCAATAATTCTCCTGATTCTTATATAAACTTCCTGGTTTTAAGATTTTTTAAATTTTTTCTAGATAAAACTTGGTGAATTTCACCTACCAACTCCTTGATTTTCTCTTGACACTGCTTCCCAGATTTCAAATAAATGGAAATAACTTCAGGGTCTCTGCTCACTTCACAATGATCCCATTTCTTTAAGAACTGCTCACCACACCATACACACACCCCACCCCTCCCATGCACACACAAGTGACCTTGACTAGGCTAAATATATTTTTCTTAGCAATTTGGAATAAAGGTTCAGAGACAGCTAATTAGCTGCTACCATATGACCAGAACCAAGATAATTCCAGCTTGAGAACTGGGGGTAGACATCTACCCCCATGCACACAAAGAAGCAGATAATTCCAGTTGATAGAAAAGAATAATAAAGCAGTATGGTGAGCAAATCAGAGACTAGAGACTGAAGAGAAAAAATTGTTGCCTGGGATAGAGATTTATTTTTTAATTCCTATCCCAGCAGGCTATAAATTCAGATATTTTGGGGTTCCATGAGATATGTAAATATCTTTCCAACAAATACTTTTTCTTGATGTTGCTAACTTTTTAAATTACCTCAAATTAGTTTTTTTTCATTAAAAATGAATGTAATACTGTGTTTCCAATTTACCCCTAAAGACTATTAATGTCAATTCATGGCCTAACAAGGCCACTTCTATACCAGCTACAAAAAATGCACTTTAGTAGAAATTCCACCCAATATGTGCTGACATGCTATAATTAACCCAATCCATTAGCACGATCAGTGACTGGCAGTATACAAAAGATGACACTCAGTTACCCTCAAAGTTGCCAGGATACGCAGTGGCTTAAGGAGGAAAGAACATTTAACAAAAAGAGAAAAACCAATATGACCAAACTGTGATGAAGATGGAGAGTGGCAGGTGCGTTAAGAATCATTCAAAGCTTCATTAGTAATTCAGGACTGTATCCTACAACCAATGAGAATGCAGTATAGGCTGAATTATACTGTAGTAACCCCCAAATCCCAGTGGCTTAAGGAAAAAACTTTATTTTTCATTCATGCTATATGTCTATTGCGGGTTGATGGGGACTCTTCTCCCCAAAGCCACTCAAAAATCCAGGCTGAAGGAAACTTGACTGACTTGTAACTTCACCGTCGGGAATGTGCTCACAGCACAGACCTCACAGCAGAGGAATGGCATTTGGTGAGTTAGACTCTAGTTTCTCTCTTCTTCTGCCTAAAACTGACATGTCACTTCTGCCCACAGTCAATTGGCCAAAACTAGTCCCATAGCCTTCCTAACTCTAGGAGGCTGACAAATGTTAGGGAGCAGATGGAGGGTTTGGTGAGCATCCTTGTCTCCCCCACAAGTCACAGGAACAGATTTGAATTTTTTAAAGATCCCGTTGTCTGCTGAGTAAAGACTAGGAACCAACATAGATGTGAGGAAACCAGACAATCATTGAGGTCCAAAAGGAGTGAGAAATGATAGTGGTTTGTAACGAAGGTGAAGAAAAATACAAAGATTTGATATACATTTTGGATGTAAAGTTGACAAAACTTGGAGACTTGATTGTAGAAGTTGAGGGACAGGGAAGAATCAAGTATAACTTGTAAGTTCCTGAAATGAGCAACTGAATAAGGTAAGTGGTAGAAAAGAGATTTTTGAGGGGCAAAATGAATTAGTTTCAGAAAATGTAAATCTTAATTGCCTGGAGACATCCAAGTAAAAGTGTCAAGTTCTTTATAAGATAAAGTCATCCCTTTAGGTAACTTCTCATTAATTTATTAAATAGAATATATGTTTAGTAAATTATTTTCTTTAAGATTAACAGTCTTGAATTTGGTATTTTTCAAATGCAATCAATTTAATAAATATTATGTGAATATGTTTAAGTATTTTATGAAATCTTGGGGCTCTTATTTTAATTGCTTCATTGAGCATACTTTCTACTTTCTAGAAGCTAAAAAATAATATGCTCTCAGTATAAACAGTATAAAGTGCTACACAAATAGTAGATAGCATTTTTATCATAATAATAATTGTACTTAACTCAGATTAAAGAATAGTAAAAAAGGGCCAAGATAACTTTATGAAATGTTATACCTCAGTGGGAAGATAATGTCTAAAGTGTTCAGTAGCTCAATTTTACCATCTTCACACACACGGAAAACTTCATTGTGATGGAGGAAAAGAAGGAAACTAGGAGTCAGGAAATCTGAGTCTTAGACTTGGCTACATTGCTAAACATTTATCACTTTAGCATTAATTTACCTGAATCTCAGTACTTTTTTCTATAGTATGGGCATAAGAAAAGGATGACATGGCCTGGATCAGTCTTTTCTGAACACTAATCAACAGATTACAAGTGGTTGATAAGTAAACTCTACTCATGTGACAAAATGAGGGGAAAATTAATAATGTAATTTTTCATGAACAAAACTTATTTAATAGAAAGGATTATCCTACATAGTGATAATATATATTTCTTCATTTTTTACCACGAAACATATTTTCTTTTATGAAAGGATGGCTATAGTAAGTATAAATTTTCCTTTTGTTTTCTTAATTAGAAAATTAAAAGTTCTTAATCCTATTGCAGTCCTCAATTTTATAAATGATATTCATACATGAACCTCTGCTTCTAGCTGAAGAAATAGCAGTGACTGAATTTACCCTCCCATATTAAACAACTAGAAAACTAGACAAAATATATCAACAAATGCCTTCAGACACTGGACAACAGAGAGTGCAGGACTGTGACCTCTGATAGAATAGAAATGAATTAAATAAGTCCTAGTTTCCTGCCTCAGCATAGGGAGAGGAAAGCACAAACAGACCCCCACCATCTCACTAAGTTGAGGAAATAGAGATCAGAATATGAGAAGGTAAAAGTATTCAGAATCTGTGGGGCACAGCACATAAGAGGAGGGAGTTCCTTTTGAATCTTTTGTTGACCATCGGTCTATGCCCACAAGGAGTCACACTCCACAATGTGGGGTAAAGAACCACCAAAAAGGGGACTTCTCTGGTGGTGCAGTGGTTGAGTCTGCCTGCCAGTGCAAGGGACACGTGTTTGAGCCCTGGTCTGGGAGGATCCCACATGCTGCAGAGCAACTAAGCCCATGCACAACTACTGAGCCTGCACTCTAGAGCCTGCAAGCCACAAGTACTGAGCCCCCATGCCACAACTACTGAAGCCCACATGCCTAGAGCCTGTGCTCTGCAACAAGAGAAGCCACCACAATGAGAAGCCCGCACACCACAAAGAAGAGTAGACCCAGCTCGCCACAACTAGAGAAGCCCACGCACAGCAATGAAGACCCAATGCGGCCAAAAATTAATTAATTAATTAATTTTTTAAAAAGATCAAAAAAAAAAGAGAAGAACGACCAAAAAGCAGTGCGCCAAACAACCAAACAGTTCCCAGATCTCACCCAGCACTAGGAATGATTTTTGTCCCACAAGACAGACTGGAAAGATTTCATAATAAAGGGGGCCATTGGTAGAGTCCTCAGAAGTATATCTTTATAGCTTTAGTCTATAGACTACTCTGTTTGTTTAAAGGCTACTCTTAGACATGTCCAAACAAAGCTTAAAAGCAAGACTTAACTGGGTCAAACAGATTCTAAGTATTTACCTGCCTTCCAGAACAAAGCCCAAAAATATTTAAAAGAATACAACAAAATCCAGCAGCCAATGACAAAAAATGCACAATGTCTGACATCAGAATAAAAACTACCAGGCATGAAAAGAAGCAGAAAAATACAGCCCATAAGCAGGAAAAATACCAATCAGTAGAAACAAATCCAAAAATAAGAGAGTTAATGGAATTAGCAGACAGATACATTATAATAGTTACATAACAGTTATTTTAAATTTGTTCCATATGCTCAGGAATATAGAGGAAAAACATAAATATTAGGAGGAGAGAAACAGAAGATATAAAAAGGACCCAATTGGTATTTACAGAGATTTTATAGCCACTTCATAACAGAATATGCATGAATCACCAATAACTATATGAAAAACTGCTCAGCATCTTTGGTTGTCAGGATAATGCAAATTAAAACCACTAAATGAGATACCACTACACGCCCACTGGAATACTTAAAATTTTAAAACCTAACAATATTAATGATCGGTGGTAGAGGTAGAGGTAGAGTAACCAGTACTCTCATAAATTGCTAGTGAGGATTTAAAATGGTATCACCATTGTGGAAAACAGTCTGCCAGTTTCTCATAGACTTACCATATAGCTCGGTCATTCTACTCCTAGATATTTAACAAAGAGAAATAAAAACATATCACTATGTAAAGACTTGTACTTCTTTATGTTCATAGCAGCTTTCTTCATAATAGTCCAAAACTGGTAACTCAAATGTCCATCAGTGAGTGAATAAATAGACCAAATTTAGTAAATCCATACGGTGTAATGCCATGCAGTAATAAAAAGGAATGCTCTCCTGATACATACAACACTGTGGATTAATTTCAAAAATAAGATGATGAGAGAAAGAAGCCAGAAAAATCCATTCACATAAATGTCTAGCAAAGGGAAATCTAATCGATAATGACAGAAAGCAGATTAGTGATTGCCTGGAGTTGGGGGTTGGTGGAGGAGGGCTGTCTGCAAAGGAGCACAAGGGAATCTTTAGGAGTGCAGAACTATTCTATAGCTTAATTGTGATGGTGATTACACGCAGGTACATAGACGTCAAAACTCATCAACTATGAGCTTAAGATGTGTAAACTGTACTGAATGTAAATTACACCTCAATAAAGTATTTTTGTAAACAGACATCTGGAGCTCACAGAATACCTAGGAAGATTGAAGAAACAGCATGTGAGACTACACATTGAAGAACAATAATTTGCATTTGAAAGGTCATGCAAAGACAGAGGTAAATTCCAAGTCTGAGGTCATTAAAAGATTACAAGTCATCCTTTCCTTGCTTCACCCCACAACACCAAGACACACAGACACAGACACACACACAACTTAACTGTGGATTCTGCAACTTGGTGAAAGATCAGGGCCTAAGGAGAGGCATGAAGAGTCTATCAGATATTCCCTAGGGTGGACAAAAAGTGATGAGAGTCTAGGAAGTGAGGACTGATATTGAATGTGCTGTTTCCTGTTCTGCATGGAAATTAACACCCCAGCCCCCTTACCCCAGAATCACCAAAAAAAACACTGAAAATCTGTTATTCACAATACTGACATATGAATGCTGCTTTGGAGAAAAAGGGAGATGTTCACACAGGGGTGGAGAGAGGGCAGCAACACTGAGAAAAAGGATAGACAGGGAACAGTAACTGAAGTTAAGATGGAGAAAAAGCTTGGAGCAGAGAGTTCAAGTGTCAGGAGGAGAATGGAAGCGCCCCCCAAACCTTCCTTGAGAATCCACATAAATGTTAGGAAGGCATTGGGTTTCCTACTTTATCTGACAGGAGTCTAAGGACTTTTTTTGACAGAAGGCATGACTTCACATATCTGGAATACTAGGTGACATGAAGTAGCTTATTCGCACAATCTCATTAAATCTTCACAATCATCCTGTGAGGCAAGGTATTATTTTCTCTACTTTATAGACAAGGAAACTGACATTCTCAAAGGCTGAGTAGTGAATCAAAGGACATAGAGCCAGGATGTAGCTGTGCCACAATCTCAGGCTGCCACACACTGGCCCCTTGAAGGGTCCACAGTGAGTGAAATCAGCAGGTAAATAACTATAGCAGTCCCCCCTTATCCACTGGTTTCACTTTCCGAGGTTTCAGTTACTTGTAGTCAACTACTGCAGTCCAAAAATATTAAATGGAAAATTCCAGAAATAATCAATTTATAAATTTTAAACTGCGTGCCATTCTGAGTAGAGTGATTAAGTCTCTTTTTTAAAAAAATAAATTTATTTATTTTTGGCTGTGTAGGGTCTTTGTTGCTGCATGCGGGCTTTCTCTAGTTGCAGCTAGCAGGGGCTACTCTTTGTTGTGGTTCGCGGGCTTCCCATTGCGGTGGTTTCTCTTTGCTTTGGAGCACGGGCTCTAGGCACACGGGCTTTAGTAGTTGTGGCACGTGGGCTCAGTAGTTGTGGCTCGCAGGCTCTAGAGTGCAGGCTTAGCAGTTGTGGCTCACGGGCTTAGCTGTTCTGCAGCACGTGGGATCTTCCCCGACCAGAGCTCGAACCCATGTCCCCCACATTGGCAGGTGGATTCTTAACCACTGCACCACCAGCAATGTGCAAGTGATGAAGTCTCTTGCTCTCCCACTTTGTTTTCCCAGGGTCCCCCACCATCGACATTGTCTGCTCCTGATATCCAGCCAACTACACTGTCATGGTTCAATGATCCAGGATCACTCAAAGCAGATGATCCTCTTTCTGACACATTTTCAGAAGGTCAGTAGTAGCCTAACACTAGTCACCAAGCCTATGCCATTCACCTCACTTCATCTTAGCACATAGGTATTTTATCACCTCATTATCACAAGAAGGAGAAGGGTGAGTACAGTATAATAAGATATTTTGAGGAAGACCACATTCACAAAACTTTTATTACAGTATATTGTTCTAATTTCTATTTTATTATTATCTGTTAATCTGTTACTGTGCCTAATTTATAAATTAAACTTTAAGTATGGATGTATAGGAAAAAACATAAGTATATATATAGGGTTTGGTATTACCCAAGGTTTCAGGCATCCAGAGGAGGTCTTGGAATATATCCCCCATGGATGGGGGTGGGGACTACTGTATAAGCAATATCAGCCATAAAAATAAGAACTACAACAGATACAGACTAAGGAATGACAGTAGGGAAAATGCCCAATTTTGCTAGACCAGTCACAGAGAAGAGCAGTGTGGCCACTTGATTTTGTTATTTTGCCAAATATTTGTTTAGTACTTAATAACTGCTCTGCTCATAAGGAAATATTAACTCCTAAGCATATGCTTCATTTATAATCAGCATTAGCTTTCCTTATTATTAGATAAGTATTAAACATTAAAACAAATGCTACTTCTACTAGAACATGTAATGCAAATCTATGACAAATGTAGACTCATTTATTTCATGAGAATTTTTTAGCACTGGCCTTAGGTATTATCTAGGTGGACTAGACAGATATGATAAAACATGGTTCTTACTCAAAATAAACATAAAGTTCATCATATGCCAACTCTAATAAATTTGCTGGAACCTACCATCATCCTGAAACTTACACATTGTCCTCTAAACTAATTTTACATCAAGGTCTAGAAGTTTATTTTCAATTCAGTTAACTTAGTAAATTATTTCTGTAACTGTCTTTTTTCTCAGTCTGCTGCTAAAGTTATTCCACACAGGCTACAACTCCACTCAGTTGTTTTAGCTCTAAATTGACTTATATAAAGAAAAGTTAAGAATCTAGCATCAAGAGAAAAAAATAGCACCTATTATAGTCCAGGAACTGGGACAGTAGTTGGCATTATAAAGATGAAGAGATAGAGTCGCTGCTCAAGGAGATCATAGACAATATAAGGCAATAAAAATGGAAGCAAATAGCTGTAATATAGTGTGATGTATGCTATACAGGACGTGAGTATGATGTTCTATAGGAGAAGGATAAATGTGCAATTAATTTGGTCAGAGAACTACAAACTACAAAAAAGATCAACTTTTCCCCAAATCACATCATTTTATTGCTTATGCTATTTAAAAATACAGCTCTTTACACAATGCCTAGCATATAGCTGGTATTCAAAAAATGTTTGCTGATGAAAATGTAACCAGGTTGATTTCTATGTGTTCCTATACTCTTTAGTTTGATCTGAAAACAGCTTTTACAGTTTATCAGTTCATGAATAACCTTTAGACTTCTTTCTATGTTTATATACATGAATGTGTGCAAGTATGATATGTGCATATATGTGCATAAATAAAAGCTCAAGAAGCTTCCATTTAAAAGTTGTGAGCTGCTTCTAAGTCTCTCAGTGATGATGATCTGTAACTTTAGACAGATCTTCATTCTTAGCTGAATCTTATCAGTGGACTATTTTAATCATTTTTTTAACATCTTTATTGGAGTATAATTGCTTTAATCATGTTTTATAAGTAGAAGGTAAAACTAGAGTTTCTAGGCTTGACTAAATAATACTCCAGGTATGCAGAATTCAAGGATATCAGAGAAAAGGTGCTTGAATTCACATTAGGAGATTGAGAGCCTCCATATATGAAAGAGATTGAAATTTATTCCCCATCTTTTAGGATTCAGTGCAAATACGAGTATCTCAGAAGCAGTGTTAAGGTCCCAGCTGAGGCCATCTATCTGTAATGTAAACTAAGGGTTCTGAAGAAGTCATTCAAGTTGACAAAAGAGGTAGTCAAAGATTGATGAACTTGGCTCAATGATGGGACCTCAGTCGTCATGAGAGAGGCTAGGTTTGGGCACATTAAGTGGCTGAAATTAGAAACCCTTCTCTCTCTCCAATCACCCAACCACTCTAGGTTGGGTGGACTTTAGGAGGGTGGTCATATAATTTATCATTCAAATCTAGACATTTTTAGAGTGAAAGGGAATACTATTAACAATTTTTGCTTTGTTAAAAGTGGTTGTGTGGGGCTTCCCTGGTGGCACAGCGGTTAAGAATCCGCCTGCCAATGCAGGGCACATGGGTTCGATTCCTGGTCCGGGAAGAACCCACATGCTGTGGAGCACCTAGGCCCATGCACCACAACTACCGAGTCTGTGCTCTGGAGCCCGCGAGCCACAACTACTGAAGCCCGCGTGCCTACAGCCCGTGCTCTGCAACAAAAGAAGCCATCGCAATGAGAAGCCTGCGCACCGCAAATCAGATCCAGTGCAGCCAAAGGTAAAAAAATTTTAAAATAAATTAAAAAAAAATTTAAATGCTGGGACTTTACTGCTTCACATTAAAAAAAATAATAACTGGCATTCTGTGATTTTTTTTTCCTATTCAGCTAACGAATATTTTTTAAAAATACTTATCACAGCTCCTCTGATTTTTGTGTCTAAAGGAAGAACTCAAAGAACTTTCTAGCTTGCGCTAGAAAGAGAATTTTGGGACCTATTCTATTTTCTCTCTTTCACCCCTCAGCCTCACCCTCATTAAACCTTTAACTGGAAACCTTTCAAAACTGATAAAATATGCTGTTAACATCCCTGAAATAAAAACAGTAAAGTGGTTCTCAAAAGAAGGTAATGTGCCCAACCAACAAGGGTTTCACTATAATATAATTAAAAATAGTAACTCTTTCCCCCATTGTAGACAGGAAATCACTAGCAGAACAAGCACCAGCTTCAGATTTACTTCAAGATAACACATGAATGAGGTATCTGAAAAGGTTTGGTTCCCTTAATGATTAACACATTTTACGATATTCCTTCAAATGTTGGAGAAATACTACCCAGCATCTTATTGCCTTCTATAGTTCCTGCACATAAAACATCTCTTTTCCTGACACAGAATTTCTTTCCATCTTTTTCTCCCTGCTTCTTTTTTACCAACTGTATTTTATACATGTTCCCAATCACTTTTGTCTTTCAGTGTGAGTGCTGCTGAGTGAGCAGGCAAAGAGAAGAAACCCTAAGATGGATATAGTTTGAACATGTGAAGGAAAAACTCTTTGGAGAAGAAAATTAGATTCATAACTGGTATATGCAAGGGTATAACTATATGTGTATTATACACAATTGAGTATACAAATATACAAAATGTAATATTTAATTTTGTGTTGATAGCAAAGAGTAAGCTCAAGTACCCATTGTTTGATATAGATTTTAAAGAAAGAAAAATCATTATTCTGCTCTTAAACATCAAAAGAATGAACCATTAATAAGCTAAAAGTCTGCTTGTAAGACAAAATCACAAGGTTTAAAGGAAATGACTCAAATATTCACAAATTCTCTTACCTGTCTCTTTCTAGTCCCATACATACTATTAGTGTTGCATTAAATACCATCTATTCTGTTATAATATGATCCTTATGTTCTTAAGAAACTTTAGATATCCAAATCCATGCTGTAAAAACAACTGTTTTAGTGGAGGGAAAAAGAGATTGGGAGCTAGAAAATTCCAGAGCCTTAATAACAAATTTAGCTTTCCTGCAGCACTTTCAGTAATAAAGCTGACTTTTTAATGGCTCTAAGGACATAGCTACAAATGGAACTTTCGATTTTTGGTAATTACCAACTTGCTTTAACATTATTGTACTAAGATTAACACAATATTTCTTAGACTTTTATAACTGATTGCCCATTGTTATAAAGAACAAATCTCAAAGCCAGTCAAATAAGCTGCTGCAAACCGAGAGGTTTTTTTATCCATACATTCTGGGTGCTAGTTTTTCATTATGATTTATTGCTTTATAAACTTATGCTCTATATAAGTCTTATTCCTTTATTCATCATTACTTTTTAAGTTTAAAAAACTGGCATTTTTTTCTCAAAATAAGTATCAGCAAAAGAGTTAAAGTATAAAAACCATCAACTCACAAAGTCTCTCCTTTCTCCACAATGACCACAAAATTTAAGAATATGACAGATATCTATATATATGGATATTTTTAAGTGCATCTCCTGCTTTGGAGTAGGGAACAGGTCATATGATATCTACTCTCTCAAGGAGTAACCTGGAAATCATTACCACTAGAAATCTGGAAAGGTGTTAAGATATTTGTAATTTATTTTTAAATAATTCAGCAGAGACAGTGTGGTATTATGAATGTGCCAGCTAGTTTAAGCTTCAACTCTAAGGTAAGCAATCACTCTATAAAATTCATACTACAAGAGAGTTAGCTGATGTTATTTCAGAAAGGCCACACTACAAGGTGGCCACTGCAGGCAATTTGGTTAGCCACATCTCAGCCAACAGCTGAGACTTCGTTAACTAGTGAAGTAAGCATCAGAAATGGGTTATATTGGAGAAATTACTGGTTTGTTAATTAGTGAGACAAGCGTTAGAAATATGTTCAAGGCATTCAAGACGTGGATTAGCTAAAATATTTTCATGACCCTTCAAACATACTTGAACAGAGACTGAGAATCTTGGAAGCTTCTGGCCTGCACCTTTATGGATAATACTCAGGATTGATTCCTAAAGGACCTGCTTTGATCCCTTGGATCAGAAGGAATTCAGTTGCTTTATTCCTGCCTCTGTACTAATGGATGTGTGCTTTGAGCAAAACATTCTTGTGATAAGGCGGCCAAAGCATCTGAGAAGACAAGCTTACCAAACAAAGAATATCAATTGTTTTGTGCCTATTTTCTAAAGAATGTCTGTTTAACAAATACTTGAATGTGTGGCAATATTTTTTTCTGCGAATTGCTTTCATTATAACCTAGTAGCCAGGTTGTAGGGGAGTAACTTAGAACAGGTCCCAGTAAAAAGTGTTACAAGTGGTCATATGCGATCAAAAAGTTTATGTCCTGGTTCCCAAACTAAACCTTCTATGTGATACTGACTAAAATAAGGAACAATATTGATTCCTTTATTTCTGGTGAAAGTAGTTGAGGAAGAAAAAGGGATGAATGAGTTTAGAAAAAGTAGACAATATATAGTTACTTTACTGCAAAGAAATTCTTTTTAGACCCCAGATTTTTAAAAAATTTAAACTATTACTCTAGAGTAATCTTCTGATTATTTTATTTGGATAATGATGATATTCTCAGAATAACAATTTATCCCATGAGTTAAGCAAAGAAATGGTGAACAGAGTAACATAGAAAAACAACCTGAGGAGTCACATGACAAATCCAGTAGGTAAAAGGCTGATATTTTTTTATTTTATTCTCAATCTTCAACATATCTCTTAGTTTCCAAACCATCTATAATCTAACACTTATAAGAATCGAGTAAGTCATGTAATTGTGTGAAACAAATTGGGTGTAATATTGAAGGACTTTGGTGAGCTAGAAAGCACATGCCTTATTCAAAGTAAAAAAGCTGCTCAGCTCCCATCAGTGGCAGCCAGGGTAACATGTGGGACAGATCTTCCAGTTTTTCAAGAGAATCCAAAAATCCATATTTAATGTGAAATCTCTTAAACCTCATAGGTTTTACAATTAATACTGTGCAGTAGAGTATTCACTCAACAGGTCTGGATTGGCTCTTTACATTCCAAAGAAAGATTGGCCTTTGCTTGGTTCCAAGAAAGTAACCTCTAAGCCCTTGGAATATCCCACCTGATAAGACTGCTTTGTTTACCTAAGGGCCTTGGACCACATCAGATAGTCTATGCTAACAATGTGATTTATGATACGGACCTAGTGTCATGTGATATCAGCTTGACCTCTGGAGAGAATGGAGAATAAGGCCAGCCACATAGGCAGTCAGTGACACCTATGTGACCAACCAAGAAAAACACTAGACACCAAGGTTCAGGTAACTCTGCTGGTTAGCAATATTCCAAGCAGGTTGTCATACATTGTTGTTGGAAGAATGAGCACTGTCCCCATGACTACTGGGATAGGACAACTGGAAGCTTCTGCCTGATGTCTCCTGAACTTTGCCCTATGCACCTTTTTTCATTGCTGATTTTAGTCTTTATCCTTTTGAGTTAATAAACTGTAACCATGAGTAAAACAGTTTTTCTTTGTTCTATAAGTCCTTCTAGTATATCACACATTGAACCTGAGGGTGGCTTTAGGGACCCGCAAATACAAATACTAATTTTTAAAATACCAAACGAAACCAACTATGTGAGCCATATTTGGGTGCAGACCATCAGTTTGCGACTTCTGATTCTAGGTCTAAGCCCTCACAAGGCCAGTGTTAGAAATAACCAAATGCAGGTGATAAAGGAAGACACTAATGTATGAGTAGGTACAGAGGGTCATAGCTATTCATTGTTTGGCTTTAAGAGAAAGTTTAGGAAAGAAATTCTGAGGAATAATTGGACTGAACTCACTGGAAATTAACATTTTATCTTCTTTGGGTAGACACTGGAAAAATGGCAAGTTTTCTGTAGACTTAATATAGAAATGGACATTCTATATTTAAGCCTGAAATTTGCCTCTAAGCTTCTTCTGCATGTTGATTCATAAAAACAGATGATGTTACTATTTATGCCACTGCTGCTTAGTTGCTTCTAAGTCTTAAAAGAATAACAATCATAGTAACTCTATGATCCCTCAATACAGCTGAATAAGCAAATCTAGAATAAATAGCATATAAAAATAAATCAGTTTAGTTTGCTCAATTTAGCAAATATTTCTTTAGCATCCAATCTTATTACAAGACAGATGTGAGGTTCCAGATATACAACAATAAATAAAACACAGTCCTTGTCTTAATAAATCTGGGGAAGCAGGAGGGAAGAAAATGTTCCTGTGGAGACAGAAATACTAACTCAACTATAGAACACTATATATTCAAGTTTTTAAAATCTGCCCTTTCTCTTTTAGCCTCTGTCAATAAGTGAATGTTTTTTCTAGAACAATCTCAAAATCTAAAAAAAAAAAAAAAATGGTTCTGATGAACCTACGGGCAGGACAGGAAAAGACACAGACATAGAGAATGGACTTGAGGACACCAATAGGGGGAAGGGCAAGCTAGGATGAAGTGAGAGAGTGGTTAGTTGTGGTCATGGTAACTCCTGGCATGAAAAGTATAATTGGTCACATAGTTGAGACAGTCCCCATATGCAAAATAAACCACTCCAACACCAAACCCCCTAGAAGCCCCCAGGTAAGGTCCATTCAGACCAGGGGGACATATCCTGGGGAAGGTTTGACGACTTGATTTCACTGTGATGCTAAGAGTATCAGGCAATTTCAGATATCTCGTGGTGCTAGTAGACACATTTTCTGGGTGGACAGAAGCATTCCCTGCTAGAACTGAAATGGCAGCTGAAGTTGCTAAAAGAAATAATCCCCAAGTCTGGGCTCTTAAGATCCCTACAAAGCGATAATGGTCCAGCATTTGTGTCTCAAGTGATGAAGGCGATAACAAGTGCCCTAGGCATAAAATGAACCTTGCACTCAGCCTGGTGACCCCAATCATCGGGGAAAGTAGGGAGATTCAATCAGACCTTGAAACTGGCCTTAGACAAACTATACCAGGAGACTCAAGAAAATTGGATTAAGTTGCTTTTGATTGCCCTAAGGGAAAAATTAAAGTGTGTTTGAATTCAGGTATGGTAGACCCATTCCCCAAGCCCAAGAGAAGGGACACCTTAACCCCCTCGAAATGGAACAACTCAAGTGTGCCCTCCAGTTAGGAGAAACCATGAAAGCCCTCACGGAATATGGTAACCACGTGCTGCCCACACCCACTGACCTGGCTTTCCACTCTTTCTGGTCAGGAGACTGGGTGAACCTAAAAACCTGGAAAACCGGCAGCCTGCAAGATCAGCTCACTCTTAAGGGGAACTGACCCCACTTGGTGATCCCAACCACCCATTCTGCCCTGAAGCTGCAGGGGATCACTTTGTGGGTACATCACACTCCAGTAAAGAGAGACCCTAAGCCTCAAACATCAGAGAGATAACCTGGGGCAACAGACCCCCTGGACTACTCCTTTTTTTTTTTTTTTGTGGAATCATTATTAATTTTATTTGCCACTCTTTATGGACATTGGTCCACTTCCACATGAAAAGTAGGGAGCATCTACTTCCACTTAACATTCTATAGAATGATGTTGTACTGCAAACCAGAGTAACTTACTTACACAAGGGGAAAAATTACTGAAATCATGCCCCAAGATGTCCCCCAAGTATGTTTTTGTGTGTATAATTACAAGCGTCTATAACTCCACAAAGCTAGCTCCTTCTTAGATCAATATAGTATCTTTAATATCCACACCTGACCATTCAGATCACCAAACTTTCAGAAGAGGTTAAAAAACAGCAACAGACCCCCTGGACTACTCCCTGTGAACCTTTCTCTGCTTCCAAAAAACAACAAAAGTGTGACTAGGGATATTCAGGCCATGGCAGTGAGCCTTCACATCAGGCCACACAGGTCTTGTTGCCTACAGGCGAAAGACCTAGATACCTCTATTTTTAGAATAATTTGTCACTTGACCATTATTGTCTTGCTAATATTTGGGCCATGTATTTTTAAATTTAATTCTATTTATTTTTGTCTGCGTTGGGTCTTTGTCGCTGCACACAGGCTTTCTCTAGGTGCGGCGAGCAGGGGCTACTATTTCTTGCAGTGCACGGGTTTCTCATTGCAGTGGCTTCTCTTGCTGCGGAGCACAGACTCTAGGTGTGTGGGTTTCAGTAGTTGTGGCACGCGGGCTCTAGAGCACAGGCTCAGTAGTTGTGGCTCAGGGGCTTAGTTGCTCCGCGGCACGTGAGATCTTCCCGGACCAGGGCTCAAAACCATGTCTCCTGCATTGGCAGGAGGATTCTTAACCACTGCACCACTAGGGAAGACCTGGGCCATGTACTTTAAATAGTCCGGTGTTCTTTGTCTCCAAAACGTTAAACAAATGGTGGTTGCTCAGGATGCAGGCAGTCAGGGCTGAGGCCTGGGGACAAACGTCTAAAGGCCGCTGGGGAGAAGCTCTGTTCCTCTCCCCACGGTTACGACGATGTCCCAAACCTGCAGGAAACAGTTACAGGCGGACCTGCACCCCTCAAGAATGAGGAGCAGGACAAAAGACAGAGGGGGGATTTGTCACCGGCAAAGCCCATTAACAATTCCTGGGAAATAACAATAGAATCTGAGCGATAAAATCTTACCTTTTTTTCCCTTTCCTTTGTGTTTCGTCTAGTTTCACTTGCTCGTAGGCGGCCGTGGGCAGAGGCCTTGCCCCGACCCCTCAAACCAGAGTTCCTAGGGCAAAACCATTGTGCCCGACACTGCAGCTCGGCGGGCCATACGCAAAAGCGCTGCATAACACCACAACGCAAGATGGCCGCAGCGGGCCGTGCGAAGAGACGCTGCACCCGGCACTGCAATATGGAACCTGACCAGCACAGCTGTGCCTGCCTCGCTCGCGCGAGAACTCCACTCTCTCCCCGCCCCGCTGATGAGATCCACATAAAGCAGCCCTGCCCATGGCTTGTCGGCTAGAGCAGCGGGAGGGCAATGTGCAAGCGCGAGCTCACACCTCTCCATTCTCTTACCAAAGAATAAAGCTTTCCTTTGCTTCTGACCGAACTCAGTCTCATTCTATTGCCTCAAACGACACTGGGCAGAGGGACCCTTATTGCGGACTTATTCAGGAGGGTCAGGACATAAGGACATAAAAGTAGAACAAAAGTCTCTAGCTTTACACGAAGTTATCTGCATATTTTGAAAACAATTTCACTATTTGGTGGGAATTCAAATGAAGGCGTACACAAATTTAATACTCAAAAGAGGGAAAAACTGGCATCAGGGCATTCACGGCTTGCCAAGCTGAAAGAATGTTATTGAAGATTCGTTATATAAGTGTTCCTTGACCTTTGAGTGAACCAACAGATCTTAAAAGTTGCATTAGCCAAAGCAATTCCCATAGCAAATAAAGTTTTTAGATGAATGCATCAGATTTTTTCCTCTTCAGCCTAAAGAGGAATCAGCCATCATCACAAGCAGCAACTTAACTTCCAGGTTGTTTCTCAAAGACCACTGGGAGTCTGTGATATAGAGTGAACACTGTCCTAGTTATAAAGGGTTTCAAGTGGCTGATGGGGAAATGACTTAAAGCTGACTATAAGATTGCTACCTGAAACAATTACTGCTCAAAACGTCCAGTCCCCACATTCCATGATGTTCTTATAACTCTGGAGTGTAGATTTTAGGGTCCCTGATGATGTGGGTATTTTAAAATACATTATAGAAATGAAATGTTTAAAAAAAATTTTTTTAATGTTAAAAAAAATTTAAGTTGCACTGACTATAGTAGATTTTTGTTATAAGACTATTTACTAGTCTAGAAGAAGATTAAGAATCAATTATTGTGGAATTTGCAGAGCTTTTTCATTAATGCTTTGATCACTTGCTTAAAAGGGAGCATCCCATTTCCTAGATTGTCTCTGTACTCCTTCCCTGTTCTACTATAGTGTAGCATGAGAATGCGTGGTGCTTAGCATTTTCAAAAGCATTTAAATGTCTGTTTTTTCATTATTTATGAAAAGATATGGTCCATTTTATCTTTTTGTCTATCTGGATTTAAGAATGGTGTTAATAGAAAAAAACTTAAGTCATGCCAATTAGGTCAACTTTCTCCTGAGCTATTGTTAACTGACAACTTAATGGCAAACATTTTCATTCAAGTAACTAGATTCTGAAGACAACCATTAAACTTCAAAAGAAATCAAATAGTTCAAAAGTGCTGGGAACATAGCAGAAAAGCTATGATTTTGTTTATTTAAGACTTTTACAAAAGAAAAGATAAACTTTGAAGTGCTGTAGAATTAACGGTGGTACTGTACGAGGGCTCTTAGAGGAAATGATTAACCATAGGCCAAAACTCACTTGCTCTATAGCACTGGCATTGCCCTTCCTGTGACTTAAGTTAATTTTTTATTCTTTCTTCCTCTGTTGGATGATTTTAGCAATTGTTAAGAATGAATTTATTGAACAAACAAATACTCCAAATCCAAAATACTTCTTGGAGACTCCACCAAAGTAAATAATAAAAACAAATGACTTTCAACATGATGGCTACTCCTTCTGGTTTCTTTGTTGCCCCAGATAAGCAGAAGTCAGCAACTGGGGCTCTCCTTTCAGTGGCCTCCACCTAGCTGTTGCACCAGTCCAGACAATAACAATCACAGCAACTTCTGTCCACCCTACATTTGCTTCTTCGAAAAGAGAAGTAGTATAATGCAGTGGTTAATGGCTTTGGAATCAGGCAATCATGAACTCTGAACTTTAAAATTCTCTAGACCTCTTCTGATCCTCAATGTCCTCACCAGTGAAAGGTCTTAATAGTCTTATCTCAAAGGCTTATCAAGAGGATAAAATGGGATAAGGTTTGGGAAAGGCCTGGCAAATGATCATCATTCATGAATGGTAGCTGAAAACACACAGCCTCTCTAGTGAGTTTCTTCTCCTCTCCCTTTTCTCCTTGCCCTGGAGACATACAGAAAAGGAAGTGTTCGAACAAGGCATGATGGCACTTGCTTTTTCTGATGCATCAAGTCCTTCCCCATGCTACCATCTGTTCTACAACTTACATGTTCAGGCTCTTCCACTCTCTCAGCCTTATCCCCTGCCACTTTTCTACCCCACAATAAACTTTTCTCCAACTGTCCAGCCAAACACTCCATGCATCTTCAAGCTCTATGAAAGATGTTTTCCCTGCTTAGAAGGCTCTTCTCAACCTTATTCCATCAAAGTCCTACTCATCCTTTAGTAGAAATATCACAGAATTTGAAGTACACCTCCACCAGCCTCTGGGCTTCTTTCCCATCTGCACTCCCATAAGCACTTTGCACTCAGTTTGCTTAAATAAGTCATGGGTCCCCTTGGATTTTAATGAAGAATTGCTATGTCTGTGTTTCCTAAAAGAATGTGAGTCTCTCCAGGGCAGGACCCATGTCTTATGCCACCAGTGTTTAGCCCAGTGTCTGGCACCTAGTAAAGGTATGCCTCATTTTATTGCCCTTCGCTTTATTGTTTCACAGATGTCGTGTTTTAACAAATTGAATGTTTGTGGCAACTATGCATCAAGCAAGTCTATCAGTGCCTTTTTTTTTTTAAACAGCGTTTGCTCACTTTGTGTCTCTGTATCACATTTTGGTAATTCTCGAAATATTTCAAACTTTTTCATTATTATTATATTTGTTATGATCATCTGTGATCAGTGACTTTGATGTTACTATTGTAATTGTTTTGGGGTGCCATGAACATTTCTTTAAGCCAAAGCTTGATCCAGAGCAAAGCCCTAACTCTCTTCAATTCTGTGAAGGCTGAGAGAGGTGAGGAAGCTGCAGAGGAAAGGTTTGAAGCTAGCAGAGGTTGGTTCATGAGGTTTAAGGGAAGAAGCTGTCTCCATAAGATAAAAGTGCAAAGTGAAACAGCAGGTGCTGATGTAGAAGCTGCAGCAAGTTATCAAGGAGATCTAGCTAAGATCATTAATGAAGGTGGCTACACTAAACAACAGATTTTCAATGTAGATAAAACAGCCTTCTATTGGAATAAGATGCCATCTAGGACTTTCATAGCTAAAGAGGAGAAGTCAATGCCTGGCTTCAAAGGAGAGGCTGACTCACTTATTAGGGGTTAATGCAGCTGGTGACTTTAAGTAGAAGCCCATGTTCATTTACCATTCTGAAAACTTTACTGCCCTTAAGAATTATTCTAAAAAAAAAGATTTATGCTAAATCTACTCTGCCTGTACTCTATAAATGCAGTAACAAAGCCTGGATGACAGCACATCTGCTGACAACATGATTTGCTGAATATTTTAAGCCCACTGTTGAGATCTACTGCTCAGAAAAAATTCCTTTCGAAATACTACTGCTCAATGACAATGCACCTGATCACCCAACAGCTCTGATGGAGGTGTTACAATAGATTAATGTCGCTTCCATATCTATTAACAAATAAAAATCCACTCTGCATCCCATGGATCAACAAGTAATTTCAACTTCAAGTCTTATTATTTAAGTAATAAATTTCATAAGGCTATAGCTGCCATAGTAATTCCTCTGATGGATCTAGACAAAGTCAACTGAAAACCTTCTGTTAAGGATTCATCATTCTGGATGCCATTAAGAACTTTTGTGATTCCTGGGAAGAGGTCAATATACCAACATTAACAAGAGTTTAGAAGTTGATTCCAACACTCATTGATGACTTTAAGGGGTTCAAGACTTCAGTGGAGGAAGTAACTGCAGACGTGGTAGAAATAGCAAGAGAACTAGAATTAGAAGTGGAGCCTGAAGATGTGGCTAAATTGCTGCAATCTCATGATAAAATTTTAATGAATGAGGATGAGCAAAGAAAGTGGTTGCTTGAGCTAAAATCTACTCCTGGTGAAGATGCTGTGAAAATTATTGACATGCTAACAAAGGATTTACAGTATTACATAAACTTAGTTGATAAAGCAGCAGCAGGGTTTGAAAGGATCGACTCTAATTTTGAAAGAAGTTCTACTATGGGTAAAATGCTGTCAAACAGCATTACATGCTGCAGAGAAATTGTCTGTGGAAGGAAGTGTCAATCAGTGCAGCAAACTTCACTGGTGTCTTAGTTTATGAAGCTGTCACGGCCACCCCAAGCTTCAGCAGCCACCACCCTCATCAGTGAGCAGCCATCAGCATCAAGGCAAGACCCTCCACCAGCAAAAAGATTAGGACTCACTGAGGGCTCAGATGATGGTTGGCATTTTTTAGCAATAAAGTATTTTCTAATTAAGGTATGTATATTATTGTTTTAGACATAATGCTGTTGCACACTTAATACACTACATTACAATGTAACATAACTTTTATATGTACTAGGAATACAAAAAATTCGTGTGACTTGCTTTACTGTTGTATTCACTTTATTGCGGTGGTCTGGAACAAAACCTGCCATATCTCCAAGGTATGCCTGTATTAAATAACATGTTTGTAATTAAAATGAATGGACATTCTTCTTTCCAGTTCCCCCATAAATCCCATCCTTTCCCATTTGCATCAAATCTCTTATAATCTGTATTGTGATGAAAACATGAAAGATGCAATATATATGTGTATCAAATCAATACATTTTTCACCTTAAACTTACACAATTGTGTGTCAATTATTTGTCAATTAAGCTGGAAAATATATAAATTACAAAAGAAAGTCACTGACACACTGCCTCAGTTTGGCTCCCCCCAAAGCAGACTCTGAAACAAGGATTTTTTTTTTTTTTTTTTTTTTTTTTTTTTTTTTTTGTGGTACGCGGGCCTCTCACTGTTGTGGCCTCTCCCGTTACGGAGCACAGGCTCCGGATGCGCAGGCTCAGCAGCCATGGCTCACGGGCCCAGCCGCTCCGCGGCATATGGGATCCTCCCAGACTGGGGCACGAACCCGTATCCCCTGCATCGGCAGGCGGACTCTCAACCACTGCGCCACCAGGGAGGCCCTGAAACAAGGATTTTTAATGCAAGCAATTTACTTGAGAGGTGACCCCAAACACTGGAGGGAGAGTAGGGGAAAGGAGTCAAGGAAGATAAGGCAGCCAATAAAGGTGAATTATCAAGCCAGTCCCATGTGAGTGACTGGGATGGTTCCCATGGGGAAAGAGTGTAAATGAATATTTTCTCACCCAAGGAGTAAAGAAGTTCAAGAACTCATCCACCAACTCCAAAAGTCATTGGTGAGGGCTACTCCTGGAGTGTCAATCCCCTGGCCCTTCCACTTGCCACATGCCCAGGCAAAGTAGACATCCTTGGCTTTGGAGAAAATACTGGCAGATATGGCTGGTCTCACTGAAATAGTGAGGCTTGCCCGAAAGATAAGAGCAGGGCATGAAGAGCAGCATATGCCTCAGACACTGACGCCCAACTGGAAACTTCGGTATAGTCCCATCAGCAGCCAGGCTGATTCCAATCCACTTTCAGAGTGACAAACATGAAATTTCAGTAGCAAAATTTTCCTTCCCAGAGATAGCAAACCAACACTGAAAGAGTATAAAAAGTATTTTTACAACAGTTGCTCCTTATTTATAGTTTACTTCTAGGATTGTGGACTAGAAAAATACATAAATGGATCACCCGGAGAAGAATGTTGCTTGCAGACAGAGATGACCCTCTCATATCCTCAACTGCTCTCAAGGGAAGGATTTACTCCTTTGATGATCCTCTCTAATATTTAACTTGTCCTTGACTTTGAACAATAAAAGTAGCTTACATTTATTGGATGTTTGCTGTGCATCAGGGAGCAGATTTGAGCCCATTTAATCCTCCCCACAACGTGATAAGGTAATTATTGTTATTATCTGTATTTTTCATATGGGAAAACTGAAGGTCAGATGATTAAGGAATCTGCCAAAGTTATAATCTGCTAGCAAGTGTTTGGAGATGGGACTCTTACCCAAGTCTATTCGAATCCAGTAATCATATCCTTAACTTATATTCTTTAAGTTCATTATCCTGTGCCCTTTAGTAAAGAGAAAAATCTAGTCAGCATACTAATTCCATATTAATTGGTCTTCAAACACCCCTTATTTAAGTTAAATTACATCCATTTGTTTAGCCATTTCCCATATATGATTTACATGTTTTTTACTCATGTATGTTTCTTTCTCCCAACCTCTTCATTTTCTCTCTCTCAATAAAATATGTCAAACTGCTCTGTATATAGACTACATCTATTTCCTGGCAAGTCCATAAATCACAAAACTATTGTTAAAAAATTATTTATAAGCATTTATGTTTAAATCTTAAGCTAGCTAAATAAAAGCATCATGAAATTACTCCCAGCGTAAAAAATTATAGCATATGGGACATAAGGCAATTCTAAAGCAGAGCAAATTCATTACAATCTGCAGAATTAACCAAACAGTGCTTTGGGTGGTGAAAGTATTCTGATTATGCCCATAAAATAGGTTAACAAGGACATTCATTCTTTAACCATTCAAGGAAAATTGTCTTAAAGTTGATTTATGTTTACAAAAGTGTAGTGAGTTCTTTCAGCTCAAGATCTTTTCCCAGAGTCCTTAAACTGGCAAAATTTCTATTAATTTCATCTTGCTTCTTTGCAATCATATCTAGGGCATATGATGTACATTGTGTGGTAAGTTTCAATTTTTCTAAAGTTTCACATTACTGTCACTCTGTGGGTCTTAAATTTCCCCAGTTTCCAAATATGTAACTGTATATTAATCAAAATCACTAGTTTTTATATGCTATTTTTAACTCCTTACATTAATAGCCAGAATATAAGAGGTTTAATGAGGGGAAGCACACTCATGCTTACACAGCCCTGAATAAGAGATGCAGCCACTTGCCCACTTAGGACTTGAGTGACTCTTGGTGCATATGTTGGCTTTCTCAGTTCGCCCCTCCAGATCCACCCTTCTCCGTTCTGCTTTGTGCCCTTATGATTGACCTGGGTGGATGCTACTGAGCTCCCTTGACCTCTGCCTTTTACTTGGGTTTGTGCAATAGAGAGCATTTATTCTATATTTAAGTCAGTTTTTAACATATTACAGTGGTTTATTCATTCACTCATGCAATAAATATCTGTTGAGTATCTACTATGTGCCATAAAATATACTAGTCATTGGAGATCCAGTGGTTGCTATATAGAGTTTATATCTCATAATCTTAATATTTTCCCTTTTGAATCCCATGTTGAAAGTATTTTTTATTGGGCTGTATTTATTAAGTAATTTTCCATTTTAAAAATTAATCAAAGACCATCAGCAGATGAGTGGATAAACAGAATATGGCATATACATACAATGGAATATTACTCAGCCATAAAAAAGGAATGAAGTACTGACCCATGCTACAATGTGGATGGATCTTGAAAATATTAAGCTAAGTGAAAGAAGCCAGACATAAAAGGTCACATACTGTATGATTCCATTTATATGAAGTATCCAAAATAGGTAAATCCATAAAGACAGAAAGCAAATTGGTGGCTGCCAGGGGCTAGGGGGAGCAGGAAATGAGGAGTGACTGATTTATGGGCATGAGGTTTTGTTTGGGGTGATGAAATGTTTTGTAACTACATACAGGGAGTGTTTGCACAAGGCTGTGAATGTAGTAAATGCCAATGAATTGTACACTTTAAAATGGTTACTTTTATGTTATGTGAATTTCACCTCAGTAAAAAGAATGAATCAAAGATAAATTTACTTAGCATTCTATCAGCAGAAGTAAGCAGAGATTACTATAGTAAGATGGGTTCATACCAGCTAAAAGCAAAATAAATAAATAGATAAATAAATAAATAATTGATGCTTTAATTTGTCTATAAACTGAAATTTTGTCCTCATTAACCAGGCAGCTTTCTAACTATTGGTTCTATATCTAAATTATCTTTAAACCAATAAATAAAGAGAGGTTACACAAGCATTCCAGGCACTATCCCATGATTCATTATAAATTTACATTATATTAATTTTCTGGTTGATATGATAAAAATACTCATGGTAGTAATAAAAAGATGAAGAACCACAACAGTAACAGCATCATCAACAACAACCATAACATCTAACATTTATTAAGTATTTAGTATTGCCAGGAGTTGTGCTCAGGGCTTGACAAGCATCATTTCATTCACACTTCATACAGATGAGGTACTGTTATTTTCCTAATTTTTCAGATGATGACACTGAGACTGACAGAGGTCAGAAAACTTGACCAATGTTAAAGCCTAGTAAAAACCAAAGCCAGGGTTTCATCAAGCAGTCTGTCTCCAGCAACCTAGGTGATTAACCTCTCTACTAAACTGCTAAAGCTTTACATAAAGCCAGATTACTATACATAAAGGTAGGTGTGCTAAGCTCTGTTTAGTCTCCCTGATGCCTTGTAATTCAAGCACTAAAAAAACTGAGCACCCAGGCCAAAAGGTGAGGCCAGACCATGTTCAGTGGTAGCCCAGAGTAAGTCCTAGAAAAGCCCAGACTTGGCATGTTGATAGTTGATATGCCCAGATAATGTTTTCTATCCAGTTGTTTTTAAATTGTAAATACCTGAGCTTTCAAAATATTGAGAATGATATACCCTGTGCCACTTCCCTGGTGGCACAGTGGTTAAGAATGTGCCTGCCAATGCAGGGGACACTGGTTAGAGCCCTGGTCCGGGAGGATCCCACATGCCACAGAGCAGCTAAGCCCATGCTCCACAACTACTGTGCCTGCGCTCTAGAGCCTATGCTCCGCGACAAGAGAAGCCACCACAATGAGAAGCCCATGCACTGCAATAAGAGTAGCCCTCGCTCACCGCAACTAGAGAAAGGTGGCTTGCAGCAACGAAGACCCAATGCAGCCAAAAATAAAATAAATTAATTTAAAAAAAAACTAGGAAATTAAAAATTACCCCTAAATAAATATTTTTATTTAATAATTAGTGAATCACTAAAATATTACACTGCAATATCTATAAATAGGTTCTTCAATTTTAGACACATAAAAGTATGTCTATTAAGATATATTCAATTTTACAAAAAAGACAAGAGCAATGTGGGGCCTATGCAGATATAACACCCTGGTCAACTGTTCTGATCTGCTTTGCCCTATAAAGTAGAGTGTTGGCCAAGAGAAAAAACTCTGTACATGTTTTATTCAATTGACTTAACAGCAAAGTTCTATTATACCCGTAGCATTGGTTCTACATGATAACACATTATTTTAAAAAGTAGTTGTAAAATAAAACCTCCACTTATTTAATCCTTAGGAGAAATAGGTCAGTATTATTACCAAGCATTAGTTTATTGAAACTTTTAAATTGCCAGACATGTGCAGCTGGGTTTAGGTTTTATTATAGAAAACAATAACATAAAAATATTACCCCTCAATTCACGGAAATTAGAGCATGAAATCCCCACTTGGAATTCACTACCATCACTGCTGTTACTATTTAAAGCACATTTCCCAAGTATACCTCACATCAAGCTAAAGAAAGATTCAGAAGAAAGTGTATTGAACAACCCAGATATGTCATCATGCAAATGATTCTTCATCTGAAACTCACAAAGGAAAATACTGATTACTCAGAATGCTTGGGGAATCGAAGTTCTGATTAATTAAATATTCCGGATTATAAGAAATACTTCTACATTTCCAGAGTGGTTAAGATACTCCCTAAGCCATGTTTGTGTTGAATTTACTGTACGTGGAAACACAGCAAAGCAAAGTAATGATCTCTCTGGGTTAAGAATTTTTCCAGTTTCTAAAATGATTCTTAATATTCTCACCATGATTCGCACAAAGCAGATACTCAAAAAAAAAAATTATGTCAACCCATTGGAGAGGCTCTTTGTTTTTTATTTATTTATTTATATTTTGGCTGCGTTGGGTCTCCGTTGCTGTGCACGGGCTTTCTCTAGTTGCAGTGAGCAGGGGATATTCCTTGTTGCGTGCGCAGGCTTCTCATTGCGGTGGCTTCTCTTGTTGCAAAGCACGGGCTCTAGGCCCATGGGCTTCAGTAGTTGTGGCACAAGGGCTCAGTAGTTGTGGCTCGCAGGCCCTAGAGGGCAGGCTCAGTAGTTGTGGTGCACAGGCTTAGTTGCTCTGCAGCATGTGGGATCTTCCCGGACCAGGGCTTGAACCTGTGTTCCCTGCAGTGGCAGGTGGATTCTTAACCACTGCGCCACCAGGGGAGCCCTCACTGGCTTCTTTTCATGACTTCTTTACATCCAGTTTGTTTCTTCACCTGCTGGGAAAGAGTACAAAATTCCAAGTTCCTGCTTTGCTCATAATCTCCTTCTAAGAACAGCAGCCCTAAGAGACACTTCCTACAAAAAATCTGCAATGATTTACACCAGATATGCCTTGTGAAACTTCTACTCTGGCCTCAGGAAAGAGTGCCCAAGTTAAAGATTAAGTTATCACACAGTTTGGATGTGGAGGAAGCCACCACGTCTGAAGTGGTTTGGTGAACCTTGCCAGGCCAGGAACTTCATCGTGGGTAATGACAAGAGACCACATCAAATTATTTTTTTCTTGAGAGTACTAATTCCAGTCTTGGAAATTTGGAGATGCAAAGTAACTATATAGTTGAAGACTCTGTAGTCCCTTGAATCCTTGTAATAAAGTCTCATTACCTAGAATCACAACACACTAGCAAAAGGGGAATCCTAAATAATATATTCAGGTTACTTCTGATCAATAAATTTTTAATGATTAATCAATTTAAACATAATCAACCCAGATATTATTATGTGGACAAAATCGGAGCAGTGGAAAGAATATGGACTTTGGAATCAAAACTAAGCTTAAATCCAGATAACTTGACTTTACCATTAATGGTAAAGTAATCAGGTAATGTTAGACAAGTTATAAAGACCCTCACTGAGCCTCAGTCTCCCTTCTTTAAAATGGTCGTAATAATTCTTACTTTACAGATTCAGACAAGGAAAGGACCTAGTAAAGGGGTCTGTCACACAGGTAGAACTCAAGAAATATTTTTTCCCTTCCCAATACTCCCACTTATTCCCCATTTTAACTTTTAGATGTATTTATGTCCCAAGATCCAACTAAATAACATTCCCACTGCCAATTTAAAAAACAGCAGTTAAGTACAATTAAAGGGAGAATTCTGAAAGTAGGCAGAAATGTTGAGAGTTCAGAAAGGGAGGAAAGAGATTTTAAAATGGTAACATTATTTTTCAAATATTAATATTGGATTGTCTTTTTGTTCATTTTAAAAGGGATACTTAAAATCAGGTCACACTTTCCAAGTCTAACGAATGGAATTCAGAATGGGAAAATAGTCTCTGTTGTTCTATCCATTTCCGTAAGAATCCAAGAAAATCAGAGAGAAATCAAAACATGATCAAAGAGTATGACATCTTAAAAACTTTTCCCCCCAACTATGTCAAACTTTTCATAAGCTCACCTTTGGTTTCAGCTAAAACTTTCCTATTTTGTCTAAATGGGCCCATCTGATTCCTCCAACTGTAAATTCTCTCATGTTCTCAGAACAGGATCTTTTCTCCCTTGGGCCTTCACTTTCCATTTAAATACACTCTGCTACTTTTCTCCAAAATCCCTATCACATATATTAGCTTACATGCAAGGAAAGCAAGCAGAGTTTCAAAATGGGCCAGGGGTGGCATTCTTAAAAATAACTCTGAGGAACAACACTCACTTCTCCAATAAAAACACAAGCAGAATTCAGAAGAGTTAACTGTGGGATTTGTACATTTATCTTTTCTTTGAAAAGGTAAAATAAACACAAAAAAATCCATAAAATCCAAACCAAAGTCACCTGCCATCACCACCACTCTGTCCTTTCCAATAAACACTTGTTGGCAGAGGCAGGAGGGAAATCGAAGTTTCTTGCCTCTTGAAGTGACAAGCACATTCTTTCCTCATTCGCCAAGCTGCTTTTCTCCCTCTGAAGCTCCAGCTGTTCTCAAAACCCAGACATTGTTCCCTTCCCCGGCTGGCCTCTGGCTCTAACCCTCGGCCAAGACTGCTTTTCCCTGAAATCTCTCGGGGACACCAGCAGCCAGGACTTGGAAGACTAGTCCAAGCTAGTTTGGTTTCTGGCGGGGAGAGAAAAAAAAGGAGAGAAAAGGGGGAAAGAGATGAATGGGAAATACTGTACGTCAGCACAAGAGCTCACAACAATTGTGTTTGGACAATGCCTGATCCTTTGGTGCTGCCAAGTGGTGGCTGATGAGTCTCAGAGTGGTTTCCAGGCTTTGAGACTGTGGGATCATTTTTCCACTGTTGTTCACAGCCTGGGACCCCCCAAGTTCTGCTGGGGAAAATAAAATATGCTCACAAGATGAGTATGTCTCTTATACCTACAATTTCTTTCAGCTATCATATAACTGAGAAAATCCATGGGGCCACGGGGGTGGCAGGAGGGTGAATTTTTAAACCCACTCATTTATATAAATAAGCTCCACAAAAGACAATGTGAATTAATTATTCCTCAGAGATTATAAGGAGTAAATTGTTTATGTTTCTCCCAATTAATAATGTTCCTGCCTTGGCCATAAGTGTGATAGACGGAGGAGAAAAGGGATACAAAGACACATTTGTTCACTTCCAAACTGCAGGAAATCAACAATCAGAAGAAAAGGCAAACACCTGCAATTATTTAGAAATTCTGGTTTTAAAAACGTCAAAGCTGTCCTATATCCAGACTATCCTGACTTGATAAGGAACCAAGAATGAATTTTTTAACTCCACACATAGCTGTTAATCACTGTCTGCAGTGCTTCTTGAAAGTACTACACATTAACCTGTCATTATATTTAGAGATGTTAGCCAAAGTCTAACCAGCTGAATTAGTTAGAATATAGATTTGGCAAAGTGTGAAAAGGAATTAAAAACAGAGGTCCCTGTACAAAACAATTGTAGTCTTACTTGTCATTCTCATAACAGTATGACTGCACATGGCCCAGAGGCAGGAATTCTGGCTCTTTCTATTTGTTATACCATACCAAGGACATTTCTGCCATCCACACGGTCCAAGGTGATCTTCGTTCTAGCCAGTGGGAAGTGAAAAGGGGGGGAGTAA
The DNA here is from genome assembly GCF_949752795.1 of Hyperoodon ampullatus. Lineage (NCBI taxonomy): Eukaryota > Metazoa > Chordata > Mammalia > Artiodactyla > Ziphiidae > Hyperoodon > Hyperoodon ampullatus. The sequence continues at coordinate 51,598,504 of NC_136914.1, read as the reverse complement.
AAGGGGAGAATCCACCACTTCCCTTTAAGAGTATGACTCAAAATTTTTACATATCAGTTATACCGAATTCCCATTAACCATAGCATGGTTACATGGCTACTGTCTGAAAAAAATGTTATCTTTATTTTGGGCATCCATGTGCCAGCTAAATATCAAGAATTCTATTACTTTAGTACAGGAATTGGCAAACTACACCATGGGCCAAGTCTGGCCCACTGCCTGGTTTTAAGTGACCTACAAGTTAAGAATGGCTTTTACATTTTTGAGTGGGTGAAAAAAGCCAAAAGAAAAATAACATTTCGTGATGTGAAAATTATGTGAAATTCAAATTTCAATGTCCATAAATAAACTTTTATTAGAACATAGCCACACTCATTCATTTAAATATTGTCTACAGCTGCTTTCATGCTACAAGGGCAGAGTTGAGTAATTGCGACAGAGACCACATGGCCTACAAGGCCTAAACTATTTACTATCTGGCCCTCTATAAAAAGGGTTTTCTGACCCTGCTTTGGAAGAAAGAAAAAAGCAGGTATTGCTGGATAAGTAGCTAAGTCGGCAACACCAACGTGGTGAAATTGGGAATACAGGAGAGTGCGTTTTAAAAGAGGCAGTAAATGAGTTTTATTTCTTTAAAAAACTTTAATATAATTGTATTGTTATCCTTTTATACATTAAACATTACTCTGAAACGTAGTGGTTTAACCAGTAAACATGTATTATTCGGTTTCTATTCAGGGTCAGGAATTCAGAAGCGGCTTACCTGGGTGGCTCCGGCTCAGAGCCCCTCATTAGGTTGTAGTTACGACGTTGGCAGATACTGCAGTCTCACCTGAAGGCCTGACTGGGGCTGGAGAAGCCCTGCTGGATGGCTCATGCACATGTCTATCTGCAGGAGGCCTTGGTTTCTTGCCATGTGGCAGCTAAGTTTCCCACAGTGAATCATCTGAGAGAGAGACAGAAACAGAGAGAGAGAGAAAGAGAATTAGCAGTAAGTCACAGTGCGTTTTATAGCTAGTCTTCAAAGTTGCACACTGTCCCTCCCATTATATCCTTTTTATTAGAAGAGATTCACTAAGTCCACTCCAGTCTACACTCAATGGAAGGGGAATTAGTTTCCCTCCATTAAAGAGAGAAATGTCAAAGAATTTGTGATTATTTAAAAACTACCACAATAGTATTTGAGGGGGAAAAAATCACCTGTCTTCAGCCAATGCTAGGGAGGTGAGTCTGCTGATTATAAAATAACTGAAGTTATTTGACCAGGAAAAAAGAATATTAAGTCTTACATTATAGATGGCAACAAGGTCTCTTGTCTATTCCAATCAATTGGTAGTAGTTACCTGGAGTACTATGTTTTGTTTTGTTTTGTTTTTCCTGGAGTACTATGTTGAGAAGGAATCTGATTGATAGCTATCAAGTCCACATATTTTCTATCACTGGATTTTTATAAATCTCAAAATTCCAAACAATGAAAATTTGGAGAAAAAGCAGTATGTGAGGCATATTCAAATCTCCAGAAAGCTCATAAAGCCATGGCTCTTGGACAGCTTTCCCAGGGTGTTTCTCTGGCATACTGGTTTCTCATGAAATTTCCTCTCTTCATTAAGCCTTCCTTCCACCAACAAGTATTATTGAGCATCTATGTGTTACACAGGTACTCTGGCCATCAGAGATAAAGTAGGGAACAAAGTAAATATCCCACTCTCATGGTAAAATAGGAATTTCTGTCTTCTGTAAAAAATCTTAATTTTTTCCCCTTTTCCAAAAATCATATGTCTTATTTCTGATTATTATTTAACTGCATTAGACTTTCTAGGTCAATACTAAATAATAGTAGTAATTTTACATGTTTCTTGTCCTGTATTATAGGGTTTTCCAGAGTATCTGTCACATATTTCCAATGGGTATTAATTGACGTAACTTGGAAGAAGGGTTTCATAATCACAAAAAAGATTGGGAAATGCTGGATTAAACAAAGTTGAACAGATTTCTCTACTGTAGGCAACTTTAATGGACCTTGAACCACCAGGAAAAGAATGGTATAACACTCTGTATTTCCAAAAGTACCTGAGTTTAAAATCCTGTGTGTTTTGTTTTGTCTGATTTATGCAGAATGCTTATTCAGGCCGTCTGACAAATGTTGCTGGAGGGAATCCAAAGTCACTGTTTCCTTATTTCCCTTTCAGCCAATCAGCTCTCTTATGTTTGTCTAAAACCTTAGAGTTCACTGCAGCACAAAAATGTCCATTATCACAGCCATATACAAATCCTAATTGGAAAGTAAATATATAGTGGCAATTATTCTCATAGAGTAATTCTTTAATATCTGAGTATTTTAAAGCCCTACAAGTATTTTTAAACACATAATTTATAATTATAACTATATACAATGTTTGCTCATATATACATTTATGTAAAGATATGTGTGCGAATGTGTGTGTGTATATATACACACAATTTGCCAAAACAACTTTCCAAATTGCCTGTAAATATATATTTATTAAGTGCACACAATGTGTCAGACACTTTGGCATTAAATACAGTGATGAGCAAGAGGAAATACTTTACAAATGTTAACTCATTAATGTAATAGCTCAGAGGGTTTGAGAACAAAAATCCTTAAACACATCATTATCATAATGGATACTTTATAAATAAAAATATAGGTTACAAAAAGAGACTATATCAAGGGCTTTGCATCATTTAGGATTTGTGTGCACTGGATTTAACAGAAATCTGATGACAGTGGTTTAACCAAACAGCCTCACATAATTTGCCTCACATAAAACGAAGTACAGAGAAGAATGGTCTAGTGGTTCCATGGTGTCATCTGTGCCCCAGGATCCTACTTCTTTTTCACTTCCCCATTCTCATTATGTAGCTTAATTCCTCATCCTTGCTGTGAGATGGTCTCAGGTTGGCCATTACCTTCACCCTCACTACCTGCTTTCCAGGCAAGAATGAGAAGGAAGAAAGAGCAAAGGGACAGAACCTAGCAGGTTCTGTTAATTATTTCATCAGCTGAAAATGTCATGTAGTCACCCCTAACTGCAAGCAAGTCTGGGAAAGTATTTTATCTGGACCCAAGGACACACTGAGCAAAATTTGGTTTCTGTTAAACACAAAGAACAAATGAATGAATATTTGGTAGTCTACTTGCCCTGTCTTTTCCAGACTCACCTAGTTTTGTCGGAGTCAGAGAAGGCTGAAGCTAATAATAATAATGTTTTAAAATAGATACACTTGGTTCTTTCTACATCATCTCCTATTTATCCTACTTAGCCTCCAAATAACGTTTACACTAGCAATTTACTTTTGTCATCAACACAAACTTTCATGGAATGCCTACTACTTCCCTTGAATAGCAATGAAATAAATGTGTAAAAAATGTTCATAAAATGTTTGAAATTTTCAGCTTTACTATGTTAAGAAATGGTGGCTTGCTTCTACTTTTATTTGAACTATTTCTGCCAGCAAAAATAATTGTTCACAGTAGCAGAAGCAGAACATTTGCCAACATGCAAAAGCACTGTATAGAACAGCAGCGTACTGTAACACATATTTTCTTACTCTCACAAATCTACTTTAAAACCTTAATTTTTTTTATAGCTATGGCCTCAGGACTTCAGAATTTTCTTTTTTTTTTTTTTCAACTTTGTAGCATATAAAAGTACATGTGTGAGCTTCCAGTGCCAAGAAAAGTTTTCTTAAAGTTATTCCATTTCTACTTGGAATTTTGGCTTCATTTCGCACAGACTATGCCGAATGTCTTCTTATTCAGAACACAGAAATACATTATTATAGTCACTAATCTCTCTATTGATGTCTTAAATTCCTTGTTGACTCTCCTTGACACCCAAAGAGCACTTTCCATTCCTTTATTCCTTTTTAAACTTTTTCTATTTTTTAGAATACTAATTCCATGTTACCAACTTTCTAATATTTATCTTCTACAAATGGCTGGTGGAATAGATACTGGGTAACTCTCATTTTTAATAAATCTATAGGTCCACTGAACCCAAGAGGGTTCCTAGAAACCAGATTCCTCCAGATATAATGAACTGAAATACCACCTATGAAAAGTCTATCTTAAGTTACCCATAAAACTGCATAGCTCCCAATATCCAACTATGGACAAATGTTTTTTCATACATATAATGATGAACTAGTAAGTTACTGTGCAAAATGATAATAAAGACTATGTGGGACTTCCCTGGTGGCGCAGTGGTTAAGAATCTGCCTGCCAATGCAGGGGACATGAGTTCAAACCCGGGTCTGGGAGGATACCACATGCCGTGGAGCAACTAAGCCCGTGCGCCACAACTACTGAGTCTGCGCTCTAGAGCCCGTGAGCAACAGCTACTGAGCCCATGTGCCTGGAGCCCGTTCTCCGCAACAGGAGAAGCCTCTGCAATGAGAATCCCACGCACTGCAATGAAGAGTAGCCCTCGCTCACTGCAACTAGAGAAAGCCCACGCACAGCAATGAAGACCCAATGCAGCCAAAATAAATAAATAAATTTATTTTAAAAAGTAAAATTAAAAATAAAAGACTATGTAACAACATGGGAAAATGTTTATGATTTAATATTAAGCAGACTGCAGCCTGAGGAAAATGGGAACATTAGAGAAAAATTAGAAGGTAATATGCAGTAATGAAAATAATTGTGGAAAAGGGTCTATAGTATATTTTTCTTCGGTTCCTTAATTTTTTCTGTAATGTCTGATTATTCTTCAATGTGCATGTGTTATTTTCAAAATTATAAAAAGGGGAGTAAAGATAATTTTTAGTGAGAATCTTGTCTCCTAGCACCTTCCTCTTCTGTACTTTTCCCTGTCTTTTGGTTCTTCGTTGAGATGCTCAGCAACCTCCTCTGTCTCCCAAATGTCTCCCTCGGCCACTGCCCTGAACAAGGGAGCCCCCACTGGCTCACCCCTCACCACAGGCCCTTCCCACCTTCAAAATCTCATCAGCCTGTCTGAGTCCAATTTCCACTGGCCCTATTTACTGGTTGGGTGCTTTTTAACTGTCCATTTCCACTTGAACACTTTAATAACCTACGTGAGATTCAGTTCCCCAGTTGTAAAGGATGATCATATCTCTTCTTAGGATCACTGTTAGGATTAAAGAAAGTGATGCCTGTCACAGAGTTGCCCCCATTGCACAACACCAATAGCAATATTCATAACAGCACTAAAAGTATTCCTCCCAAATGCATATATATGCATTTAAAGAAAGTTTTGGTCAAAAGGGCTTTCAAGCAAAAGGACAGACCCATGAAAAAGTTATTTGAGTTATTTGAACCAGAGCCAATGGTAAAGAGTGTTAAGTTTGGAAGGAGAGATTCAAAGACATGAAGGGATTGTACTTGATCCTCCAACTAGTTAATGGCAGAACAGAGACAAGAACCCCAATCTCTGGGGTTGCTGGGAGAGTGTGGTGCTCTCCACATTTGAACATCCCCATCAGTGCTCAGTGCTTGGATGACTTAATAGTCCAGCTGTCTGCTTAGAAGAAATCCCTTCTTTATTTTTCCTCATTAATATTTATCTCTGTCAGACAATCCCTTGGCTCCATGGACCTATGACCACCCACAAGAACAACTTCCTTTTTGCCTTTGGCTGGTAGCACATATGAACTGCTAATCCTTTCTTAAATCCCTAGGCAAACTTCTAATTCTCATGAAACACATATTTCCTCCAAAGAACTCATAAAGGGCCATCCCCTCTTTAGGGCTCTTTCCTGACTGTTGCTCACAAACAGTTCAACGTGAAAAATTACAACCACTCCTAACTTCATCCTCTTAGTTGCCTCTGTCTATCCTCTGGCCTTAATTTTAAGGTAAGACTACCATCCGTTTTTTTCCAACTTTTTGTAACAAGATTAGGAGGGAAGGGGTGAGTTTTATTGGACACCGAGAGGAAGGTTCCTATAACACCCACATAACGAGGTAATGTGGGAAAGCCAAAGCAAGCAGAGGGATTTAAAACCAGCTGGAATACAGCCAGAAAAGAAGTTAACACCCCTAGGCTTTCCATGAACTTTTCTACCATGAATCCTAAGCCAAAGGATCTTTCATGATCAGAAATTATTTGGAAACCTGGTTTCAAACTCACGGGAAAGATGATACAAGAAATGCCTAACAGGGAAGGTTTTACTTAGATTAATTGATTAATTAATGACCACATAACAACTCAAGCTTACTTTGTGCATGTAAAGGTATGAGTAATACCCAAAACCACAAACTCGGGAGCAATAAGAGACCTTAGGTTGAAAGCTCTACATTTAAAATTATCCTGATTTTCCTCTAAGCAACTAGGGGGATGAAAATAAAGAAACCAACAGGAAAACTCATAAACCTGTGACTCTAGAAGGAGAGGGTCACCACTCTACTGAGAAGACAGGTACTTTCCCTGGGTCCAGTAGGAATTGCTTTCTATGATGTGCTGGGAAGTGAATCCAGATTAGAAATGTCCTTTTCAACTTGTGTCTGGACTCACCTACCTCTCCTGCTGGCTCACCCACACATTACCACTACCTTTACCCATGGTGAGCTCCATGTGCCAAGCCACCTTGGAAGAGAATTATGCTTCTGATGGACCTACCCAGCCTCCAAACAGTTCTCCAACCAAAGATGAATACCCAGGGACTCAGCTGAACTCCCAAATTTTATTGACTTAGAGCCTGAAAAAAACAAAACAAAAAGACCCAGAGAACATACAGAATTATCAAAGTTCTTGGTCAATTATCTGGCTACAAGTTAGCAATTTCTTTCCTCTAGAATTCTAACTTTCTCCTTGTTATGGGTTGAATTGTCACTCCTCTCCCCCCCACGCCCCCGCAAGCTCATATGTTGAAGTTTTAACTCCCAGTATGTTAGTATGTGACCTTATTTGGAAATAGGGTTGTTGCAGGTGCAGTTAGTTAGGTTAAGATGAGGTCATGCTGGAACAGGGCAGGCCTCTATTCCAATATGACTGGTACCCTTACAAAAAGGGGAAATTGAGACACAGAGACTGACAGAGGGAAGATGAGGTAAACACACACAAGGAATAGCCATCTGATAACAGATTGGAGTGATGCATCTGCAAGTCAAGGAATACCAAGGCTTGCTGGCAAACAACAGAAGCTAGAAGAGGCTAAGCATTCTCCATTATAGATTTAAGAGAGAATACAGCCCTGCTGACACCTTGGTACCAGGCTTCTAGCCTCTAGAACTGTAAGACAATCAATTTCTGTTGTTTTAAGCTACCCAGTTTGTAGTACTTTGTTATAGCAGACCCAGGAAACTAATACAGGGTTCTGTAACCAAAATTTGTTTAATGATCTATCAACTGATTAGTTAAACAAAGAATAGGAAAGTAGCTCACTTTGAAAAACATTTGTTACCCACTTCAGAGTCATCCACTGTCTCAATTTCTGGGAGGAATTCCAACAAAGACTCACCAAAACTTCTCAAATAACTATTAACTTTACCTTTTACTCTTACTTAGAGCCTCCTTGTTTACAGCACTAAAGTTAGACAAAACTAGGGCAAAACTGAAATACTGAAAAGAACATTTTACCTGGAGAAAGCTGAGTAGACACAGAACGGTTTTTCTGGTCATTTTGAGGGAGAGTCTCCCATTTTAAGAATGGGAAGGTGATGAGGAAACTAAGGCTCAGATGAAGCAAGGCCCTTATCTACTGTTAAACAACTAGGTCTCCCCCACCCCCTATCCCCCAAAAAACTAGGGCAAAACCAACCCTAATTATTAGAAATTAAATGGTTTAGTTTCCCCTCCCCACTGGCTATGTTAAGGTATAATTTTTTAAGACTAATATCATGACTCATACAAATATAAAGTTAACACACGTCAAAATTTTTATTAAACTGATTAATGAGGGCACCAATAATATGTAAAAAAAATACTGCTTCAAAAGAGAATTCAAATAGACACTAAAATGGATTTGCTAATAGATGCATACAGTGAAATCAATCATATCTTCACTAGCCAAAATTTCTTTGCATTTGAACAGGAATCACCATCAGTTTTCTAGAATTAAGTGTTGTAAAAAGGCAATGTGTTGTTCAAAGGCAATGATTCCTGTTCTGAGTAAGAAATCCACAAATTTATGACCTAATTTCTGCCCTTTGGAAGCTTGGACACCAAGTATATGGGTGCCAGAAATAAGGAGCACTGGAAAAGAAGTTCAAAGACCCTTTAGCTTGTACATGAAGCAGGAGAAAACTGTAAGTATAGGATGGTAGGGACAGAGGACAGGGAACATAAGGGCAAGAGTAAAGGGCCGGGTGAGGCTTTCTTGATTGTGTGCATTTGAGATGGAAGTGATGAAGACAGAGACAGAAATGGAGAGGAGGAGGAAATAGGAGGGCAATTAATTACTCAGTATCTTTCTATTCTCAGGCTTAACAGTCAACAAACAGCAATTCTACGTTGTTTCCCATGTGAGTACCTGGCACATAGTCAGAATTTAGCACAGAAGATACAGACGGACACGGATATATAAAGACACATGAGGATAGACAGGGAAGAAGTATAAGATCTTAAGGGAAAATATAGCTACTCCAAAAACACTTTTTCAAATTTGTGGGTGAACCCTGTTTCATGGACTGATAATTGTCAAACCTGGATACTTAGAAAGCAAGGTCAAAAGTTACCAGACAAGGCTTCCCTGGTGGCGCAGTGGTTGAGAGTCTGCCTGCCGATGCAGGAGACACGGGTTCGTGCCCCGGTCTGGGAAGATCCCACATGCCGCGGAGCGGCTGAGCCCGTGAGCCATGGCCGCTGAGCCTGAGCGTCCGGAGCCTGTGCTCCGCAACAGGAGAGGCCACAACAGTGAGAGGCCCACGTACCACAAAAAAAAAAAAAAAAAGTGGGACAAGGGGAACTCTTCTGGAGCCCTGAAGTCATCTGAGTGAGGCTGACTCAAGCTTCTCAGCTTGTCAAAACTATTAGGATTTATGGAAGCTGCTTTTATTCCACAAGGACTTCTGTTTAATAGGTTGTGGGTGAACCCATTACACATGAATACCATGGCCTCATGATTCTTGTTTCCTTGTGAAAGTGTGTTTCCTGCACTGAATCATCCTGTAATTTGCTCCACAGGGTTTCCATCTGTTTAGATCAAGTGTGAAAAAGAACTGTCTGAATCACATACTTAATTTGGTTCAATGAAAACACATATGGCAATGTAGCAAAGACATGCCACAGACTTTGCATTCAGGTATACAGGGGAGAAGTGCAGCTTCATCTTATTTTGAAACTGATCTAATCTCCCATGCCATTTGAAGGCATCTGCATCTCTTCCTGTTTAACTATTTCTATCAGGTTAACTCTCTTTTGGGCAAGTTTTCTGCCTTTTTAGAATATTTCATCTTCCCCTCTCTCCTCTCCAATGTCTGAAAGTATAAGGGAAATCATGTGATTTTAACCACTAGAGGAAAGCGGGCTTACATTCCTCACCTGTAGGTCTTTATGCTTTTTCTTGGTACCTGGGGTTGTGATGTAGCTGGATATGGTTTGGCCCCTGGGCATTTTATGATGACGTCTACTGAAATGTGGCTGGTGACTCCTAGTGAAGTCAGTGGACACAGCCATTGATTTGTTCTTAGCAAGTCCCCACATGTTGCTGCCTCTTTGTCCTGAGCCCAGTCTCCAGTCCTTTCATTGCCTTCATATCTTCTGCACTGTGGAACCAGGCACAATACCTCTGGTTCATTTCTCTATACAACATTCTCCACTTGTGTTTCTTTCCTTCTCTCACCATGTTAGATGTGGCTCAAGCCGAAAGCAAAGCTTTGCATAAAGACCTGTACAAATAAACCAGACACTCTGTGATTCCCTCATACCTATCCAGATGGCTTTATGGGCATCCCTCAAGACTCAAACCCAAAGGAGAGGATAACAAGTTTACTAGCATCTGACCAACTTGCCCTACTTTCTCCTCTCTTCAAATATTTCATACTTTCATGAGCTCTAACACATATTATTTCATATTTTAACATTATATGTATCTTCATAGATATGTGCAAGAAATTCTCTGGGACAAATACCCAAGAATACGCTAGGCCACAGGGTGTAACAACAATGAACATGCCACTTCACAGACCCACAAGAGAACATAGTATTTATCACTACATATCCTGACCAACACTTTGCATGTGCATTTCTAATGTTTGTATTCTGATAGCTTTAACATGGTGCCTCAGTGTTTCTTTAATTTCTCTGATTACAGCATTTGAGGACTCTCTTTATGAACTTGTTAGCCATTCAGACTTCCCTCTCTACATTGCCTTTACATATTGTCAACCCATTTTTTCCCCTGGGTTTCTTGTTTTTTTTGTTGTTGGTGGTGGTGCTGTTGACCTTTTTGTATGAATATTTTTCTATTAGATTTATAAGATTTAACTTTCACAATGATGTCTTTAACTCATGCAGAATTGCCTCTGTATACAGTGTAAAGTAGGGATCCAAATTTCTCTTCGAGTGAAAGTTTTCCCAATGCCACTAAAATGATCTGTTCTTTCGTTTTCTAATATGTCACTTTATCTGTCAGCTGTGTAAGTCTCCCATATATACAGTTTAATTTCTGAGTCTTTATTCTATCCCACTGATCTATTTGTTCCATAACCAATTATGGGTTTTTTAAACCACATAATTGTCAGATGCCTTAATATCTCATACAATAAACTTTGTCTTTTCTCTTCTTTTTCAATTGTGGCTTACCTATTCATGGATTTTCATTTTCCCAAACAAATTTTAGAAGAGTTTTTCAAGTTCTTCAGAAAATATAGATGGAATTTTGACTGGAACTGAATTGCATTTATAGATTCATTTGAGGAAAATTGACATCTTTACTACATTAAATTGGCCTATCTATTTATTCAAAACTTTTCTTATGTCTTTAACAGAGTTTTAAATATTTCTCCACAAAGATATTGGCTTTCTTTTTTAGGTTCGTTCCTAGAAATTTATTCATTTTGATTGATATTATACATAGCATCTTATTTCAATTATATTTTCTAGTTGATAGTTGCTAGTATAGGAAAATATTATTGACTTTTACAAGTTGGTCTTGTCCCCAAAACTTTCCTAAGTTCTCTTTATAGTGTTAATAGTCCTCTGTTAACTCTGTTGGAATTTCTATGCATATGATCATTTCACCACCAAACTAACACTACATAACACTAACATTTAGCACTATGTTGATTGGCACATAGTAGGCATAGAGGAATATTCTCCCTTTTCCCTCAGCCCATACACTCAAAATCATTCATAATTGATAGTGAGAAATTTTTTAATTAAAATAAAAAAGAGCTAGTTGCCACAATGTGAAAAATTGTCTGCAATTCTTTTTCTGTTGCTTGGCTTAAGTTTTATTTTTTTTGTTTTCAGATTTTGAACTATTTGAATTTATTTATTCCATTGCTATAACTTTAGTGGTTACCCTTATACTTTCCACATGCATAATTTGACTTAAAATCTAAAACAATTTATCTCTTCCTCCTGAATAATAAAAGGTTTTCAGAATTTTTCATTCCAATCATATGCTTTCTATTTTACACATTATTATTGTCTGGTATTTTATTTCCACTTGTGTTTTACCTTCAAAGTAGTCAGCATTACTTTTATTATTTTACAGAGTCAGTGATTATTTAGATATTCTTATATTTACCAATTTCTTTTTGTCACATCGCTTCTTGCTTCTCATTCCTTCCTTCTACTCTCAACGTTTTAATTCCTTTAAAGTGTGTCCTTCTCTTATCTATCACAGAATGAAATTCAAACTCTGTGGCTTAGCACCAAGACCCTCTATTGTCTGCTCTTCCCTATCTCTCATTTCTTTTGCTTCTCCCAGGACAGGATGTTAATGCCACTGTTTGTAGATGACCACACCCCATGTTACCCATTTTCTTTATTTTTGAAACTGCTACCTGGCCAAATGCTCAGTACTGTTAACTACACTAGTAGTTGCAGTAGGTGAACTACACTCCATTTAGGCAGAGATTTTGTTTTGTTCATTGCTGTATTTCTAGTGCTTGGAACAGAACCTGGTATGTAGTAACCATGTGTTGAATAAATGATTAAAGGATTGAATCAATAAACGTAAATACAGGAAAAAAAATAAAGTGTGTCCTTGAGTAATTTTTTTCAATGAGAATGAATAACTAGTAAATTCTTTCAAGATTATTGTTAAATGTCTTCATTTTACCTTTGCCCTTAAATCATAGTTTAGTTAGGTATACTAGATTGTCAACTGTTTTCTTGAAAAATATTTTCCTTTTTTCTTCTGTCCTCAATTGTTGCCACTGTGAAGTCTGTTGCAAATCTAACCTAATTATCTACCTTTGTAGATAATGCTTTTTCCTCCCTGTTAGTGTTTCAGGATTTCTTTTATGTTCTGTCTTTAGTGTTATGCAGTTTAATTATGATGTGTCCAAGTGTAGATTTAGTTATTTATTTACTTAGTCTTCCTTGGATCTAAGTTAACCACAAAATTCAAGGTTGAGCTGATTATTAACCTGCTCTGCAGAAGTCCAATTAAAACACTGACAGGGCTTCCCTGGTGGCGCAGTGGTTGAGAGTCTGCCTGCCGATGCAGGGGACACGGGTTCGTGCCCCAGTTCAGGAAGATCCCACATGCCGCTGAGCGGCTATAGGCCCGTGAGCCATGGCCGCTGAGCCTGCGTGTCCGGAGCCTGTGCTCCGCAACGGGAGAGGCCACAGCAGTGAGAGGCCCGCGTACCACAAAAAAAAAAAAACACTGACATATGAAGAGGTAGCCTAATGAATGTACTATCAAGTCGTTCCTGTCTGGAATATTGTCTATTTAGACCTCATTAGCTTTCCACACTGCAAAACTATGTGAATTAAGTTACATGCTGGTTACATGCTTTTGGATGTTATCAAGGTTCAACATTATCCATATATATAATGTTTTTGTATTGTCTATAAATCATAGTTGAAAACAATATATATAAAACTAAGAGGTTAACAGTTCCAAACTTCTCTACCTCAACCCTCAGATATTAATCCTTCTCTCCTTCCATCCTGGCTCTGAGAAACAGAAGAATCTTTCCCTTTCCAAGGTTCACCCACCTTTTCTTCCACTATCTCTGACACTTGGCTCAGTAATTATACCTTCACTCCAAGCTCATTTAAGTCTTTTCCATTCCACCCACTCATTTTTTTGCAGGTAAAGAAATTTCAAGTTTCACATTTTCTAAAAAATAAAAACTTTCCCTTATTCTTTCTTGTCCCTCCAGCTAATAACCTCTATTTGTCACCCTCACAGCCAAACTTCAAAAAGGAGGGAGAGCTCTCTTATACCCCCCCACCCCCCCCACTTACCCATACAGACCAATTTCATCCTGGCTTTGCCACAATTAAGCTTCTTTTAGCACCACTCACTGAACCCTCTCCAGGCAAAACTACTAATAACTTTCTGACCTCTAAAGCCAAAGGAGTTTTTTTTGTAACCAAGCCTATTTGGATGCTCTAAGGCTTTGGACATCTTTGCCTGATTTGTCATTATTGACTTTAGGATTATCACTCTCTCAGAATTCTTCTCTGGCTTTTCAGACTGCTCCTCCTTGGATTACTTTTCATACTGTACCACTATTCCTCTACTCCCCTTTAAATGGAGGAGAACTAAGGGGGTATTCCTGGTCCTCTTCTCATACCCATTTCCATGTCTTCAGCTAGTACTTATAAAGTAAAGACTCTGAAATATCTCTCTCTAACCCTTGCCTCCATCTTGAGCACAGACCTAACTTCCAGTAGCATGTTTGACATCTTCAGCTGACTGCCCGATAGCACCTCAAACTCACTGTGTCCAAGTCCTTTTCTTTTTCTTTCAAACTTTCTCTTTCTCTTATATTCCCTATTTTGATAAGTACCACTGTCATTCACTATTCACATTTAAAACAGAGTAATTCTCTAGTCTGGTGCTATCCAGAATGTTGTGTGATGATGGAAATACTCTGTGTCTCTGCTGTCCAATATGGTAGTACTAACCACTTGTAGCTACAGAGCACTTGAAATGTGGCTAGTATGACTGAGGAAATGAATTTTTACTGCATTTAATGTTGATTAATTTAAATAGCCACGTGTGGCTGTCCTATTGGAAAGCACAGCTCTAGCCCTTCATCTCACCTAAATTACTTTTGCCATCAGGACACATAGATTCTATCCTTTAAATTTATCTTGAAAAGATCCTTCTCAAAGCAATCCCTCTTTTCTATCTCCACTGCTACCATTTGAAAACACCAACCTGATTATGTCTTTTCCCTGTCCCAAATGTCTTCATTAACCTCACATTTTTTTTTTTTTTTTTTGCGCGGTACGTGGACCTCTCACTGTTGTGGCCTCTCCCGTTGCAGAGCACAGGCTCCGGACGCGCAGGCTCAGCGGCCATGGCTCACGGGCCCAGCCGCTCCGTGGCATGTGGGATCTGCCCGGGCCAGGGCACGAACCTGTGTCCCCTGCATCGGCAGGCGGACTCTCAACCACTGCGCCACCAGGGAAGCCCAAACTCACATTTTATATTTTATATAAGATAATATCTGAACTTCTAGTTGTAGCCTATAAAGACTTCCACGATCTGGTCCCCCAGCCACTCTCATCCACACCACTCTCCCAGCACCCTCTATAACAAGCATACTCAGCTCTTTGCTCTTTCCCTACATGCCCAGTAATACTTCCAAGCTTGTTTACACTCTGTACTTCTACGTAGTTTATACTCTCTCTCTCTCTCAGTTCCATGGATTTTTACCTAAACTAAAGGGACCAGATCAAATGCTACCTCCTTCCTATATTTGTTTGTATATGTTTCTTTTTCCTCCAGAGTAAGAACAATGTTCTATGGAACATTTTCACTCTCATATGTGAATGAGTGAGTGAATAATAAAATTTCAAACAATTCCTTCTATAATTAAAGGCCAAAAGTGTATCACCTGAAAAACTTGAGTGCTTCCTTTTTTCAGATAGCTGAAGTTTTTTCTTATCTCTATAAGTTTTTTCTTATCTCTATAAGTCATCTATTTTCATATGTATGAAAACAGAGCTTTCTTCATTTTTCCTAACTGAATTTAGGCAAATAACATCAAATCTCTAGATTTATCACTTATTATCCCTGTAACACAATCCCTCTAAGTCCTAACTTTCCCATCTGAAAAATGGGGATAATTGTGTGGAAGCAGGAAATGGTGGAAAAGGGAAAGAAAGAGAGAGAGAGAGAAGGAGGGAGGGAAGAAGGAAGGAAGGAAGGAAGGAAGAGAGAGAGAGGGGAGGGAGGGAAGAAGGAAGCATGCAGTAAATCCTCAGGTGGAGGTACTGATACTTTTCCAGGCCTCCGCAGGTGATCACGGGAATATACAGACGCCAATGATACTATTGATTTACAGTGAAGTTTCACCAGATCTAAGAAGCATCCCACTTTTTAATTCCCTCTGTGAAGAAAGGTGAGTTGTAGGTCAATTCCCAGATAACCCTGGGTGTTCGATCAGAACTTGGGTCTGAGACATACTTGAAAACCGATTCCCCAATCTATGCCTGACTACACTTTTACATGGATGGTTCTAATTCTGAATTTGGTCTGCAGACCCTAAATATAAATTCATTTCTCTACAATAGTAGTCTATAACTGATAGGATTTTCATGAGGATTCAATGAGATCTTAATGTGCTAATCCTTTCAAAGTGTTTAGCACAGCGACTCACCCACAATAAGGGCTCAAACATAATAGTTATGATTATTATTTATGGGATTCAATAATTTCACATGTTCTGAAACTGCAATAATTTTGAGTGCCAAATCATAAATTTCTTCTGCTCAAGTGCTGGGAAGTCAGACTGGAAAGGAACTAGTAGCTAAAATATGTATATGCGCAACACTTATCAATGTTGTATTTTTGTTTGTGTGATTATTTGATTCATATCTGTCTCCCTCACTAGACTGTATTCTCCAATTACAATTGAGCCTTGTCAATTTTTGGTTGTCCTTGGATCCTCAGCACTTAACAAAGTGCCTGGCACATGGGAAGCACTTGATAAATATTTGCTGAAATAAGTTGTTCACTTATTTGGAAACATTCCAGGTACTATGCTAGAAATTTGGGAGACAAAATGTCTCAGAGAAAGTCTTCTGCCATCAATGAACTCTAATCTAGTCAACAAGTCCCTAAATCAAACCAATGTTCATAATGGAGCAAAGTACATGTTATGAGAATTGTTCACATGGAGTGCTGTGGGAAAATATAAGAGGAGCATTTAACCAGTCAGGAGATGGGGAGTTAGGAAAAGGTTTCAAGAGGATGTGACAGTTGAGATAATCTCATAATATTCAAGAAAAAGTCAAAGAGCAGTCCAAGGAGAGCAAGAAGCATAGAAGTGAGAAAGAGGAAAGGCAAGTTTTTCTGTTTAATTGGAGAAGGATCTGCAAGAAAAGAGTGGCAAGAAACAAGATGGAGAAGTAGGGAGAAATGACAACATGTGTTGTGAACCATGTTAAGGATTTTGAATTTAATTATGAAGGCAATCTGGAGACACTGGAGGATTTGAAACAGAGAGAGACAGTAACTTGAAAAATGAGTGGACTGGGCTAGGTCTCTGAAGTGTCTTCCGGTTGCAGAAATCTGTGATTCAGAAATTTTGAATGCTAAATTTAATACTCAAATACAGTAACTGTATGTATTAGAATAGACTAAACTTCTGTAACAAGCAGACTCAAAATGTACGGACAGCAGAGGTTCATTACATGCTCAGATGGCAGCCGAGGGCAGGTGCTTTGAGTACCTTGCGGAGGAAAGATAGGATCTGCTCCTAACAGTCATTCTAGGCTAACAAAACTCTGCCATATTCAATGCATGGCTTCCAAGCTCACGCTGGTCTTCACATCACCATTTCCTCCTTTGTGAATGGGTTATGACATGAGAAGCACCCTACAGGAGGCTTTATGAGTCAGGTCTGGAACTGGCACAGATCACTTCCATTCAGTAGGACTCACTGGCTAGAACCAGATCACATGGCCACTCTAACTGCAAAGAAGGCTGGGAATTGTAGTCTAGCTGTTTGCTAAGGCAGTCTTCACCACACTATTCTAGCTTAGAATTTGGGGTACATTTGTGTTCCCTTTCCCTTAGATGGTTTTATTTTCTATTTTAATCATCTTAGAGTTTGTGTATTTCATTATAAGATAGCACAAATTTATTTTTAAAATGCATAGTGAAAATTATAAATAAAGCAAAAATCATATAGTTGGTGAATGTCAACAAGACTGTATGGTATTGTACAGTTCATAAAGGCCTTTCACACTCTTTAGTTTGCTTTTTTAAAGCAACCCTTTGATATAAGCAGGAAACATTACCACCATTGTTTAAAATATAAGCATGACTCAGAGAGATAAATGACTTACCTGAGGTTGTCCAATTTCACTCATTCTAACAGTTATTTACATGTAGGAAATATTTAATTGTCCTTGAAATCCATCTAAAAATGTAAAAGTATTTTTTTCAAATATTTTTAAGAACTATCAAAAATAAAGGACATATTCATCCAGAGCTCATGTTGAGGTCTATTTTGAAACACTTAGATTCACATAAATCAGCAAAGCTCACCTCAACCACATATACAGAAAGGACATAGAAACATAACCACTTGTAACAATAGTGCAAACAGACTCCATCTGTGAGCTAGCTATCTTCACGCTATAGAAGAAAAAAGTTTGCAAAAGAGTCAGAGAAGGCACTTGAAGCATAGATTCTGGCACTTACTTTGTTAAAGGTTTTAGATGGTATGTATTAGTTTCCTAGGGCTGCCATAACAAAGTACCACAAAATGAATGGCTAAAAAAACATAAATTTATTGTCCCGCAGTTCTGGAGGCTAGAAGTTTGAGATCAAGGTGTCAGCAGGACCACACGCCCTCCAAAGGTGCTAGAGAAGGATCTGTTCCAGGACTCTCTCCTAACTTCTGCTAGTTCTTTGGCTTTTAGTAGCATAACTCCAATTTTCACAGAACTGTGAGACCATAAATTTCTCATTTGCGCACTTTTGGCTTGGATTTAGTCAATGAGACAAAGGCTTACATATTAAGGAATTAACAACCTACAAGAAAATGAAGAGAGCTTTCCTAAGCCCAAGAAAGAGTTGGAAAATGAGGCAACAGAAAGAAGCCAACAAAAAATTCCAAATGCTCAGGTCATGTAAGGTTTGCCCTTCAGAACATTTTACCAGCATTTGGCCTGCTGTCCCCCACCAAGCCTCCTCTGGAAAGTGAACAATGTGTCAACCTCCCACATCTATGTAAGTTTCCCACTTGTCTCCCCTGAGCAATTTTCTTCCCATGAAGTCATGTACAGCTCCTATCGTTATTCCAAATGACTTTTCAATCCTTCTGACACCTAGCTTTTATGTATTTAAAGGATGGGCACATGAAAACTAAACCAAACAAAAGATACAGTACAAAGACCTCAGCTGTTCTACAGAAAAACACTTTTGCAGTTCTTCTTTCCTTTTCCCAGTCCAACCCAACTTTCCCACCCAACCTTTTCTAATACCACCTCCCCCCCCAAAAAAAGGAGAATAGACAGTAAAACATCTTCACTATTCACCAGTGGACTGGGAAGGTATTCTTCCTTTAAAGCTCATGCCCAGTGCCTGGCACACTGAACACTGTGTTGTTTCATTTTTCTGACTGCCTTAATCACACTTGCCAGGCTAACCTCTGTGGACTGAAAGGCTTAACAATTAGGGGAGATGGGGGTTGAAGAACAGGAGGAAGAGGAAGAGGAGAAGGAGTTGAGAAAGGGGGAAGGAGGGGGAGAAGGAGAAACAAAAAACCAAAAAGAAACAAAAATCTTTTTCAAAGAAGAACACCAGCTTCAGAGAAAACATCTGACAGGACTTGCACCTTAAACTTCCACGCACCTACTCACCGCTCCAGGATTCTTTTCCCCAAATTTAACCTGAGATGGAATCACCTCTAGTCCAGACTGAGGCAAGTTTGGCAGCTTCAAGGGTTGGATGGTGAAAATTTAGTAACAATCTGCTTTTCTCTGCAAATTGCTAAGGCAACGGTGTTCTTTAGCCAATTCAAAAATCAAGTGATGCCCAAATAAACTACAGCACATTCTTGTCTAGGCCTTTTACCCAGTAGCCAAAGCAAGGTGCGGCCAGAGGCTGCTGGTCTTGCCTGAGTCTCTTGAAACAGTCGTACCATGAGATTGGCATTCTGGGGTGGTTTCTTCTAGAAAGGGATGGGAGTTGGGGCAAAAAATTGTATGGTTATAGGGTAAAGGGAAGAGGAGGAAGACAAAAAGAAAGTAACTGTTTGTACAACGTGGTGCTCCCATGAATGTGGTCATAACAGAGGTCAAATTGGGCATCAGATTTACAGGATTATCATACCCAGATGAGAACAGGCTGAATTCATTATTAATCTGCAAAGAAGATCTTCCCTGTGATTTTTATTTCAATTCTCTTCCTACTCCCTCCCTTTGGTTGAATGGTACCATGAATAAATTGTATTAACCCCAAACCAGGGTATAATTAGCCTCTCTCTCAGCTTCCACAGTCTATCACAAGTCTTGTCAATGAGAGCTCCTAGATAGGTATCTTTCAGACACATCTGTTTTTCTGCATAGCCACTGCCACTAGTATAGCTCAAGTCATCACCATCTTCTCCGCCTGGATTAATACGGCAATGGATTCTTATCTCTCCCTCTCCCCCCACACATACTCTTCTCTTTCCAGTCTATCCTGTAATCAGGATGATCTTTCTTAAATGCAAACACAAACATGTCACTCCACTGCTTAAAACTCTACATGGCTCCCTGCTTTTATACTAAAGTTCGAACTTTCATCATGACTTTCAAGACCCTGCCTCCATGGCTTCTGCCCTACTCTCTAGCTTCTCCTCTTTTTCCTCCAAGTGCTCTATGCTCCATCCATACCAAACCCCTTGAGGTTCCTCTAATGCACCCTGTTTCTCCCCTGTGCCCCTCCTTGCCTCCCACCCATCCTTTAAGTTCTCTTCTGGCCTCTTGAGATCTTCCCATCTTCCCCTCCTTCTTCTCCTTCCCCACTCCTCCTCCTCTTCCTCCTTCTCCTCTTCTTTCTCCTCCTCTTCCTTCTTATTTTCATCATTTGCTAACTCCTACTTACCCTATAGTCTTCAATTGTGATTTCACTTCATCTGTAAAAACTTATTTGCCCCTGTGCCTTGCAAATCTGTGTTAAGTGCTCTTCCCATAAGCTTTCTCAGAACTGTCATTTTCTCCTTTGATAGAGTATAACATTCTATATTATAATTGCTTGGTCACTCATCTCTCTCCTATCCTCCCCACCTGCCCCCCAACCCAGGACTACATATCCCAAGATCAAGGAGCATGTCTCTTTTGCTCACCATGACCCTAGCACCACACAGAGAGCACATTATAAGTGATTCAATCAGTCAGTCAATTAAAATATTCCATGCTGCAGTGGTGGAGGTAAGAAAAGTCTTTGGCTCATGCATTGCTTCCCAAGTCTTCCTATTTAATCTTTGTGGTTATACTTCAGCAAAAGGCAAATTCATTGCCTTTCCTGCCTTTCACTGCATAAAAAGCAACTGTGGGATAAAAGATGAACACCACCAACAAAAACACTTCCCTACACAGTTGTTAGAAGACTCAGATAATTTTTTAACAAGTTATGGAGGCTTGATCCTTGCTTTAGACTCTTCTCAAGCTTAAATTGTTAGTGATATCAGATCACAGTTGGTTGGACCAGAATTCCTGAATCCTCAAATTCCTCCCATAACCACAGCCATCCCTAGAGGTTCAGGACCAACTTACCCATTAGACCCAGTAGTAACCCCGTGCCTAGGGTCCACAATAGGTTTAGAAGCTCATGAAAATGTTTTAACTTATTTTAGAAGCAGAAGGAAAATAAACTTATAGGTCAAAAAATATTTTAAAATTTAATATTTATCTTTATACCAACATAAAACATAATTTTCAATACTTTTTATGGAGGAAGGGGGTAAATTAAATCAACAGTGCCAAACGCCCATGAAAATCATAACTTTAGTCCTGGTAAGTGCCTGGAAAATTATATGTGCACAGAAGACAAGGTTAAGGAATCAAAATCATCTCACTATCTTGGATACTTGATGGAGCCCTTAGTCTTGGTGAGAAGGTTGAATCCTATGGAAGATTCAAGGATTGCTCCTGTGAGTCTGACCTGTATGATGAGCCAACTGAGCTTTCTCTCACCCTTTTTCTTAGGTTTTTACAGGGACTATAGGCAATCCACCAAAGGAAACTAGAATATGTTGCCCCCAAATATGCCTCTTTAACACAAAAATTCTTTTTTCAAAATGTGAAAAGTATTTAGCAAGAATAAAATACACCTAAGGGCAACATTAAAAACAAAGTAAACTAAATTCACAGAAAATATGGGCAAGCCTGTCTTTTTTTTTAATAATTTTTTTTTGAATTTTATTTATTTTTTTATATAGCAGGTTCTTATTAGTTATCCACTTTATACATATTAGTGTATATATGTCAATCCCAATCTCCCAATTTATCACACCACCACCACCACCCCTGTCACTTTTCCCCCCTGGTGTCCATACATTTGTTCTCTACATCTGTGTCTCTATTTCTGCCCTGCAAACTGGTTCATCTGTACCATTTTTCTAGGTTCCACATATATGCGTTAATATACGATATGTGTTTTTCTCTTTCTGACTTACTTCACTCTGTATGACAGTCTCTAGATCCATCCACGTCTCTACAAATGACCCAATTTCATTCCTTTTTATGGCTGAGTTATATTCCATTGTATATATGTACCACATATTCTTTATCCATTCATCTGTCAATGGCATTTAGGTTGCTTCTATGACCTGGCTATTGTAAATAGTGCTGCAATGAACATTGGGGTGCATGTGTCTTTTTGAATTATGGTTTTCTCTGGGTATATGATGGGCAAGCCTGTCTTGACTCCCTCTTGACCCTTCTAGGCAAATGAGAACTTCCTGGGTAATTTACACAGGTCACAGGTAATTTACACAAGCCAATTTACACAGGTCACAATTTCCCAGTCCAGTGCTTTTTCTGGGCTATGATGGAAGAGATAATGTAGATATGCAACCACATGATTTACTACCTACCCTGCCTTCAACCAGAGTCAGGAAAGAAACATTGCTATGTGCAGTGCTATACCCAGAAGCTTTCAAGCTCAGGGATACTTAATTTTTTTTTTTTTTAATTGAAGTCCTTTCCCTTTCATGAC
This sequence comes from Hyperoodon ampullatus, assembly GCF_949752795.1. Classification (NCBI taxonomy): domain Eukaryota; kingdom Metazoa; phylum Chordata; class Mammalia; order Artiodactyla; family Ziphiidae; genus Hyperoodon; species Hyperoodon ampullatus. Next base: position 51,576,220 of record NC_136914.1, on the reverse strand, counting down.
CTCATCCTTTGCCTTTAGCAAACTCCTCCCCTAACTTTCCCAGAAGTAGGAGTTGACTTGAACACATATTTCTCTATCTCCAATTCTTACTTCACTCACTCTATGATATTGCTAGCATAGGAAGGGGGCCCTATTGCCAGGGCAACCAGTAGTGCATAAGTTCAGTCTCAGTTGGATCCTCTATTCTAACTGATCAAATTCCAACTATGCTCTTGACTCATCTCAATTTTATAGACATAAGAAGGTAAAATATTTCATAATTCCTCTGACATATGTTTTATCTATATCTTCATAAGATCCTGCTGACCTGTCTCTTCTCCTGAATTCATTAATTTAACTCATTTATTTCTACTAGCCAGAGATTATATTCAAAGTATTTAAAGCAGACATGGCATGAAAAATACATCAGAATGGATGTATTCACCAAATCAGAATGTATACTAGCTGTAAACAGGAACTGAACCAGAGTATACTAGCCACCAACTGGTCCAGTCTATAACTAAACTTGATACCTTTCCTTCCTGCTATCAAATAGACTTCTCCTCTGACCAGTTACTGTACACTTAATGTCCTAATTGCCCACCATCACATACAACTGAATAAGAATTTGATGTGAAATTCATCTGTGCCTTTTATGTCAATTCATAGTTATGATAATTAAAAAAAATTAGTTTAGATATTCCCTTCATAGGAAGAAAGATATTGTGTTAGAAGGTGGAGAAGGATGTTAAAGGCACTGTCTGTAGGAAGGAGAAGTAGGATATCAGAAAGTACATAATCACTTCCTAATTGAGATAGGAGTGGTCCCATATAGCAGTCAGCAGTGTTGTTCCTGAAACGCTCTGGTTCCCCCTTCCAGGTATGTGGTACAATTGCACTTCTCAGACCCATTCTGCTTGGGTAGGGCCAAGTAACTAGTTCTAACCAAAGAGTTGTGGGCAGACATGATGTATGTCACTTCCAGGAAGAATGCTGAATTACTGCTGAGACCCCAAACAGAAACTAGCAATCTTCCACATTCTAGCTGCTATTTCAACTTTGATCCCAGAGGGAGGGTGACTTGCATTAGAGACCTCCAGCTGACTCACAATGAAAATGTAGTGTGAGTAAAAAATAACCTTTGTAGTCTTAGGCCATTGAAATTTTTGGCTTTGCTTGTTACTGAGACATACTTTAAGCTATCCTGACTGATATATCTTAGTTTTAAGATCTTATCATTAGAGGCTCCTGTTTAGTGCCCTCATTCTGAGACACCTACTTCAATAGTTTTTAACGTCCATAAACTCCTTCATATTGTAAACAAAATTTAAGAAGCTCGTGAAGAACATCCAGGGTGTTCATTAAATTCTCCAGAACGTGTGTGTGTGTTGTTTAAGAAACCTTTCCCTACATCAAGATCATAAACTTGTTAAATGGAAAATGAGGAGTGCTAAGTTCCAGCTGAGCGTGGTACTTCACTAGTTTGGAAGTCTCAGATACGTAAGCAAATCTAAATTTCATAAACAAAGCAGTGAACTTTTAAATGTGAGTCATGATGTCTATAAATTGGCAAAGAAATTAAGAAGGCATTTTAATGATTCTTTCAATATTCAAGCTTTGAATGAAAACGAAGAATGACCATAAAATAGCTGTAATTCTTCAACATAGTACAAAACAGCAAATACAAATAATAGCTAATTAAAGTAGTGCTGGCCGGAGGAAGATGGCGGAAGAGTAAGACGCGGAGATCACCTTCCTCCCCACAGATACATCAGAAATTCATCTACACGTGGAACAACTCCTACAGAACACCTACTGAACGCTGACAGAAGACCTCAGACCCCCCAAAAGGCAAGAAACTCCCCACATACCGGGGTAGGGCAAAAGAAAAAAAGAATAAACAGAGACAATAGGATATGGACGGGACCTGCACCAGTGGGAGGGAGCCGTGAAGGAGGGAAGGTTTCTACACACTACAAGCCCCTTCGCGGGCGGAGACTGCAGGTGGCGGAGGTGGAAAGCTTCGGAGTAGCGGAGGAGAGCACAGCAACAGGGGTGCGGAGGGCAAAGCGGAGAGATTTTGGCACAGAGGATCGGTGCCCTCAGGCACACACCAGCCCGAGAGGCTTGTCTGCTCGGCCGCCGGGGCGGGCGGGGCTGGGAGCTGAGGCTCGGGTATCGGCTTTCAGTCGGAGCGCAGGGAGAGGACTGGGGCTGGCGGCAGGAAGAGAGCCTGAAGGGGTTAGTGCTAGCCCGGAGGGAGTCCGGGGAAAGGGTCTGGAGCTACCGGAGAGGCAAGAGACTTTTTTCCCTTTTGTTGCCTGGTGCGCGAGGAGAGGGCATTCTCCTCTCTCCCCTCTGCCTGAGTGAGCCAGAGCCCCCGAATCAGCGGCTCCTTTAAACCCGTCCTGTCTGAGCAAAGAACGGACGCCCTCCGGCGACCTACGCGCAGAGGCGGGGCCAGGTCCAAGGCTGAGACCCGGGAATTGTGAGAGCAGAGACAGGGAAATCTCTCTGTGCAGCCTTGGAGGCAGCGGATTAAAGCTCCACGGTCCATTTGATGTGCCCTGCGTCTGTGGAGTGCATGAATGGACAGCGAATCATCCCAAATTGAGGAAGTGGACCTTGAGGACAAGATTTAAGACTTTCCCCCCGTTTTCCTCTTTTTACAACGAATTATCCCAAATTAAGGAGGTGGACTTAGCAAGATTTCAGACTTCTCGCCCTTTTCCTCTTTTTACAACGAATTATCCCAAATCGAGGAGGTGGACTTGGAGAGCAAGATTTTTGATTTTTCCCCCTGCTCTCTTTTTGTGAATGTGTATGTGTAATCTTCTGTGTAAGATTCTCTCTGTATAGCTTTGCTTCCACCATATGTCCCAGGGTTCTATCGGTCCGTGTTTTTTTTCAATAATTACTTTTTAATTTTAATAACGCTACTATATTTCATACTTTATTCTATTTTACTTTACCTGCTCTTTCTTTTTTTCTACCTTCCCTTCCTCCCTCCCTCCCTCCGCTCCTCCTTTCCTTCTTTCTTTTTCTTTCCACCCTCCCTCCCTCCCACCCTTCTTCTTTCCACTTTCTTTTTCTTTCCTTCCTCCCTCCCTCCCTCCTGTCTTTCTTTCTTTCTTTCCTTCCTCCCTCCCTCCCTCCCTTCTTCCATTCACTTTTCCTTTTGCTTTCATTCCTCCCTCCCTCCCTCCTTTCTTTCCTTCTTTCTTTCCATCCTTCCTCCCTCCCTCCCTCCTTTCTTTCTTTCTTCCTTCCTTCCTTCCTTTCTTCCCTTCTTCCTTTCTTTCCCTCTCTCTTTCTTTCTTCTACTAATTCTTTCTTTCTACTTTTTCTCACTGTTATTCTGAGCCGGGTGGATGAAAGGCTCTTGGTGCTGCAGCCAGGAGTCAGTGCTGTGCCTCTGAAGTGGGAGAGCCAACTTCAGGACACGGGTCCACAAGAGATCTCCCAGCTCCACATAATATCAAGCAGCGAAAATCTCCCAGGGATCTCCATCTCAACACCAGCACCCAGCTTCAGTCAACGACCAGCAAGGTACAGTGCTGGTCACCCTATGCCAAGCAACTAGCAAGGCAGGAACACAACCCCACCCATTAGCAGAGAGGCTACCTAAAAACATAATAAGGCCACCGGCACCCCAAAACACACCACCAGACGTGGACCTGTCCACCAGAAAGACAAGATCGAGCCTCAACCACCAGAACACAGGCATTAGTCCCCCCCACCAGGAAGCCTACACAACCTACTGAAACAACCTTAGCCACGGGGGACAGATACCAAAAACAACGGGAATTACGAATCTGCAGCCTGCAAACAGGAGACCCCAAACACAGTAACATAAGCAAAATGAGAAAGCAGAAAAACACACAGCAGGTGAAGGAGCAAGATAAAATCCTACCAGACCTAACAAATGAAGAGGTAATAGGCAGTCTACCTGAAAAAGAATTCAGAATAATGATAGTAAAGCTGATCCAAGATTCTATTTCCAAGATCCAAAATCTTGGAAATAGAATAGACAATATGCAAGAAACAGTTAACAAGGACCTAGAAGAACTAAAGATGAATCAAGCATCGATTAAAAACACAATAAATGAAATGAAAAATACTCCAGATGGGATCAATAGCAGAATAACTGAGGCAGAAGAACGGATAAGTGAGGTGGAAGATAAAATAGTGGAAATAACTGATGCAGAGCAAAAAAGAAAGAAGAATGAAAAGAATAGAGGACAGTCTCAGAGACGTCTGGGACAACATTAAACGCACCAACATTCGAATTATAGGGGTTCCAGAAGAAGAAGAGAAAAAGAAAGGGACTGAGAAAATATTTGAAGAGATTATAGTTGAAAACTTCCCTAATATGGGAAAGGAAATAGTTAATCAACTCCAGGAGACACAGAGAGTCCCATACAGAATAAATCCAAGGAGAAATACGCCAAGACACTTATTAATCAAACTGTCAAAAATTAAACACAACGAAATCATATTAAAAGCAGCAAGGGAAAAACAACAAATAACACACAAGGGACTCCCCATCAGGTTAACAGCTGATCTCTCAGCAGAAACTCTACAAGCCAGAAGGGAGTGGCAGGACATAATTAAAGTGATGAAGGAGAGAAAACTGCAACCAAGATTACTCTACCCAGCAAGGATCTCATTCAGATTTGATGGAGAAATTAAAACCTTTACAGACAAGCAAAAGCTGAGAGAGTTCAGCACCACCAAACCAGCTTTACAACAAATGCTAAAGGAACTTCTCTACGCAAGAAACACAACAGAAGGAATATACCTACAATAACAAACCCAAAGCAATAAGGAAATGGGAATAGAAACATACATATCAATAATTACCTTAAATGTAAATGGACTAAATGCTCCCACCAAAAGACACAGAGTGGCTGAATGGATACAAAAACAAGACCCATATATATGCTGTCTACAAGAGACCCACTTCAGACCTAGAGACACATACAGATTGAAAGTAAGGGGACGGAAAAAGATATTCCATGCAAATGGAAATCAAAAGAAAGCTGGAGTAGCAATTCTTATATCAGACAAAATAGACTTTAAAATAAAGACTATTAGAAGAGAAAAAGAAGGACACTACATAACGATAAAGGGATCGATCCAAGAAGAAGATATAACAATTGTAAATATTTATGCACCCAACATAGGAGCACCTCAATACATAAGGCAAATACTAACAGCCATAAAAGGGGAAATCGACAGTAACACAATCATAGTAGGGGACTTTAACACCCCACTTTCACCAATGGACAGATCATACAAAATGAAAATAAATAAGGAAACACAAGCTTTAAATGATACATTAAACAAGATGGACTTAGTTGATATTTATAGGACATTCCATCCAAAAACAACAGAATACACATTTTTCTCAAGTGCTCATGGAACATTCTCCAGGATAGATCATATCTTGGGTCACAAATCAAGCCTTGGTAAATTTAAGAAAATTGAAGTTGTATCAAGTATCTTTTCCGACCACAATGCTATGAGGCTAGACATCAATTACAGGAAAAGATTTGTAAAAAATACAAACACATGGAGGCTAAACAATACACTACTCAATAACGAAGTGATCACTGAAGAAATCAAAGAGGAAATTAAAAAATACCTAGAAACAAATGACAATGGAGACACGACGACCCAAAACCTATGGGACGCAGCAAAAGCAGTTCTAAGGGGGAAGTTTATAGCAATACAATCCCACCTTAAGAAACAGGAAACATTTCGAGTAAACAACCTGACCCTGCACCTAAAGCAATTAGAGAAAGAAGAACAAAAAACCCCCAAAGTTAGCAGAAGGAAAGAAATCATAAAGATCAGATCAGAAATAAATGAAAAAGAAATGAAGGAAACGATAGCAAAGATCAACCAAACTAAAAGCTGGTTCTTTGAGAAGATAAACAAAATTGACAAACCATTAGCCAGACTCATCAAGAAAAGAAGGGAGAAGACTCAAATCAATAGAATTAGAAATGAAAAAGGAGAAGTAACAACTGACACTGCAGAAATACAAAAGATCATGAGAGATTACTATAAGCAACTCTATGCCAATAAAATGGACAACCTGGAAGAAATGGACAAATTCTTAGAAATGCACAACCTACCAAGACTGACTCAGGAAGAAATAGAAAATATGAATAGACCAATCACAAGCACTGAAATTGAAACTGTGATTAAAAATCTTCCATCAAACAAAAGCCCAGGACCAGATGGCTTCACAGGCGAATTCTATCAAACATTTAGAGAAGAGCTAACACCCATCCTTCTCAAACTCTTCCAAACAATATCAGAGGAAGGAACACTCCCAAACGCATTCTACGAGGCCACCATCACCTTGATACCAAAACCAGGCAAGGATGTCACAAAGAAAGAAAACTACAGGCCAATATCACTGATGAACATAGATGCAAAAATCCTCAACAAAATACTAGCAAACAGAATCCAACAGCACATTAAAAGGATCATACACCATGATCAAGTGGGGTTTATTCCAGGAATGCAAGGATTCTTCAATATACGCAAAGCAATCAACGTGATACACCATATTAATAAACTGAAGGAGAAAAACCATATGATCATCTCAATAGATGCAGAGAAAGCTTTAGACAAAATTCAACACCCATTTATGATAAAAACCCTGCAGAAAGTAGGCATAGAGGGAACTTTCCTCAACATAATAAAGGCCATATATGACAAACCCACAGCCAACATTGTCCTCAATGGTGAAAAACTGAAACCATTTCCACTAAGATCAGGAACAAGACAAGGCTGCCCACTCTCACCAATCTTATTCAACATAGTTTTGGAAGTTTTAGCCACAGCAATCAGAGAAGAAAAGGAAATAAAAGGAATCCAAATTGGAAAAGAAGAAATAAAGCTGTCACTGTTTGCAGATGATATGATACTATACATAGAGAATCCTAAAGATGCTACCGAAAAACTACTAGAGCTAATCAATGAATTTGGTAAAGTAGCAGGATACAAAATTAATGCACAGAAATCTCTGGCATTCCTGTACACTAATGATGAAAAATCTGAAAATGAAATCAAGAAAACACTCCCATTTACCATTGCAACAAAAAGAATAAAATATCTAGGAATAAACCTACCTAAGGAGACAAAAGACCTGTATGCAGAAAATTATAAGACACTGATGAAAGAAATTAAAGATGATACAAATAGATGGAGAGATATACCATGCTCCTGGATTGGAAGAATCAATATTGTGAAAATGACTCTACTACCCAAAGCAATCTACAGATTCAATGCAATCCCTATCAAACTACCACTGGCATTTTTCACAGAACTAGAACAAAAAATTTCAAAATTTGTTTGGAAAAACAAAAGACCCCGAATAGCTAAAGCAATCTTGAGAACGAAAAACGGAGCTGGAGGAATCAGGCTCCCTGACTTCAGACTATACTACAAAGCTACAGTAATTAAGACAGTGTGGTACTGGCATAAAAACAGAAAGATAGATCAGTGGATCAGGATAGAAAGCCCAGAGATAAACCCACGCACATATGGCCAACTTATCTTTGATAAAGGAGGCAGGAATGTACAGTGGAGAAAGGACAGCCTCTTCAATAAGTGGTGCTGGGAAAACTGGACAGGGACATGTAAAAGTATGAGATTAGATCATTCCCTAACACCATACACAAAAATAAGCTCAAAATGGATTAAAGACCTAAATGTAAGGCCAGAAACTATCAAACTCTTAGAGGAAAACATAGGTAGAACACTCTATGACATAAATCACAGCAAGATCCTTTTGGACCCACCTCCTAGAGAAATGGAACTAAAAACAAAGATAAACAAATGGGACCTAATGAAACTTCAAAGCTTTTGCACAGCAAAGGAAACCATAAACAAGACCAAAAGACAACCCTCAGAATGGGAGAAAATATTTGCAAATGAAGCAACTGACAAAGGATTAATCTCCAAAATTTATAAGCAGCTCATGCAGCTCAATAGCAAAAAAACAAACAACCCAATCCAAAAATGGGCAGAAGACTTAAATAGGCATTTCTCCAAAGAAGATATACAGACTGCGAACAAACACATGAAAGAATGCTCAACATCATTAATCATTAGAGAAATGCAAATCAAAACTACAATGAGATATCATCTCACACCAGTCAGAATGGCCATCATCAAGAAATCTAGAAACAATAAATGCTGGAGAGGGTGTGGAGAAAAGGGAACACTCTTGCACTGCTGGTGGGAATGTGAATTGGTACAGCCACTATGGAGAACAGTATGGAGGTTCCTTTAAAAACTAAAAATAGAACTACCATATGACCCAGCAATCCCACTACTAGGCATATACCCTGAGAAAACCATAATTCAAAAAGAGACATGTACCAAAATGTTCATTGCAGCTCTATTCACAATAGCCCGGAGATGGAAACAACCTAAGCGTCCATCATCGGATGAATGGATAAAGAAGATGTGGCACATATATACAATGGAATATTACTCAGCCATAAAAAGAAACGAAACTGAGCTATTTGTAATGAGGTGGATAGACCTAGAGTCTGTCATACAGAGTGAAGTAAGTCAGAAAGAGAAAGACAAATACCGTATGCTAACACATATATATGGAATTAAAAAAAAAAATGTCATGAAGAACCTAGGGGTAAAACGGGAATAAAGACACAGACCTACTTGAGAATGGACTTGAGGATATGGGGAGGGGGAAGGGTAAGCTGTGACAAAGCGAAAGAGAGGCATGGACATATATACACTACCAAACTTAAGGTAGATAGATAGTGGGAAGCAGCCGCAGAGCACAGGGAGATCAGCTCGGTGCTTTGTGACCGCCTGGAGGGGTGGGATGGGGAGGGTGGGAGGGAGGGAGATGCATGAGGGAAAGGATGTGGGAACAGATGTATATGTATGACTGATTCACTTTGTTATAAAGCAGAAACTAATAAAAAAAAAAAAACTGAAGAAAAAAAAAAAAAGTAGTGCTAATGATTATGGTTATCCTGCCTTTCATTTGCTAATGATATTTCACATTTCAAAAAAATTATTTTGAGTCCTAAAGTATTTGTGTACTAAAGCATTCTTTTTCTTGGGCTGAAGGAAGCAATTTAATGTTGACAGAAATTGGTTTGAGAAGAGTATGCAGTTTAAATTAGTGACTCTGAAAAGTAATGGTTGGTTGTTTTCTAAGAGAGCTGACACAAAGGAGAAAGGCCTGAGTGTTAAAAATAAAAACATATTTGGGACCAAAAAAAAAGGGATCATAAACTTATTCTCCTATGCTATCTTCTAGGAATTTTATAAATTGCTTAAACTTTTTATATGCAATGATGATCAAACTCAGATACATCTTATTCCACTCTCAAGGTTTCTATGTGAAACAGTATGAAGCTGGCAAATCTGTGTGAAGACTCTTCAATAAACACAAATTTTCTCCTCAGATGGACCCAGTGCTTGAAATCAGAAGCACATCACTCCATGAGTTCACACACATTACTACCTGGCCATTACCCTGAGGTGACCTGGGCAACCTGGACAACAACCTCTCCAGGCCATGGGCCTGGGGCAAGATCTAAAAACACCCTCCAAACCTAACTGGAAAATACAGAATACTCTGTCATAGCATGTGAAGTGTACCACACTTCAATCACAGCAGGGCAGTGGGTGTAAACTATAAAATATAAGCTTCCTTGTATTTTCAAACATGTAAGGGAGTCATTGCGTACATGGAGAAAGCTTTCATCTGGGGAAGTTTATTAAAATGTAAATGTTCAGAGATCCATCTAGAAGAAGTAGAATCAGGTAAGTTATAAAATATAAAATATGTAAATATTGCTTCACTGCAAGATTGGTTACTAAAATCTGCACTCTGTAAATGTACAACCAGGCTGATATTTGGACTGACTGGGTCACAAGCAGTCAGCCAACAGAATGGAGAAATCTCCTGACCACTTGGAATCTACAAAGAAAATTGTCTGTTTACATAACTAAGCTGTAGCAGTATCTGATTTTGCATTCTGTAGGCAACAGACACCAGATAAAAATTTGAATTTATTCATGATTAGACTACTAATAACACCATTATAAATATTACAAAAATGTCCAACAGCAAAGGAGCATTAGAACAGAGGAAAACAGAGGGAAAGATCATGTTCCCACTATGGTCAAAAACCTGTTCCATATTTCCTTCAGAATAAAAGCCTAGATGTTTACAGTGGCCTACACCGCCCCCGCCATCTGGCCCACTTTACCACTCTGAGCTCACCTCCCCTCCTCTCTGCTCCAGGCACTCACCTGCTCACTGTTCCTCAAATATGCCAAGCATGCTCCTGCCTCAGGGCCTTTGCAAAGAGCGCTCCTGCTGTCTGGAAGCCTCTTCCTCAAGGTGTACACAGGGTTGCTCCCTCATCTTCAAGTTTTTGCTCTAAAGTCACCTTCTCAAGGAGGCCTACCCTAAAAACATAAACCACATAATTTGTTACAGTTAGCGTTTACCACATAATTTGTTAGTTAGTATTTACTGTCCATCTCCCTCTGCTAGAGCCAAGGTCAAAGACGGGGACTTTTTCCAGCTGGTTCACAGATTATTCCTAATCACCTAGTACAGGGCCTGATATATAGAAAATACTGGATGATATATTGTTGAATAATTGAAAAAGCAAATTTAAGTTAACCATATAAAAAGATCAAAGTGAGTAATCTGGAAGGAAAAATTCAAGAAATGTTGATGTGATTTAATACTTATTTCAAGTGACAGAAAAATTAAGTACATCTGATTAACACTTCAACAGGAGAAAGGTGCTTTTCCAAACTGACATCAGAGAACTTCAGAAAGAGATGGTATATATCGAGAGAGGTTATCTACATTAGCTTTTGAATATATTTAACTTAATCTGACTTAAAAATAATTGCACTATAGATTACTTTAGCACCTCAATATGTGTTAAAATTATAATTAGAATCTTCTTTTTAAAGAAAGAATCATGAAAAAAAAGAAAGAATCATGATTCTTTTATAATGTTGTATTTTACTTGCAGGGTTTTCACTCAGGGACTCACTAGCTGCAGAATTAGTGAAAACGTCTTGCCCGTCACCTGACATTTCCTCTTCATATCCCCAGATGTTGGGATCTTTCTATGACAGATCAATTTAGGAAGTGCAAAATCACCACATTTAGTTAAGAAGGATACACATAAGCATGATGGAGGCTGATTTTGCAGAGCTGAAAGGTCCTCAACCTTTAAGAACCTATTTAACTACACTGCTCCAAAGAAGCTTTCAGATACTACAGTTAAATGTTGGCTCCCCTCTGTGTCTGGAAAAAGCCATCCAACAATTTCTAGAAAAGCAGACTGGTGGTTGGAAGGCTTCAGTAATAAGAAACAATTTTCTTATTACTGTACTTCCTCTTCCCTGCTTTAGAAGTTCTTCCTCTGCCTGGAGAGAACAAAACTATCATTCGGCAGGTTCAACTACAGCATGCAGAGAAAGGGCTGTCCAAATCCAAAGAAAGCTATACAAGAGTGGCTATTCATGGGCTTCCCTGGTGGCGCAGTGGTTGAGAGTCCACCTGCCGATGCAGGGGACATGGGTTCGTGCCCCGGTCTGGGAAGATCTCACACGCTGCGGAGCAGCTAGGCCCGTGAGCCATGGCCGCTGAGCCTGCGCGTCCGGAGCCTGTGCTCCGCAACGGGAGAGGCCACAACAGTGAGAGGCCCCCATACCGCAAAAAAAAAAAAAAAAAGAGTGGTTATTCAGGGACTTCCCTGGAGGTGCAGTGGTTAAGAATCCACCTGCCAATGCTGGATACACAGGTTCGATCCCTGGTCCGGGAAGATCCCACATGCTTGGAGCAACTAAGCCCGTGAGCCACAACTACTGAGCCTGTGCTCTGGAGCCCGCGAGCCACAACTATTGAGCCCACGTACCACAACTACTGAAGCCCGCGTGCCTAGAGCCTGTGCTCTGCAACAAGAGAAGCCACCGCAATGAGAAGCCCATGCACCGCAACGAAGAGTAGCCTCCACTCGCTGCAACTAGAGAAAGACCGCACGCATCAACAAAGACCCAATGCAGCCAAAAATAAATAAATAAATTTCAAAAAAAAAGAATGGTTATTCATATCCCGTGTGTGTAAGCTTGCTTCATGAGGGAAAGAACTATGTCTTCTGTATCCCTGTATCTGATGTATACATGGTTGGCTTTCAGTAAATGGTTGTTGAATGAATGAATGGTTCAAAAACAAAAGAACTAATAACTGTTCCCTAAGTTCAGAGTGGGACTACAGCTAAGTGCTGAGCACCTATTTCTTATCATTCTAAGCACACATATTTTACTTTTTTCTGTCTTTTTTCCCATTATTAAACCCCATAAATGTTTCTTGAATTATTTTCTGAACTGCTTACTTTTATCTTTTTGCATAACTTAATTCTTTTATCTTTTCATTCATCCAAAAAATATTTGTTCATCCTGAGCCAAACTTCCTACTTCAGAGATAATGCAAGAGCAAATGCCTTGGAAACAGACATATGGACCTATACTTATTCCATCAATCTCTTAAGTGTCCTCAAGCAAGCTGCCTAACCTCTCCCAGCCTCAGCAACTACATATGTTATCTAGAATCATACCCATTGAAGTAGATTGTTTGAGGGACAATTGAGATCATATATGTATATAGTAGGCAATTGATAAGTGTTCATTGTCTTCCGTGCTTCCATTTCCTACTAAAAGGTGGGAAATTTAATGACTGATGAGCAAATCCAATTTAAGCTCCCAGAAATTAGAAAAGGTCAGCATGAGAGATTCCTTCCAATGGCACAGACTATGCTATATGTCATTGAGATTCCACTTTGTTTCCCTCTGTGAACACAGAAAGACTGCAATTCTCAGACCACCTTTTAGTCAGTGGGTTATGTGGCCATTAGAATGTAGCAAAAGTGACATTCACCACCTCCAGATCTAGTGCCTAAAAAAATCTTCCAGGCCTGGCCCCTAACTGAAGCCCAGATGCAGAGAATCCAAGGGAGGACTCCAATACCTTACGTGATATAGAGGCATGGAAAAGAAGGAACCTAGGGCTCTAAATTACTGCGTGGACTAGATCCTTCACCCCCAATGACCTGCAAAAAAGTATGACATGTAAACTGCTCAGTTTGGGAGTTGTTTTGTTTTTACAGCAGTTAGCCTATCTTGAATAATTCATCACACAAACCACCACTCAGTCCTAGAAATGAAAATCTGGAAACAGATTAATAGTTTATCAGTTCTCTCACTAAATTTGAGAGCTGAGACTGGGTCTTAATTTCTTGGTACCCTACTCGACACTTAGCACAATGCCCTAAATAAATCAGTTGCTTAGTATCTATGTGTGAATTAAGTACTGCCACAAGATAGGATTAAATATACTTATATATTTATACTTACACACATACATTTTTTTTTTTTTTTTTTTTTGCGGTACGCGGGCCTCTCGCTGTTGTGGCCTCTCCCATTGCGGAGCACAGGCTCTGGACGTGCAGGCTCAGCGGCCATGGCTCACGGGCCTAGCCACTCTGCAGCATGTGGGATCTTCCCGGACCCGGGCACAAACCCGTGTCCCCAGCATCGGCAGGCGGACTCTCAACCACTACACCACCAAGGAAGCCCCACACATACATATTTTAAATAAAGTCCACCCTGCACACTATAGCTATTTTAATTTAAAATATGAAGCTTATTTCCTGAAGTCATTCCAGTTTAGGAAACAATCAAGATATGATGACAACTAAAATGGCAGTTAGAATATACCCCTGTTTCTCCAGGTCACTTATAAGAGGAGGGCTAGGGTAGGAAGGAGGAAGTTATCGGGACAATCAAGTGAATAGGTAAGAATCCTAGTTGTGTTTGAATAGTAAGCTCTGAGATTTCAAATCCCTAACACTTCCCTGTCTCACTGAGTCCTGGAGGGGTCAGGGGTCATTTTCTCCTTGGATTATAGTCTCCAACCAATTCTGTTACTGCTACTGTTACTTCCATTCTTTCTTCCAGCAGCCTTGCTTGTACCACTGCTGGCCCACTTTTTAACAAATTCTCATATCTCACCTTTGATGAATTTCTCTTTCCATCACACAAGCATCCATCTGCAAGTGTACAAGTATTTGTTTGACAACTAAAGTACAGATTGCTAGTTCAATTTTTATGGTCCCATCCCTGATGGAATGTGGGACACATTCCCCCATAGCTACACTGGAGAATGTTTTTTAACTGACATTCTCAAAAACATTTCTCCCCCATAACAATCAAACAGTATTCCAAGTTTTAGGGCCAGTTGTCAGCTATCTCCAGGTGAATTTCCTACCTAGAGGTGATATTTTCACCAGAAACTAGCAGTCAGTATGTCTCTCTTTACTGTTTAAACGCCCTAATGCCAGTGGCCTGGGTACCTGTTAATCCCTAAATACTCTTCCCACTCTTTCTTAATATAAATTTTGTTAAGTATATCGTATATTCAGAAAGATACACACAGCACAAGTGTCCAATTCAATGAATCTCTTCGCTGCTCTTAGTCAGTAGGCCACTTAGTTAGTTGGCTTTTCCCAGAAGTCTTAGAGAACCCTCTGCAAAAAGGAATTTTGATAATAGTCCCTGATATCCTAACATCTTTGATATGAGCAGGAAGATTCCCCCACCCTTGTCTACTGCCGCTCACACATACTCCTACATGCTTTTGCTACATAAATAACAAACTAGAGTTAGCACTGGTAATATGTCATGAAGAAAATCTGAAGGTTTGATATCTAGTTTACACCCTTGCATATATTGATTTTGATAAAGTAGCACTTCTTATTTACACAAAAGCATCTCAGGGATGGAATACATATTGACACCGTGAACAATACTCTGAAGAAGAGAGATTTTGCATGCTTCACTGTAGTCATATTTATGATGGATTCTAGACAACTCTAGAAATGGTGGGGGGAAGGTGAGGAGTGGAGAAACTGGCCTCACATCAGACCAAGAAATCCTTTCGAGACTTCCCTGGTGGGGTAGTGGTTAAGAATCCGCCTGCCAATGCAGGGGACACGGGTTTGAGCCCTGGTTTGGGAAGATCCCACATACTGCGGAGCAACTAAGCCCGTGTGCCACAACTACTGAGCCTGTGCTCTAGAACCCACAAGCCACAACTACTGAGCCCACGGGCCACAACTACTGAAGCCCGTGTGCCTAGAGCCCGTGCTCTGCCACAAGAGAAACCACCACAATGAGAAGCCCGTGCACCACAACGAAGACCCTATGAAGACACCCTGCTCGCTGTAACTAGAGAAAGCCCATGCACAGCAACGAAGACCCAATGCAGTCAAAAATAAATAAATAAATAAATTTATTTAAAAGAAAAAAGAAATCTTTTCACATCTCTATCCACATATTCACCACATGCTGTGCTCCCTCTAACCACCAGCTTCAAAAATCAAGACGTAAATATACTGGATTTATACCTGGATATAAATTTCCATATAATCAGATCTTTCCTGCATTCTCAAGCATATCCAAAACATGTTCTTATTTAAATGCCATAAAAAATGGAAATTATTTCAAAAGGTGGCATTCCAATGTTCTTAAGAAGACAACTGTGTCCACATTTAATTCACAGGAAAGTGGGGGTAATGAACAAAAGAAAAAGCATTCTTAGAATTATTCTTTCATCCCACAAATCATTTCCTCTTTTTTAATACTCCAATTTTGGATTTTATTAAAACATCAGCTTTTCATTTTCCAAAACTATCCATGAACTTGGTCTATCTTATCTATAATCCTACAAGTGTCCATCTATCTTCAGTCAGAACTAGAACTCCTATTTAAAGAATGCTATGAAAATTACTTTTTCTCCCATTCATAACTAAACACACACACCACCCTACTGCAGCTGCTTTGCTGCAGTTGGTCGTGCTGGAATTTCTTAACTTATTCACACTACTGCTGCAGGGTCTGAAAGTATGGGTGATATGAGCACCTGGGGCTCTAAATGACTGTCCTCTTCCAACAGGAATATGGACATGTTGAAATTATTTAGACGTCCCTCACATGTTTATTTCACTGCTCTTTGGTGGAGTTAAATGAAGCCTCTTCACCCACATATTTTATTGTAAATTTTCATGAAAAAAGGAACTGTCTCCTGACACAAGTAATCTTATTTTACCATTATTTAGGTCTAATGATGAAACATGCCCAGTGGGCCTGGAGTAATCTAGTAAAAGGCCAGATGACAGGAAAGGATGGTAGTATACCCTGTGAGCAGGCAGGAAATCTGAATCTATAAGACACAGTCAGCACTCTTAAAACATGCTGTTGAATTTAATTCTAATCTTTTATATACATGTAACATGTATATCACATGTTTCTTTAAAAATGTAATTGATTATTAAAAAGTTTTAAAAAGTGCAGAGGATTTTTAGGGCAGTGAAACTATTCCATAAGACACTATAATGGTGGATACATGACATCACACATTTGTCCAAACCCACAGAAGATACAACACCAAGACTAAACTGTAATATGGATGTTGGGTGCTAATAATGCTTCAATGTAGGTTCATCAGTTTAACAAATGTACCATTCTGGTGCAGGATGCTGGTAGTTGAGGAGTGTGAGTATGTGGGGGCAGGGAGTATGTCTATTTTTTTTAAGTTTCTTATCTAGATATTTTTTCATTTAAGTTAAATCATGTGGAATAAATAAATAAATAAATAAATTCATACATAATATGGATATGCCTTCTCTGTGCTCTCTCATTCCTCTCTACTGGGCTAAAGATAATATTTTAACTGCTTCCAACATCCCTACAACGTCAGACAAATTGCTTTCTGAATGTCTCCTTTCAAAGTGCTTTTTATTCTTTCCTCACACAATTCCTGGAACTACCCTCCTCTTTCTCATTGCGTGCAACTTCTTTTTATCTGTATTTACTGTTGTCTTGGCCACCAATCAGAGATGTAATCAGCTTTTCTAAAACCTGGCTGTATTTTTACCAACATTTTTTTGAATCTGTATGAAGAAAGGACTTACAGAGTTAGATGGCACCCCTTCTCTCCAATCTTCTCATACCACCCACCACCCAATCAATTCTATGAGCTCCTATCAGAGATGTCATTTCAAAGAGCCCTTATCCAGTCAGTGATTTCTTGGTTGAAAGTTGGGTTGGCTCCCATGTCCACATGGGCATGCCATGCCATGAACGCCCTTCTCAATCTGACCTGCACTTACCTTGTCTCCTTTCATTTTCCCAAGAGATCACACATGGCACTTTCCCACATCCATCCATTGCCTGGCTTTTGCTTTCCTCCTTCTACAATGTCTTTTCCCCTTCTATGCCTGGAAAAAAATGTTTATACATCCTTGCACTTCAACTTATCTTCTCAGTGAAACCCTCCTTAACATCCCAAGATAATATCAACACAATCCCTCTTCTGGTTTATATCACTAGCATAAAATTTGTTAATTATACTCCGGTTAATTATTCATGCAGTTGTCTTTCCACAGGACTGTAAGAAACCTGGGACTCAAATGACCTTCGTCATTTTTGTGTTCCCGACTTTCACCTGAGTGGCTGGCACCAAGAAGGTGTCCTGTGAAGTGATTGTTTGGTGAATGCATTCACTTAATAACCAGGAATAGTTCACCTGACCAAAGAGAGGAGTCAGAATTTTCTAATCTCACCAATGAGAGGAAACAACAAAGGTTTTTTCTTATTTCTGCTTGACTGATTAGAGCATGTACATTTTATTTCTGTTATAGTCTTTCAATGGACATAGTATTACCTTCCTCTATTCTTCAATTTAGCTTAAAATAGCAAAATTTCCCCCTTTTTCATGAAAATGGCAATGTAAATTTGAGTAATGGTCATTTACAAAGATTTATCCATTCAGTCACTCAAATATATTTTGTATCTTCCATAGGGAAGAGATGAAGTTCTTTTTATCCATGGATTTTATCTGGGAGACAGAGAACAAGACTATTTATATCAAGCTCACAAGCAAACTACAAAATGTCTCTGAAAATTCAGAATACTATGATCTAACTCTCATGGGTTCCACAAGAATCAACTTCTACGGCACTCACTAAATAATGCTTTCCTCCAGCCGCCTGAAGCCTAAACCAGACTAATGGGCTTCAGGAAACAGCTGTGGTTTCAGGAAATGGGAAAATATGACGATCTACTGTTGAAAGCTACCCACCACTGCTCCCACTACTACCACTCACCCCTCATTTATCCACTGTCTCATACACACACACACACACACACACATCCCCACAACTCCCCTTTTGAGCTAGGCTGCTGTCAGAGGCATATGTAGAGGTACATTACTCTTACAGCAGTTTCCTAGGTTTACTTAAATAGCACAGAAACCAGGTTAAATGGGGTCAGTCATGTTCCATATTTTCCTAACTTCCAGAAGCCCTAGTTTCCAGGAACCCATGTGGAAAAGACATCAGGCTGAAACATCTGTCAGAGATTGATGGGAAACCCACTAGGCTGGAAGTCACTGGCCCTGAATTCTCTGCTGATTCTACCATGGTGATCTTAAGGAAATCTCCTTACATTTCATGGCGCCACTTCACTCATTTACTATAGGATATAATTGTCCAGTCTACATATTTTATATTGGACATGTACTAAGTGCTACATAAAGGGGAAAGATAAATAGGGACCACTGTACTCATTGGTAAGTAATTTAAAACATTTATTAGGAAATAAGTAAAGATATAACTTGGAGTCAGTTTCAAAGTTGCAGGATCAAAGACATATTATGCTCATTCTGAGGGGAACTATCTCTATACCTCCAGACATCTGGTGAATAGGGTCCTTTTTCTCTGTGTTAGAAATCCCTTATTGGAAAATTATGGCAAAATACTGATAAACACTCTCCAAAAGTCCCTTCTATACCTTTTCATCCTATGATTCTGTGTATTAAATGACAAACAGACTGTTTGCCAGTTTGATTTAAACCCTAGTTATAGCTCACTATTGAAATATAATGCTTTGCATAGAGAGAAGTTAAAATTCCAGATTAAGGTATATCACAATCCTGAGTGAAATGTCCTTACTTCGTGGTAGGGGAAGGAAAAAGTAGAGTTATAATGAGAGAAGATTCTGGCAAATGGGCAACTGATTCTCTACAGATGAGGGATAAAAGCAAGAGTGAGAAGTAAAGGAAACATGTAGAACTTGCCTGGAAATGGAGCTGGGACAAAGTGGAACTGTCCCAAAGAGAAGGAGCAGAGAAGGAATGTTTCTGCAGGGTGGAAAAAAGCAACTTCTCCCTACAGGAATGTTGAAAAAACTAGACTCCAGTAAATACAGTCAAGGTAGCTTTACTACTTTGGTTCGGGACACCTCTGAGAAGTAAAGGTCATGAAATGTTAAATTGTACCATTCCCTTTCTCCATATTTCATGTGCACAGATTAATTGTAAATCTTGGTGTAAGGTCTCCTGTCGCGCTGCGCCGGTCCGCCGATCCTCGCCCGCTGCCGCCGCCGCCAAAATGACTACAACCGCTCCTGCAGGGTCAAGCGCTGCCTCTGGCAGTAGTAGAAGACTTCAGCAGACACAAAATCAAGTGGATGAGGTGGTGGACATCATGAGGGTCAACGTGGATAAGGTGTTGGAAAGAGATCAGAAGCTCTCTGAGTTGGATGACCGTACAGACGCACTGCAGGCAGGAGCCTCCCAATTTGAAATGAGTGCTGCCAAGCTGAAGAGAAAATACTGGTGGAAGAATTGTAAGATGTGGGCAATAGGGATCAGCGTTGTCGTCATCATCATCGTCATCATCATTGTGTGGCGTGTTTCTTCCTGAAGAACCAGTGAAACTCCAGCCTGCTGTTCAAGAAACCTCTTCAAGAGTTTTGATTTAGAACCTGCTATGTTATCAAGCTTACCTACTGTTATATCTAAAATGATTATTTTCTGTTAGTGACTGTAAAGTTTGTTTTCTAGGAAATGTGCCTTTTTGTTTTGTAATATGCACTGCAAACTAGAGGTGTAGTCAGCCCAGCCCCCATTTTGCACAGTGTCTTTTCAAATTTACATATGGGCTGATGAAGAGGACTTCTTAAGTTGCAGAGTGTAATAACCTAGCAGTAATGTTGTCTGATTAACTGCCAGTGATTCCAGTTAAGGAAATTTGTTCCAAGTTAGCTGTCCTAGTCACATGACATTACCCTCATTTTAAACCTTTGGGTAGTCAGATTCCAATTTGTGCCTTCCAGAAAGAACACTACTGCCTAACACAAATACAGGCTGTGCCTTATTTTGCTATTTTTCTGATTCCCTTTAAGAGAACTCTCTACTGTTTATAAACACTGCTGACTTTTTCGCTGTATTTAAAACAAGATGCTGGTAAAGAGTTTTTGCTCCTGCGTTAGATATGAAGATGTTTACTTTCTTGTTACTGTTATGTATCACTTGCTAAAAATATTGTTTTAATCAGAAATAATAACCTCGTTAAAACATTTTTATAGAACTGTGGCTGTGACCAAAGTTCCTGTTTTGCCAAAAAGTTAAATCCCAGTCAGATGTCAAGTCTGTTCCTGGTAGATGAGTTCAGAAAAGTGACCAGTGGGACTCAAGGTGCCCTTCAGAATTAAAATTGTAATATTGTGTGTGAACCTCTGACATCCCGGCAGGCCTTTCTTGCCCTTGAAAGGCTGTAGGTCTTGCAACTCTCCTTCCGATCCAGCATTTTTCCTGGGGGTTAGAGAGGGTTTGAGCTCGACTGACCATCTCATTCCTGTAGACAGAGTTTTACCCAGCCATGTGCAGGTTATCAGCTGTAGACTCCAATATGTTTCTAGTAATTTCGTGAGCAACAGTGCTGTAGTCTTCAAGTGAGACCATCTGTGAACTGGTCATTTTCTGGTCCAGTCCCCACGGACGATAGTTTTTTGGAGTTTGTTTCCTATTTTGATCCATAGTCCACTCCCTAAATCTGCCTTATAAATTATGCTCTCGATTAGGCATTGGTCGGGGGGACGAGATTTTACAGAGGATAGCTAACCAGAGACACTTTCTTTCTTTGATGTCACAGACTGTCTGCATAAGATGCTGCTTTGGGAATAGCTGTTGTCATCTGAGAGGCTTTTGTTGTGTACGTGAGACTTTGGACATCAGGGTGTGTGGCGTAAGGACAGGAATTCAGGTAGGAATGAAAACAGACGAGAAGGCACTGAGGGGGAAAGGAGCCTTACCACCCTGTGGCTCACCGTTAGCGGAATATTCTCAAATTCTTGTTCACACACACGTTTGTGACTTACAAAGCAACAGTTAAGGTGCACCAGGACCCAGGTTCCATTTCTGTAATATCTTGTTCCCCTGACATCAGTGAAATGGTGTGAAGTTGAAAATGTGCCTTGGAGTGTGCCCACCTGGGAAGAAGGGAGCAGCTGTCAGTGTCGGGACCCTGGCCCACCCTCGGCTCAGGTCTCCGGCCGGGTCTGACTCTGAATCCTTGGTGCTCTCTCCTTGGCCTCGATGCTCAGTCCCATGTAACCCACTGGCTGCTGCGTTAACCCAGGAATGCTTCGCCTATATCTGTGCATTTAGCTGGGAAGTCGCCCACTATAATAAACTGAATAAAGTGTTTATAAACGTAAAAAAAAAGAAAAAATCTTGGTGTAACATACCTAGTCTTCATTTCATTACTTCATGGTGAATATGATGCATTTGAATACTGTAACTAATCATAATATATCTAGCCAACTCTACAATGGCCCTTGAAATCAAGAATACAAATGCCCACAGATAAATGTGGTAAATTCAGATATTTTATCTTGACAATATCCATCAGCCAGGAAGAATATGCAGCACTGTTATTCATCAGAGCTTTTATAAAATAGGAACTTGAAGAAACATGTCTAAACATGTCTAAAATAAACACAAAATGTACTCTTGGGAAGACACATTCATGGGAAAATATTTTC
Organism: Hyperoodon ampullatus; assembly: GCF_949752795.1. Classification (NCBI taxonomy): domain Eukaryota; kingdom Metazoa; phylum Chordata; class Mammalia; order Artiodactyla; family Ziphiidae; genus Hyperoodon; species Hyperoodon ampullatus. Next base: position 51,554,260 of record NC_136914.1, on the reverse strand, counting down.
TTGTACTTTAATTTCTGCTAAGGTTGTGATAACAAAGTTTGTGTTATAAGTACTAAACAAGGAATCAGTTTAAAGATTACACTTATGTAAGGGAACACTACTGTAAGTCAAAAGCTTCAGGGCTTCCCTGGTGGTGCAGTGGCTGAGAGTCCGCCTGCCAATGCAGGGGATGCGGGTTGGAGCCCTGGCCTGGGAGGATCCCACATGTCTCGGAGCAGCTAGGCCCGTGCGCCACAACTGCTGGGCCTGAGATCTAGAGCCCTAAAGCCACAACTACTGAGTCCGTGTGCCACAACCACTGAAGCCCACGTGCGTAGAGCCCGTGCCCTGCAGAGGGAGAGTTCATCGCAGTGAGAGGCCCGTGCACCGCAGCAAAGAGTGGCCCCTGCTCACCGCAACTGGAGAAAGCTGGCACGCAGTAACGAAGACCCAACACAACCAAAAATAAATAAATTAAAAAAAAAAAAAAAAAGGCTTTACAGGCACAACTGCAATTCAGCTGTGTGTGCATCTGGCAATGTGGTCATTTGTACACATTTTTTAAGGTGTGTGAAAAAAATGATAGACTGAATAGATTATCCATGATTTATGAAAAGCAGGAATCATTATCTGCTTCCAAATTTACAAGCTCAGCATATTTTTTGTGTCTTATGGCTTCACATATTTATTAAAATAAAGATAAGAAGGGAAAATGGAAGATGATAATTTTCTTTATGGCAGAGATACATGTTGTAAAATAGCTGGTAAAATAATTTGAATGGATAAATTCACAAGCAAACTAGAAACTTCTATCTTGTACACATGTCTCTAATGAACATGGAGAAGAAAACATTTTAAAGTCTTAGCTGTAGTGTTTTCTGTGAAGAACAATAAAGTTCTGAAACTTTCACTGGGCTCTCCAAACAATTCAGGGTGTTGCCTTGATCTTCAAAGCCCCAATACCTTTTGGGTTCAGGTTTCCATAGAAACTGCCTTTATGTAGCAGCATGCTTGTTTCAGCCTGCCAAAGAACTGGTGCCAACAGGCCTTAGGTGAAAATACCAAGGACTGGAAGCAACACATTTTCCATGGAGAGATTCCATTTTTGGAATTCATTTCTTCAGTTGGTTTCACCAAGTTCAGGAATATTGGCCTTCAGGACATAGAATACAGCCCAATTACCTGATACTTATGAGAATATTTAGGGGTAAATAAACATCAAGTCACAACATTATTAAGATGGAATAAGTACCTTGGCTTAAATTCTCAAAATTCTTTGACTTCCTTCTGAATTGCTCCAAGCATGCCAATGTGTGTTGAAACTGTAATTAAGTCCTCCCACTTCTCCACGAAGAAAATTCAAGCCTGTCTAAATAATAAAGGTTCCTTTGCAAATGCAAGGTGTTTTAGAACAACTGGCAATGAGTTATTTAAAAAAAATAAAGCCCTCAGAACTAGAACATTTATTTGTATTGCATATCTGGAGAGCTCAAGTAGGGACACAGAAATTTCCATCAAATGCATTCATCTATGGAGATCCTCATGGAAGGATCAATCCCCTGCTCCAACCTATGGAAGCAGAGTCTACAATTCAGTCTGAGAACAGCCCACCATCTTTAGGAAACAGTTCTTTAACCATGACCAAGTCTCAACTCAAATGTCATCTCCTCAGAGGCCTTCCATATGTACTCTAGCTAAAGTAGTGCCCACTCCAACATTACTCTCTGCTGCTTTTTCATAACAGAACTGGCAGAAGGAAGAATCAGAAAACAGGTCAATTGAGATTAACTAGGCAAGAAACAGAAAGAAAAATGAATGAAGAAAATGAACAGAGCCTCAGATACCTGTGGAAAACCACCAAGCTATCAAATGTATGCACAGTGGAAGTCACAGAAGGAGAGAATAAAGAGAAAGTGGCAGAAAAAAAGTGTGAATAAGTAGTGGCCAACAACTTAGCAAATTTGATATAAAAAAATTAATCTAACAGTCAACTAATATTTCACAAGGGAGCCAAAGACACTCATATGGAAAAAAAAAGTTTCTTCAATAAATGTTGTTGGGAAAACTGGATAACCACGTACAAAAAAAAAAAAAAAAAACCCAAAAAAACAAGAAATTGGACCTCTACCTTATAACCCTCCCCAAAATTAACTCAAAATGGGTTAAAAACATAAATATAAGACCTGAAACTGTAAAACTCCTAGAAGAAAACATAGGGGAAAAGCTCCTTGACATAGCTCTTTGCAATGATTTTTTTGAATACGACACAAAAAACACAAGTAACAAGAGCAAAAATAAACACGTGGGACTACTTCACACCTAAAAGCTTCTGCACAGCAAAAGAAACAGTCAACAAAATGAAAAGGCAATCTATGAAACAGGAGAAAATATTTGCAATCCATATATCAGATAAGGGGTTAATAACCAAAATATGTAAAGAATTTATACAAATCAATAACATTAAAAAAATCCAATTTAAAAATGAGTAGATGGGGCTTCCCTGGTGGTGCAGTGGTTAAGAATCTGCCTGCCAATGCAATTCTGCAAGCCCTGGCCCGGGAAGATCCCACATGCCGCAGAGCAACTAAGCCCATGTACCACAACTACTGAGCCTGAGCTCTAGAGCTCACAAGCCATGACTACTGAGCCCACATGCCACAACTACTGAAGCCTGCATGCCTAGATCCTGTGCTCTGCAACAAAAGAAGCCACCACAATGAGAAGACCGTGCGCCACAACGAAGAGTAGCCCCCACTCACCGCAATTAGAGAAAGCCCGTGCACAGCAAAGAAGACCCAACACAGCCAAAAATAAATAAATAAATAACAAATAAAAATGAGTAGAGAAAATAAACAGACATTTTTCCAAAGAACACATACAAATGACTAACAGATACCTGTAAAGATGCTCACCATCAATAATCATCAGGGAAATGCAAATCAAAACCACAGTAAAGGGCTTCCCTGGTGGCGCAGTGGTTGAGAGTCCGCCTGCCGATGCAGGGGACACGGGTTCGTGCCCTGGTCTGGGAAGATCCCACATGCCGCAGAGCGGCTAGGCCCGTGAGCCATGGCCACTGAGCCTGTGCTCCGGAGCCTGTGCTCCGCAACGGGAGAGGCCACAACAGTGAGAGGCCCGCCTACTGCAAAAAAAAAAAAAAAAAAAAAACCCACAGTAAAATATTACCCCACATGTGTTAGAATGGATATCATCAAAAAGACAAGAGATAACAAGTATTGTTGAGGATATGGAGAAAAGAAAACACACACTGTTGACAGGAATGTAAATTGGCACAGACACTATGGAAAACAGTATGGAGCTTCCTCAAAAAATTAAAAAAGAACTACCATATAATCTAGCAATCCCTCTTCTGAGTATATCCAAAGGAAATAAAAACAAGATTTCAAAGAGATATATGAACCCTCATGTTCATTGCAACATTGTTTACAATAGCCAAGCTATGGAAGCAACCTAAGTGTCTTTCAATGGATGAATGGTTAAAGAAGATGTGGTAAATATATATGCAATAAAATATTATTCAGCCATGAGAAAGAAAATCCTGGCATTTGTGAACACATGGATGGTCCTTGAGGACATCAGCTAAGTGAAATAAGTCAGAGAGAGAAAGACAAATACTGCATAATGTCACATATATGGATATCACTTATACATATAGTAACATAAGTGTAATATAATACTGTACTATACACTTTAAAGTTGCTAAGAGAATAGATCTTAAATGTTGTCACCACAAAAAAGAAATGGTAATTATGTGATGTAATGGAGGTGTTAGCTAATGCTACCATGCTGACCACACTGTCATATATAAGTTTATCAAATCAACACATTGTATTGTACATCTTAAAATTACACAATGTTATATTCAGTTATATCTCAATAAAGTTGAGGAAAAAATTAATCTGTTCACCCAAGAAGCTCAAGAACTCCAAGTAAGATAAACTCAAAGATCAAGTACTTTATTCACTGCTGCATTTTCAGACCCTAAAACAGTGCCTAACACATAGAAGTCTCTCAGCAAATATTTGTTGAATCATTCAATAAATTAATCTTTATTTTGCAAATGAAAAGCCTGAAGCACAGAGAAGCAGAGTAATTTTCCCAAAGTCAAACAGCCAGTAAGTGATCGAGTCTGGTTTTAAATCCTGGCAGGCTGACAACAGAGCTCTCAATCTTAACCTCATACTGTACCTCATGTACCAGCCCTAGAGGTGCTGAAGTGTTCAAATCTACACCTTCTGTCTGAAACCCATGTTACAGAATTAGCCATCTTCTACTGCCTCCCTCTGCTTCCATCTGAAGGACTTGACAAGTTCAGACTTGACATTTCTGAACCATCGTTTCTCAGATCTTCAAAGACAGTGAGGTACAGTGGAAAGAAAATGAGCTCTAGTGTCATACAGACCTCGGTTTGGATCTCTAACTGGGCCCTATCTGAGGCTTGTCACCTTGGATAGGTAACTTGATGTGCTTCCCAATTTTCACATCTTGGTAGGCATAGAGAATTATAATATTTCTACAGCACACTGGGGAGAGGTAGCACTTGGTCAAAGGTGACTGGCCTGGAAATCCAGGCGCCTCATGCTCTTCCTACCCACCTCTAGGGCTAAGATGATCATAGAGGGGCACTCCTACAATTGATTTGCATACACAATCTTGAGATACTCTAATTTACCCAGTTTCCTTACCTTTAAAAATGGGGCACCGGGGGCTTCCCTGGTGGTGCAGTGGTTGAGAGTCCGCCTGCCGATGCGGGGGACACGGGTTCGTGCCCCGGTCCGGGAAGATCCCACATGCCGTGGAGCGGCTGGGCCCGTGAGCCATGGCCGCTGAGCCTGGGCGTGCGGAGCCTGTGCTCCGCAACGGGAGAGGCCACAACAGTGAGAGGCCCGTGTACCGCAAAAAAAAAAAAAAAAAAAAAAAAAAAATGGGGCACCGGTTCATAAAATGGGGCAAATGATGTCTATCTCACAGAGCCCCTGTGAACTATAAATAAAACATCATAGACAAAATGCTTGCTATAGACTATCAATATGTAGGTGCTCAGTTGATGGTAGTTATCATCATGGTTACTATGATTAGTATTGTTTAAAAAGAAATAACACGTCCCAAATAGATCACTTGTGCTGAGCCCCACTTCAGCGAACCAAGACTTAATTGCAGTTTCAACCTCTCCCAGGAATGTGACCTTTAGCAGTAATCTGGAATCACCTGACCAACACTAGTAAGGTAATCTGCATGACAGACCCCACTCTTCCCCCAAAGGAAGGTGATCTTACCTGAAAAAATCCTTTTTTTTATGACTTCCTTGTCCCACCCCCTTTCTGCCTTTAAAAACCTTCCATTTTGTACAGCTCCTGGGAGTTCCTTTCTCTTTGCTAGGTGGGATGCTGCCCAATTCATGAATTGTTGAATCAAGCCAATTTGATCTTTAAATTACTCATGTGAATTTTGTTTTTTAACACTATTAACATCATCAGTAACATTTACTTACAGTTTCTATGGGCTCTCTATACCCAAGAAACAGCCTGGGCCAGACTTCATCATGCAGGTTTGTTTCTCTGCTTCCTGTAACACTGAAGTATTATTGTACATTACTTTTAGTTTATTAATTTTGACTCCCTGTTCACTCAGTGACAAGGTACCTAACTGTGCACTGTGGGAGATTCCAAGGAATACAATCACAGACTCTCAGGACAGGATGAGACTACTACCCTGTTGAACTGCTTCCCTCAAAGGCTTGAGTCCCTTCTAAAACATTCACTGAATGAACATTCAATCAATTTTCAGATACCCCCAGTGATGAGAGTATAACCATCCAAAGAAGCCCATTCTAACTTGGGACAAGATTTATTAAAAATTCTTCTTTACATTGATTCCAATCCAGCTTCTGCTTACTGATAATTTTTCAATCTGGAGCCATATTGAGGAGTTCCAATATATGTCATATAGAGCTCAGCTTGAAAGATCACATTCTAGGACTCAGACATACCTGGAATTGTCTGAAAAGAGGGAACCTGGATTTGGTCTAGGGTATTATTTGTAGGAGGAACTGGAGAGCTTCCTGGAAAAGAGGTCATTCATCTAATCAAAAACTAGCTGTGGAACAGTAGCAGATAGGAGCCATAGTCTACAAATACAGGAGAACAAGCAAACCACTTCTTTTCTATAATAACTTAATTTCTGACTAATAAAATAACCTACTTTTATCATGCATTTGTTCACAGATGATGAAAGAAGAGCATATGAGTAGAGCCCAACGTCAGACTCTGAGACTGTCTTCCAATCCTGCCCCTATGGTCTCATGCTTAAGTCCCAGGGACAGGAAGGGCCTTACAATGAAAAAAGAGATAGGGACTTTTCTGAAATTAAATAATTACTATCTACAAGTCTGTGCTGATAAATTCCAAAATCTCAATGAAATAAAAGGTTGATAGGAAAAATATATATAATAAAAACTCAAGAAAAATACCAAACATGAAAAGATCAATAAGCTTGGAAGAAATTGAACATTATCAACTAATTACCTCTAATAAAAGATTTTAGAACCAGACAATTTTGCTGGCAGGTAATTCAGTTCATTTTATTAAGCTAGCATAACCAAAATAGCAGAGGTGACCAAAGAAGGTCTAAAATACAAAAGCTGGGGACTTCCCTGGTGGTCCAGGGGGTAAGACTCCATGTTCCCAATGCAGGGGGCCCAGGTTCTACCCCTGGTCGGGGAACTAGATCCTGCATGCATGCTGCAATTAAGAGTCCGCATGCCACAACTAAGAAGTCCACATGCTGCAGCTAAAAATACCAAAAAACAAAAAAGATCCCTCATTCCACAACGAAGGTCCCACGTGCCACACTAAGGCATGGTGCAGCCAAAAATAAATAAATAAATAAATAAAGATTTTTAAAAATAAAATACAAAAGCTGTAAATCTCACCTATGTGGATTTGAAAGGTCAAAATAAAATAACAGCAAATTTTGTAAATTGGAAACAAGTTTAAAAGATGGCTTTTCATTAAAGGAAGGAGTATACAAGGGTGCCAAGCACTAAATACCTATTTCTCTAAGATTTCTGGAAGGTATTTTATTTATTGTTCATTGTCTATATACCCCTGTTAGAATATAAGCTCCACAAAGGCAAGAATCTTGGTTTACTGGTATATCTCAAGCATCTAAACAGTGCCTGGCATATAGGAGGCATTCAAGTATTTGTTTCAAAAACAAATGCAATAAGAAGAAGTTTGTTTTTTAATCATTATTATGTAGTCCCAATGGCAAGATTTAATAGCAGGTTACAACATAACTGTCAAGTGAATACGTCCCTATGTCCATCTCATTCTCTGCTATTATTTATCATGACACAATCTGAGCTTGACTCATTTACTGCATGCCTACTTCAGATATAAAAGTTGCATTCCTTAGTTCTTATATGTAAGAGAAACTGCTAGTTGCCAATCTGATTTCAGTTTCTCTTGCTTTCTTGAAGACCATAGACTCAACTAGAAGACCACTTTCTAATCTCCCTTGCAGACAGGTTGTGGTCAGATAATTAATATATCTGATTAATAATGAATATATCTGATAATTAAGATATACACAAGGGACTTCCCTGGTGGCGCAGTGGTTAAGAATCTGCCTGCCAATGCAGGGAACACAGGTTCGATCCCTGGTCTGGGAAGATCCCACATGCTGCGGAGCAAATAAGCCCATGCGCCACAACTACTGAGCCCACGCACTGCAACTACTGAAGCCTACGCACCTAGAACCCATGCTCCGCAACAAGAGAAGCCACTGCAATGAGAAGCCCATGCCCTGCAACGAGGAGTAGCCCCCGCTCACCGCAACTAGAGAAAGCCCGTGCGCGGCAACGAAGACTCAACACAGCCAAAACAAACAAACAAACAAACAAAAGCTATGAGCTTCCTATGCATAACTGAGTCCACAACTCAGGACACTGTTTTACAAATACCTGGGGGGAAATAAATAAAAACAAAACATAACGAAGGAAAGAAAGAAATGAGATGGATCCGACAGAAAATCAAAGTGCCATAATGACACAGAATTGAAAATTTCATTATGGGATCTACTTTCTGCCTGCCATATACTGTTTCTTCTTTGCTTTTGTGTGTGTCCTTCACTCAGCAATAGCTGAAAAGAGAAGAGTGTGAGAAAACTATCCATGTTCCTAACTATTGAAACTAATAAGGAAGACTCAGTTCTCTGCTATTCACTGGACATATGACCTGAAACATATCAATTTATTTGGGCCTCAGTTTCTCCTTTTGAAAAACGGAAGAGATTGTCATAGATCAGTGATTCTCTAATGCAGCTCTTGGACCACCAACAAACTAAGAGGGGCTCATCTGTCCTAGGTGAAATGAACAATGTAGAAATCATGTAAGAAATTTAGTTTCTTTTTTAAAAAATAAATTTATTTATTTTTGGCTGCATTGGGTCTTTGTTCCTGCGAGCGGGCCTCCTCTAGTTGCTGTGAGCAGGGGCTACTCTTTGTTGCGGTGTGCGGGCTTCTCATTGTGGTGGCTTCTCTTGTTGCAGAGCATGGGCTCTAGGCGCACAAGCTTCAGTAGCTGTGGCCCATGGGCTCAGTAGTTGTGGCTCATGGGCTTAGTTGCTCTGCGGCATGTGGGATCTTCCTGGACCAGGGATCAAACCCGTGTCCCCTGCATTGGCAGGTGGATTCTTAACCAGTGTGCCACCAGGGAAGTCCCAAGAAATTTAATTTCTTACATGAAATTAAGTTACTAAAATAAAAGATTGCCATTGATTCTGAGATCAAATCCTCTTACCCATCTGGTGTTAAAATATTCCTCCCTCTATGAAGCAGTGGTGACATGATTTTAGGGGTGGCTTGAATGTCCTCACTAAGTAAAACATTGCCAACCCAAAACTGACCTCCAAATTTGGGGGTCTATGAAATCATTGAAAATCCACTGAAAAAAATTTTTTTTCTGAGTGTATAATAGCAAAAAGATAGTTCAGTTTGGAGACTGGTTGACCCAGGCTTCAATCCAGGCTCTGTTAATTACAGATTATGTGACCGAGGATGTGAATAGACTGTCTCTGCTTGAAAAGGTTATTGATCTTGAAAACCAAAAATCTGGAAACTCAGTTCCTTGTTGATTTCTAAAGGTCCTTGCAGCTCTGCTTTCTAAACTAATACATGGATGTCAACTGGAAAAATACACTTGAGTGATCAAATTAACCTTGACAAGCCAAAAACAGTGGATATTCTATATATTCCAGGGCTGAAATACAAAAGAAGAGGAAAAAACAGGCTGTGCATAAACATCAGAGAGAAAGATTAGAATTCTAACAGAATGCCTTCTGTATATGCTTGTTACACAACTATTATACGCTAATATACACATGAAAGAGTCATTTCATCACTCCTGAAAACATAAACTGTTTGTCATGAGATTTTAAAATTCCAGATTTTCTTCCTGAATTTCATACTCTTATTTGTATCAGTTTTGTGAACTCTCTTTCTAAAACCGGAGAAAACAAAGGGAATTGGCAAAATGAGAACTGAATAACTATATAGGGTCCCCAAGCTCCTTTTGGTCTTTAACACTGCCTCCCCACAGAGCTTGCAAAGTAGGACACACACACACACACACACACACACACACACACACACACACACACTCACCCACAAAAGCCCCTTCTCCCCTGCAGTGTTTTTCCTCTGCCTCTGACAAAGTTGCCAAATCCAAATGTAGGTCACAGGCACCACCTAGAGGCATTAATCCCAAATCTGACTCTCATTTCTGTGAACTGATACAAGTCAGTTCAAAATCCAGATGAGTTCTCCCTCTAGTTACAGACTTGCAAATTAGTTAATCAAGTAAAGTGCTCCCATTTCTAAATGCTGTCAGGGGAAATGAGTAAGACTAAATGAAGAGATGTGCAAATAGACACATCCTGTCAAATTGTTGACTTATCTGTCTCACCATCTCATTCGTTAACATTTTGTGGTTTCACTTGCTGCCTATTCCAAAAGAAAGATGTACAACACAAAGGCCACAATTCTACCTTTGGGGGATCAGGAGATTATGAAACTGGAACCACAATAATTCCACACAAGCTTTAACTCAAGAAATAACATGCTCTTTTAAGAGTGAAAATGTGTCTGCAAGAAATGATATTAGATCCTCCAGTTACCGTTGCTATTAGGGACAAGGAGTCCATTTCCAGAAAGTTCATCTTTCATGTGCCAGCTTTACCTCATCAGCAATAACAAGAAATCTGAGTGCTGTTTTAGTCATCTGCACATCTTGTCTAACTGGAATACATAAACAGAGTCCCCAAGATTCAAAGGCTAATCTAAACCCAAGGTACCACAAATCATCATGCAAAGTTAGGAGATAGTTTAAAATAATGAGGAGTTACGAGCTTCCTATGCATAACTGAGTCCACAACTCAGGACACTGTTTTACAAATACCTCAAACTTTTAGGATATCAGCAATCTAACTTAGATGGCAGCTCTGCTTGGCAGAAATTATGTTGGCTATAGACACTGGAGTCCCATGTTCTAGCATCTATATCACTATCTAGCTTTGGGATCTATAGCTATTCATTTAACCTCTCAGTTTTCTCATCTGTAAAATGAAGAGGCTGTTTCTTATGAATTATAAAGCTCTACAGGCAGAAAAATATTTCATTATAATTTGAAAGTCTTAGGTGTAATAAAGCTATAAAAAACACCTGCCCTTTATTAGCATCGATACTTTTTCTGCAAACCACTAGTGGGCAGTGTTGGGCTATCTGGTTAAGACACAACCTGCAGGGTGGGCGAAGAGATTCCTTTAGCACAGAAGAACTGCCTCTGCAACTTTTCTCAGAACTGTCAGCAGGCCACCTGCCCATTGTGGTCTTTCTGATTGCTACCATCACTACCTCACCTGTGCTATAAGACACACCAATCAAGTAGATCAAGAAAAGTTTGAAGAATAAAAGGCTCAACATTAGATTTCATTTTATTTTCACTGTAAGTTAATCATTAGGCCCCACTCTGATATTTTAAGTTTAATCTTTAATTAATCACTTCAATTACCACATTAATTCATTAAAATCATAATTTTTCAAAAAAGACTTAAGATCTCATTTAATAAGAACAATTATAGAAATTTTTGCTTTATCCAAATAAATGTTTCTGAAAAGATGTAACTACATTTTTTATGATGACAAAAGAAATGTTTCACTTTCTAACTTCAGAAATTATTCAGAAAAATCACAAAAAAGCAAGAAGCCCCTCAAATATTAATGTTTTGAAAATATCACTGTTTATATTTTGTGGCTTATCCTTTGTGTAAGCATTTAAACTTCTGCTTTTTTAAATTTATTTTTTATTGAGGTATAGTTGATTTAAAATACTAAATAAGTTTCAGGTGTACAACACAGTGATTCACAATTTTCAAAGATTATACTTCATTTATACTTATTATAAAATGTTGGTTATATTCCTTGTGCTGTACAGTACATCCTTGTAGTTTGTTTCATACATAATAGTTTGTACTTCTTAATCCCCTATACTTACATTGCCCCTTTCCTCTTCTCTCTCCCTACTGGTAACCACTAGCTCGTTCTCTGTATCTGTGAGTCTGTTTCTATTTTGTTATATTCACTAGTTTATTTTTTAAATTTTACATGTACATGATAACATACAGTATTTATCTTTCTCTGACTTATTTCACTAAGTGTAACACACTCCAAGTTCATCCATGTTGTTGCAAATGGCTAAATTTCATTTTTTATGGCTGAGTAGTATTCTATTGTGTGTATATGTGTGTATATATGTGTGTGTGTATGTGTGTGTATATATATACACACACACATGCATCTTCTTTATCAATTCATCTGTTGATGGACACTTAGGTTGCTTCCATATCTTGGCTATTGCAAACAATGCTGCTATAAACATTGGGGTGCATGTATCTTTTCAGATGACTATTTTTGTTTTCTTAGGATATATACCTAGGAGTGGAATTGCTGGATTATATGGTAGTTCTATTTTTAGTTTTTTGAGGAACCTCCATTACTGTTTTCCATAGTGGCTGCATCAATTTACATTCCCGCCAACAGTGTACAAGGGTTCCCTTATTTCCACAACCTTGCCAACATTTGTTATTTGTGGTCTTTCTGATGATAGCCATTCTGACAGATGTGAAGTGCTGTATCCTCATGGTTTTGATTTGCATTTCTCTGATGTTTAGCCATGCTGAGCATTTTTTCATGTCTTTTGGTCATCTGCATGTCTTCTTTGGAAAAATGTTTATTCAGGTCTTCTGCCTATTTTTAAATTGGGCTGTGTGTTTTTCTGATGTTGAGTTCTAAGAGTTATTTATATAGTTTGGATATTAACTCTTCTGTTGGTCATATCATTGGCAAATATTTTCTCCCATTCCATAGGTTGCTTTTCATTTTGCCAATGGTTTCCTTTGCTGTGCAAAAGCTTTTAAGTTTAATTCGGTCCCATTTTTTAATGTCTGCTTTTGTTTCCTTTGCTTTAGGGGACAGATCCAAAAAAATACTGCTACAAGTTATGTCAAAGAGTGTCCTGCCTATGTTTTCTTCTAGGAGTTTTATAGTTTATGATCTTACATTTAGGTCTTTAATACATTTTGAGTTTATTTTTGTGTATGGTGTGAAAAAATGCTCTAATTTCATTCTTTTACATGTAGCTGTCCAGTTTTCACAATACCACTTACAGAAGAGTCTTTCTCCATTGTATATTCTTGCCTCCTTTGTCATAGATTAATTGACCATAAGCACATGGGTTTATTTCTGGGCTCTCTATTCAGTTCCATTGGTCTATGTTTCTGTTTCTGTGCCAGTGCCATACTGTTTTAATTACTGTAGCCTTGTAGTATAGTTTGAAGTCAGGGGGCATGATTCCTCCAGCTCTGTTCTTCTTTTTCAAGATTGTTTTGGCTATTCAGGGCCTTTTATGTTTTCATACATATTTTTAAATTATTTGTTCTAGTTCTGAGAAAAATGTCATTGGTATTTTGATAGGGATTGCATTGAATCTGGAGATTGCCTTGGATAGTATGGTCATTTTAACAATATTAATTCTTCCAATCCTAGAACATAATATATCTTCCTATCTGTTTGTGTCATATTCAATTCCTTTCATCAGTGTCTTATAGTTTTCTGAGTACAGGTCTTTTGTCTCCTTAGATAGGTTTATTCCTAGGTATTTTATTCTTTTTTATGTGACTGTAAATGGGATTGTTTCCTTAATTTCTCTGATAGTTTGTTGTTACTACACAGAAATGCAACAGATTTCTGTATATTAATTCTGTATCCTACAACTTTGCCGAATTCATTAATGAGCTCTAGTAAGGTTTTGGTAGTGTCTTCAGGATTTTCTATGTATAGTATCATGCCATCTGCAGACTGTGTGAGTTTTACTTCTTCCTTTCCAATTTGGATTCCTTTTATTTCTCTTTCTTCCCTGATTACTGTGGCTAAGACTTCCAATACTATGTTGAATAAAAGTGGCAAGAGTGGGCATCCTTGTTTTGCTCCTGATCTTACAGGGAATGCTTTCAGTTTTTCACCACTGAGTATGATGTTAGCTGTGGGCTTTTCATACATGGCCTTTATTGTGTTGAAGTGTGTTCTCTCTATTCCCACTTTTTGGAAAGTTTTTATAAATGGATGTTGAATTTCGTCAAAAGCTTTTTCTGCATCTACTGAGATGATCATATGGTTTTTATTCTTTAACTTGTTAATGTGCATCACATTAATTGATTTGTGGATACCAAACCATCCTTGCATCCCTGGGACAAGTCCCACTTGATCATGGTATACTATCCCTTTAATGTATTGTTGGATTTGGCTTGCTAACATTTTGTTGAGGAGTTTTGCATCTACGTTCATAAGTGACACTATTCTGTAATTTTTTTTAATGATAGCTTTGTCTGGTTTTGGTATCAGAGTGATGTTGGCCTCAAAGAATGAGTTTAGAACCATTCCTTCCTCTGCAACTTTTTGGAATAGCTTGAGAAGGAGAGGTGTTAACTGTTCTCTAAATGTTTGGTAGAATTCACCTGTGAAGCCATCCGGTCCTAGGCTTTTGTTTGTTGGGAGGTTTTTTGTTGTTGTTGTTGTTGAATTACTGATTCAATTTCATCTGAAAGAACCTCTATACATATTGTTCTATAATTTTCTCTTCCCCCATTAATTATGTCATGAATATCTGTCATTAATTACCTTCCCCGTCATCTTCGTTAATGTCTACACAGTATTACATCACGGTCATAGGAAAAAAACTGAGTCAACTGCCTTTTTAGAAACTTAAGGTTCTTTCTGATTTCACAACACTGAAATGAATATTCTTATTGATAAATTTCTATATACACTTTTGATATCTAAGCATAACGTAAGGTTTAAAAAATCAGGCAACAATTACAGATGTTTCAATGTTCAGATGTCTTCATTTGAAGACATTTCAGACAGCCTGTTTTAAGTAGATTCCTGGGTATTTGAAGAAGCCTTGGGGTAACTGTTTTCTAATCTTGATTTTTACCAACTCGGATACTGTCTTAGTCCATTTGGGATGCTATAATAGAATACATAGACTGGGTGGCTTCAACAACGAATATTTATTTCTCATAGTTCTGAAGGCTGGGAAGTCCAAAAGCAGGGTGCCAGAAGATTCTGGCCAGACCAGAAGGTCTGGTGAGGTCCACTCCCTGGTTCATAGATGGCCATCTTCTTGCTGTATCCTCACAAGGCAGAAGGCGGCAGGAGCCCTCTAAGGTCTTTTTTTTTAAGGGTACTAGTCTCATTTACAGGAGCTTCACACTCATGCCTAATCACCTCCCAACGGCCCCACCTCCAAATAACATCATTTTGGGGGTTAATTTGGAAGGGGGGGGACACAAACATTCAGCCTATAGCAGATGCTTTGGTTTAAGTTACTGTAAAAGAATCATAAAGTAAATGTCTTGGATCCATGTACACCCATCCACTATTCCCATATAAATCTGGTTAATACTCCTCTCCAGCTAATACTCTCCTTCCTTGCATTCACATTTTAGGATTCAGTAGAGACTTGGATTTAAATCCAGATTGAATTACTTGTTACTATGTACTATGCACCCTTGAGCCTGAGACTTAACCTCTTTAAACCTTAATGTCTTCATTTGTCAACTGGGAATGATAACAGCCTATAACTTACCAGGTTCTTGCAAGGAGTAAATAAGCTAAAGCATGAAAAGCACTCAGGACAGGGTCTGACACAAGTACTATGAAATATGTGGTAAATATTGTTATTATTTTGTTCATTCAGAATTTATCAAGCGCCTGTTCATGTGCTAGACCTAAGGGGTAAAATCCTGTACCTGACACTCTTTCTGCCCTCAAATTGGGTATGTGCTAATGAGGATACACATCCAAGTCAGTTACAATACAGTGTAATAAGGGCCATGTAGAATCAGGTAAGAGCTATGGATGCAAAGAGGAGGACCACTCAACACTAATGTGTGAGGCAAGGGAAAGTTCCCAGAAAAAACGACACTTCAGCTGCAGGATGGTTGAAGTGCGAAGCAGTGTTGCTAGGAATGTGAAAAGTCCTGGGGGAAAAAATCAGGAATAGAGTGACTGCATAAATTAAAGCTGAGTGTATAAGAGTCAACATGTTGAAGACTTTGGATTCTATTTTTAAAAACAGTGATTAGCAAAGCATTTTAGGCAGGAAACGGCAAGATTCTATTTCCTTTTGAGAAAGGTCTATAGCTACAGAATGAAGAATAGACTGAAAAGACAAGACTGCAGGTAGAGAGCAGTTAGAAAGATGTTGTAGAAATCCAAGTGAAATAATGGTGGCTCACAGGTTCCAGCAATGGGGACTTACAGAAGCAGACACATGCAAAAGAATTTTATAACTTAGAGTATGAGGCAAGAAAGGAAGGTTACAGGAGAGGGTGAATTCAGGATATTTATTTCTCTAACCTGGGCAACTTGGTAGAGAATATAGAAAAAGGAAGGGGTTTAGTCAGAGGGTGATAATGAGTTGAACTTTAGGTATACTGAATTTACTGCCTACAGACAGCCACGTGGAAATGTCCAATAGTCAGGTAATGTTATTAGTTTCAAGCTCTAGAGAGTCAAAGAATTGGAGGCGCAGATTTTGAATACATAAGTGCATAGATGGTACTGTGGCCAAAGGAACCTCCTAGAGGAGGATGTAGCATGAGAAGATAAGACCTGGAAAAAACTCTAATCGTCACAACTTAAGAGGAACAGGAGGCCACAGGGGAGGTACTGGAAGTAGGAGAGGAAGACTCGAAGCATGCTTTGCCATGGAAATTAAAAAGGGTGTTTAAAGAAGAAAAAAGTGGTTAAGCATACCAAATGCTGCCAAGAGGTAGAAATCAAGAAGTGAAGCAAAATAAGGATTGAAAAAAGTTTGATGAGGAATGTGGATGTTTATTGCGGTGGCATAGTGTTTGAAGAGAAAGGAGGAATCCACACAGCAGACTGGGGATACCTGTCTGACTGCTCAAACGTCTAGAAATTAACAAAAAAAAAGGTATTTAAAAAAAATCTATAGCAGCAATGAAAAATGAGGGAATCATTAATGGAATAGAAATGATGAAGAAAACATATGCAGGGAAGGAGCTACATGAAAGGTGGATGCAGTTCTGAGGGTACTCTAGGCTTGGAAATTCGGCAAATTTGAAGATAGACAAGGGAAAGGGCAACTGTCCGCTTGTTTTGAGAGCCCTTCAACCACTTGATCTTGCTTATGTCAAATAACAGCCAGCAGAGTCATCTAACAGCTATAAGAAAAATGACTGTAAGTCCTTGAATTAGGGGGGCAATGTAATGCCCTGAGTGGCCAGCTACACTTAAGAGGAACAAGGAGCACTCCTCATAGAAGAAGACATTATTGACACCTTCTGCCTTTCAGCCTTTCCTCACAATTATTGGAGGCTGCTACAGTAACAGATGCTAGCAGAAAAAGTTAAATCAAAGACAAAAACACAACCAAGAATGACCAAATAGTTAAGTAAAATCGTGCCCTGAAATATAAGCATCGACCTAAATACGCAGAAGAACTCCTGAGGAAATAAAAGTGAAAGTTCTTTTAAAAGAAGTATAATTAATATCTTTAGAAGCATTAAACACAAAAGATCCATGTAGCAAAAGTGGGCTTACCCATGTAGCAAACGTCGGCTCTTGTGAAAAAAGAATTGATTAGAACAAATAAACTTTTAAATATTGTAACTGAAATTGTAAGAGGAACCACTGACTGAAACTGCCCGCCCTGGCAAGGCCCAATAGTAGCCACTAGCATGAGTTATCTTAAACAGGAGGTCCTGGTAAGGAACACAAAATTAACAAGGCACCACCAGCTGGAAGAATTCAGGAAAGGTCAAAAGAGGCAGGAGATGCCAGTCCACATGTCCTCCCAGAATCCTTCTCACTGGAATCAATCTTGGCTGAGCAATGCGCATGCCACCGGGAAGGACCCTGAGTCAGAGTGATTGGCCAGAGATAACCCGGAAACTAATCCCATCACCATAAAACCCGAGACTGTGAGCCATGTGGTGGAGCAGTTCTCCAGGGTTCCCTCATTCTCCTGCTCTCCACCTGGGCGCCCCTTCCCAATAAAGTATCTTGCTTTGTCAGCACGTGTGTCTCCTCGGACAATTCATTTCCGAGTGTTAGACAAGAGCCCACTCTTGGGCCCTGGAAGGGGTCCCCCTTCCTGCAGCAAAATGAAACTAAGAACACTGAGTAGACACAACTGCAGAATAGACACAGATGAAGAACAAATTAGTGAACTAGAGCACAATGCAAAAGGTCAAAGTAATGGAGAGTGGGAGGGAGTGAAGAATGAGAGACTGAAGATAGCCAGTACAGACAACTTAAAAATAAAATGGCTAGGGAGTTCCCTGGTGCTCCAGTGGTTAGGACCTGGCGCTTTCACTGCCATGGCCTGGGTTCAGGACCACGAGGAAGAACGAATTAGTTATTTGATTAGGCACTACCAGAAGCTCAGCTGTGTTTTAAAAACAGGCTCTTATTCACGAGTTCAGGGCCTTTTTCTTCAAGGTGCCACATTTTTCTGCTTCTGCTGAGCTGGCCCTGTGATGGCAAACTCCTGGGGAATCCCTTCTGAGTATTGGAAAAGACCCAGGAATGCTGGGACTGACTGGCCATAGCGTTTAGTGTTATACCGCAGAGGTCCGTCCTCCATACTGTTTGTGACAATGCAGCCTGGCTGGCCCAGGCCCTTTTCCCTAGGACTTAGAAGAACTAAAGGAAAGTAAAAATCAAAGCAGGAGCTTGCCAGGTGGAGTTGGACACTCTCTACTGTTTTCCTGTCACTATAGGAGAGGTGTGGCCCAGTGTCACCTACAGGTCCCAACAGGAAAATCTTTCCCCACTGTGCTGCCTCTCCCCAGAAGTACCTCCTTCAGTCTTCTTTCTGCCTAGCAATGATAATAAGTACTGCCATTCTAAACAGCAATGCACTGGGATGCAGCCTAGCAGTGAGGAGGAGGTTTGCTCTGCAGAACGACCCCCAGCCTATAGTTTCTGAAGAACAGGTCCATAAGAAGAAGTAAGCAGAGAACCAGAAGATGGGCAGTGCAGTAAGGCCTGCCCCTAAACGGGGTCAGGACTCACAGACCACACATCAACAAGCTCTCTGGCATTGCTTGCTAGACCATGGAATTGTGAGAAAGCAAGTCAAGGGGAAGGCTGGAACGGTTTCAAAGTAAATATTTTGCCAGCAGAACCACAAGCCTGCTAACTCCCAAGGTGCCTCCCAGGCAGGAAAAGCAGTACCAAAAGGGAATTGGTGCAGCTCCAGAAGGGAAGTCCTCCCAGTGCTCATCTCACATGCGGCTGTGGGCAAGACAAACTAAAACAGCTTTACTTCCCCATCAGGGAGCCCCAGGGGCTGTGTGTGTGCGTGCGCTATGAACCTGCAGCCACGCGGTGATTTCCCTTCTTCCCTACCTCAAATGGGAACTTCTACTGTGATTTTCCTGTTTTCTTTCCCTTCCACTACTTATTATTGGACACGTAAGTATATTTCTTACCATGTAGAATCTCATGAACCTAACTGAGAGGGATATAAATTATTCAAAGGCCTTGGACCTAAAAGCAAATGCAGGGCTTCCCTGGTGGCGCAGTGGCTGAGAATACACCTGCCAACGAAGGGGACACGGGTTTGAGCCCTGGTCCGGGAAGATCCCACATGCCGCGGAGGAACTAAGCCCATGCGCCACAACAACTGAGCCTGCACTCTACAGCCCGTGAGCCACAGCTACTGAGCCTGCGCGCCTAGAGCCTGTGCTCTGCAACAGGAGAAGCCACCGCAATAAGAAGCCCACACACCACAATGAAGAGTAACCCCTGCTCGCCACAACTAGAGAAAGCCCGTGCGCAGCAACAAAGACCCAACACAGCCAAAAATAAATAAATAAATAAATTTATTAACAAATAAAATAAAAGCAAATGCAGGAATTATACGAGAATTTGGGCTGTCTTCTGTTATGGAGAAATAGTTACATTATGTTTTAAGTTATATATTTATATAAATTACATACTTATATATAACAAATGTAATGTTTAAATTATATTAAAATTAATATTAATTCTACATAATTATATATTAAACAAAATTAATTACATTATAATAAATTATATTATATACACATATGCTGCTGAGCAGCTAAGGAGCTGGATGGAGAAGTCCTGTATCCTTTGAAAATCCATTCCTTCCCAACACTCCATTCACATGGTTTAGGTTGGAGTTACCCCAACACTGGATCTGGGAGTGGTAAACGTAACCCATATCTGGCCAAACAATATACTACACCCACACGAGCCAATCAAGGTCTTCCCTAGAACATTTTCTAGAAGTACAGGAAGCACTAACTGAAGAGATATTGTGAGCCTAGAGCTACTAGTGGCCATATATGCCACTTGAGCTTCAAAAATCAGGCTAACCCAAAGGAAAGAAAAGTTGAAAAATAAAAGAAAATGGTCCTGAGGACACTGTTTAAACTTCTAGGACCACCCATGCCTAAATCCAACATTACCTGTAAACTTTGTAGTTATATGAATAAATATAACCTCTTTTTTCTGAAGTTAGATTGAATTAGGGTGCCACTTACTGTGATCAAAAGGTCTTATAATCAAACTAAGTAATGGAAAAGTAAACTATAAATCAGGATTTAGGTGTTCTCTGTCATTGAATGGGATGTAAAGTATGCTAGAGAGAAATAACACTGGCAATATGAAGCCCTCTACTTTTTAAGGAGTATCCTAGAAAAAAATGGTTTATTAGAGAAAAAGACTAACTTAAGCATCATATTAATGAAGTATTAATGTCAGAGTGCCTGGATATTGGAGTGCAACAAAATTAAGACATATGTGGAGTACGGTATGGGACAAATGGGCTAAAACACATCAATATCCCACGTTGGGACTTCAAAATGCTGAAACTGCTGAGCCAGTGCTCGGTGGTGGTGGTCCGTGGTAACGGGTTTCCTAAATTTAAGAAATGGGTATTTTCCCAGAGGACTCACCCTGTTGTTATGGGAAACCCTGGGACCCTCTGCTATTACCACATAATGATCTTAGTTCTCATGGAAATCAGATGAATTGGTAGATCGTGAAAACTATCTCTTGTTCTTCCAACTACATACTGCAATTATCTGTCTGTCCCTTCTGAGGGTACATAATGCTACAAAGAAAGTGAATGTACAATGCTTGTGAAATTATTATGAAATAGCCTTCTTTCTGTCTGCAAAACATGCTTGGTCTTTATATATACATTAAAAATAGTGTAAGAGAAAATAATAGTGTAAGGGACCCGAGAACCTTCCACAGGGTCCCTGCAACTGTTCCTCTCTACTCCTTTCTACATATGACCTTAGCCCCTTGTTGTTCTCCACTGCTCTTGATAAAATCCATGCCCAAACCATGGCTATGAATCAGCACAAACTATTCCTCTCTCTAAGGAGAACACCCTTGACTAATTTTCCAAACCATCTAAATGTTAAGTGACCCTTCGTGCTAAACTCTATACAATTTTGCCCTCCTCCCCCATGTTAGAATGTTCCATTGGACCTTCTCAGGGCCAGTATTTTAGAATAAAGATTTATGCTAATAGTGGTCTGGGTGGTTACTGTCTACAACAAAAGATACGGGGGAACAATTCCTTTCCCTTCAATATACTGCATGAGATAAGAAAGTTTTGATTTAATATCACCCCAGGTCCACAATTTCTTTCCCAAAGAAAGCAAGAAAGAATACTTCCTTTCAGAGCAGGCAAAGTCTTGTCTGATGGCAGCAGACCTGCAATCTGACCCCTCAGACCAATTGAACTGATACCACTTTAAACCCATTTGAAGACTTTAAACCCATTTGGACTCAGAGAGAGGCGAGTGTGCACATAATATCTGAACGTACCTGGGAATAAAAGAGAAGAAAAACCTTGTAGATGAGTCAAAAGCAGTCTTATGGCAAGAAAGGAAAAGTTAGATGAAACAAAGGAAAGGTCTAGCTCAGGAAAGAAAAAAAAAGTTAATCCTACATGTTAGGGAATAAAAATACCAAACCTTTGGGACTCCAACTACCTTTCAGCAGCTGATCTAGAGAAAGTGCTTGGGAATGCAAATTCCCTGTACATAATGGTGCATCTAGACAATCTCAGCATATTTGGTAACTCTTTGGAAGAACAAGAGAAGAGACTTTAAAGCAGTAGACCAGGGCTTCCCTGCTGGCGCAATGCTTAAGAATCCGCCTGCCAGTGCAGGGGACAGGGGTTTGAGCCCTGGTCTAGGAAGATCCCACATGCTGCGGAGCAACTAAGCCCGTGCGCCACAACTACTGAGCCTGAGCTCTAGAGCCCATGCTCTGCAACAAGAGAAGCCACCACAATGAGAAGCCCACGCCCCACAAGGAAGAGTAGCCCCCGCTCGCTGCAGCTAGAGAAAGCCCACACGCAGCAACGAAGACCCAATGCAGCCAAAAATAAATAAATACATTTATTAATAATAAATAAATAAAAATAAAGCAGTAGACCATCTCAAAAAGGCGAATCTGAAACTTCGTCGTGGTAGTCGTCAATTGTACTGTATCTACTGTATCCCTGTTAAATATGTGGGGCACCGGTTATCTCAGCCAAAGGCAAACACAAAATCCCTTGGAAGACTTGCTCAAACACTGGCCCTGTCCCACGCACTTTAGAGAACTAGAGATCTTATACCTGGGAGTTATCAGTGGGCTGTTGTTGTTTTTTAAGGATTTGGATTTCCAATTCCTCTCACTATTTTGACTTGAGGCTACATTTTCACTAGGTAGCCACCTTGTCTTCTCTCTCCTCTGATGACCCCCAGCAGCCTTGGGCACTGGAAGAGGAGTGGAGTCATTCTATCCTGGTCCCACTGGGAGAAGAAGCCTGCTTCAAGCATTCTATGCATAAGTGGATTGACTTCTCAGTGTCACTGTATCAACATCTGACCTACATATGACACACTCACATCTGTTTGGAAGGCTTAGGGGCAGTGCAATATAAGATGATTCCAGAGAAGAAAAGAACAGGAACAGCTGGTTGCCTTTGCTAGTTGAGGGACTATGGAATTACAGAGCTTTGTATTCCACTTACAAACCAGAATTTTTAGGGAATTCCCTGGTGGTCCAGTAGTTAGGACTCCTTGCTTCCACTGCCATGGGCCCAAGTTCAATCCCTAGTTGGGAAATCAAGATTTTGTAAGACACGTGGTACAGCCAAAAAAAAAAAAAAAAAAAAGTACAAACTAGAATCTTTAGCACTGGAGTGGGCTATTAGATATAAATTTACGGAATGAAGAGGTACCATTTCAAGTGTGAGCTCATAATTACTCCCTTATCTTCCTATTCTGTGTAAACTAGATGCTTCCTAGGACTACTGTAAGGTGGTATTCTCAAACTATAACTTCAGCATCTATTTTCACTCTGGGGTAACCATGGAGATTCATGTGTCCCACCAGCAAGGGCATCAGAACAGTATGGAATACTGGAGGAAAGAGAAAGTGGCGAGTAGACAGGTACCCTACAACCCACGCCTCTGTACCTGGGCACGTATAAAGCCCTAAATTATATAAACCTAACCCTACTGTATCTCAGATGGAGGTTGAGGACTGGTGAAAGTCTGTCTGGAACATCTGAAGCTTCAGATGGGGTGAAGGGAGAACTGAGTCCTACTTGTGAGGATGAAATGGGAATTGAAGAAAATGGCTGTGGGTGCAGCTGGCACCTCCTCAGAAATGCTGCCCATGGGAGGCTGAGGTCTATGCATCTTAACTTTGGACACCTGGGGAACAGAGGCACCCCGAGAGCTCATGTAGAAATGTTTCTTCTCCAGGACAAAGAGAGCTGAGTGTCTTGACTAAAATGTGACTCTGGTGGCCAGTGCATTCATTTGAGCATATTACCCACCACAGTGGGCTATCCGGGATAATTTTAACAAACAAACTCAGAATTCATATCCATGAAGCTTTTTCATAAAATCAGAGAGTAATATCTGTATACACACTTTTGTTGGTGGATCAATCACTTTACTTCCTACCCTCAAGAAGGCCAAATTCTAGCCTAGATATTATGGGAAAAAATATCTCTGCTTTACTCTATGTGGTCAAGGGGGGAAAACTGAGAGGTGGTTACTAAAGAAATGTCTCATTTGGCAGGGCTTTTTTAAAAAAAAAGTCTATTCCCTTTTATCCTCAGAAAAACCCCAATCCTGAGAATTTTGATAGAACTTCATCGACAATGAATGTGAGCAACTCTGCATATAGAAAATAACAATGGAGTCAATGTGTGGGTTGCCATGCCTACAAGGCCACCAGGAATTACCAGCTGCATGACAGACTCACCTTTTTTGATTTCTGAATATGTGCCCTGCTTCCATTAAACAATTTTAGGGTAAGTGACAAGGTGTCAGAGCTATTAAGCTGGCCTGAGCTGGGGGAATGAACATCTTACCCGTTGGGCAGTTCAGCACATCACTGACATACAGAAAAGACAAGTTACTCCTGCGCAGCAACAGGAATGGCAAGCCAGATATTGGTTCCAGAAATGTCACTTGTGCATTCCAGACATATAAACAACTGACTACTGGAAGCTTATCATATGTAGTGGTGGACAGGTCAGGTTCCCTGAGGTGGATGATATCAGAGACCATGGTCAGGATTATCTTGGTAAGGCATTTTAGTAAGCTCCTGCCCACAGGAAGATGGCAGGGAGAAAACACACCCTGCCCAAGGCACTGACATTAACGTCCAAGACATAAATTGGAGGAATTATTCTAAATAGTGTCAGAAAGTGACCCTGCTCTCCCCACCACCACCTAAGAGAAACAGGGGGCTACAGATAGGAAGAAAAAGGGAGGAGATGATGGGAGATGGAGTGACTCCTTAGATCTAGATAGTGCCGTGGCAACATGGAAGACAGAGGAGTACATTCATCTCCACAGATCTCGATTTAGAAGTGGTAGTGCTTAGACATGAGAAACAAGGTAAAAAAATGTGCCTAAATTAAGGATCTTGAGATGGGAAGATTATCCTGGATTATCAGAGCAGCCCAATATAATTACAAGAGTCCTTATAAGAGGGAGGCAGGAGAGTCATAGTGAAAGAAAGAGATAAGACAAGAGAGAGAGAGAGACTGGGTGTGTGTGAAACTAGAGTCTCTCCTAGAGCCTCCAGAAGGAACGCAGCCCTGTGGATCCATTTCAGACATCTGACCTCCAGAGTTGTAAGATAATGTGGGTTGTTTTAAGTCACTAAGTTTGTGGTAATTCACTACAGCAGCAATAGGAAAATAACACGTGGCTTGAACTTCAAAATTTGGAATTGTGGCTAACTGCTCCATCTCTTAAGGTGGTGGAGTCTATGAGATCTCTCAATCTCAGCTTCTTTTTGCAAGATGGTGTAATTTTGCCTCCCCTCTTATCATAAGCTTTCTCTGCTACCCTTGTCTTCTTTGCAACATCCTAGTCTTATTATGCATGTGAGTTTGGGCTGGTGGATGGCTGGTCTAGCATTCGTTGTGCATGAATCTGTTCCCCAACTGACTTGGTCTCCATACCTTAGTTCAAATTTCCAAGAGAGATTTAATTGGTCCAGCTTGAGCTACCTGAACAACCCTGACCCAATCATCTATGGCCTGCAATGGGAATGACTTGTCACCTGGTAAAAAAACTTACTCCTGAAGGGTGGAAAGGAAATTACAAACATAGCAAACATAACAGGTGAAACAACTGAGTGGCAAAGCTGTCTGATGGGACATCTGTTTAGCTATTGAAGTCACCCAGTGTGATGGCAGGACTGAAGATAGAGAGGAAGCCAGTAAATAAGAGGGGTGACCAGGCAAGCAGATGTCAGAAAAAAAAGAGGGTAGGCAGTGGTAGATCCAGTTGGCATTTATATCAAGAGAAAGTTATTTTTACGTAAAAGTAAGGGAATAGTAATCTATGAGTAAAAATTGGAGGTCCCTTACTTTCTACCATCCTGAGTTACAAGGGGAGTGAGGAAAGAAAGCTGACAGGGATGTGTAAGTTCTGGGGAGTTTGGTTTACCATGAAGATAAGAGGAGCAGAGTGGAGAGGTTTGGGAGAGTAGGGATACAGTGGGAAGCTTAGTTAAGAGAAGGGAAACCTAGATCAGAATGAGAAGGAGAGCTCCAGAGTCAATAGATGACAGAAAGAACCAGTGATCAGGCATAATGGATTTAGGCAACCACAGGTTTTCTCAAAGAATTAGCTCTAGCTGTGCCCTTCTGCAGGGGTTGGTGTCCACTCAGAGAAACATACTAAAGCCTGGTGGCGTTATTTCTGAATGTGTCCTAGCTAATAAGAGCAGGACAGCGCTGAAATCTGGTTCCAGGGACCAATCCCTTTGGGGCAGTCACTTTAATTTTCTTTTACCACCGTTAGAAAGATTCTTAAAATGTTCTTAAAAATATCACTTCAATTCACAGAACATCTTGATGACATCATGTCTTTCCAAAGCCTTTTTGAAGGCATGTGTGTGTGTGTATATATATATATATATATATATATTTTTTTTTTCTCTTTCACCATAGCAGCTAGTTTGGGAATAGTGGGTTACAAAAGTAACAAATAAGTCAATCTGGCTATATACCAAATTGTGAGGTTCTTTTTGGCAGATAATGATACTCTTTCAAGAGTTTGATAGGGGTGAATGTTAGTAATTCCCCCATCCCACTCTCCAATTTCACTAGCAAGTTAAAATGAAAGCAAGTCTCAGACTAAACTCTAACACATATACATTTATTAAACAAAAATATTTGATTAGCAAGTAGACACAAAAAGTTCAGCTCTGTGCTCTGAGCTCAAAGAAATCCCAGCCCCTGTCCTTTAGGTGATCTCATCACATCTGGCATGAAGACTTACTACAGGCAGGGTTCTGTTATCCTTGGAAGGAATCAGAACTGCTCACACAAATTAAGCCTTAGGACCATCACTGAGGTTGCAGGTACAGACCTCATCAGATTCTTATCCCCTATTCATTCAAATGTAGGCATGTCTCTAAACTATCTCAACCAATCCAAATGCCTTCATATAACTAATGTGACCAATGAGAATCCATTTCAGATATCCATTGTGGTAATTAAAAAGCCACTAATTTCATCAAATAAAACCCTGTGATACTGTAATATAATAAGAAATATGTATTTGGTCTTCATTCATGATTCCTCCTGGCACACAGCTCCTAGAACACTTGTAATTTCCTAGGTGAAAAGAGCAATAGAAGGACCTTTTGTTATGCTATTTGGTCTTTTGTGCACCTCAAACAGCTCCTAAAGGAGCTGTGAGTTTTGTTATTCATAACAAGGCCCTTTCAAACACAGCTGAGTTTATAGTAATGAGGTAATTTTTGGAAAGCCCCTCCTGGATAACCAAAGGACGGAGGCTGAATGCCAGAGGAACCAACCACAAGATCAGAGAGTTGAAATGGAAACTTTCAGCCCCATCCCTTGACCTCTCAGGTGGGGAAAGGGGCTGGAGACCGAATCCAATGACCAATGACCAATGATGTAATCACTCATGCCTACGTAATGAAGCCTGCAGAGTATGGGAGCTCTGTGTACCCAGCCCTATACATCGACCCAGGCAATCCGTCCATTTAGCTGTTCCTGAGCTGCATCCTTTATAATAAATGGATAATAGTTAAATGCTTTCTTAAGTTTTGTGAACTGTTCTAGCAAATTATCAAACCCAAGGAAAGGGTTATGGGAACCCCAGATTTGCAACCAAGTCGGGCAGAGGTTGTAGGTAATACTTCAGATTGGTGTCTGAAGTGGGGGGCGGGGACGGAGGGCAGTCTTGTGGGATTGTGCAATCTGTACTGGCTCTGTAAGCAGATAAGGTAGGGGGTGAACCAGGCATGGCTTCCTTGATGTAAGAGAAGCCATTTTTGCCCTAAGCCATTTTGTGATCTAAGCCTGCCTACGATGCTTGCCCTTGAATAGGTCTCTATAATCAATGATCATTAAGGGAATGCAGGAACAAAGGAAATGCAGTCAAGAAACAACAGTTCAGAGATAAGAGAGTCCTAGTTCCTCCTCAAGGGATATACATAACAATCTGATACATTATCTGTGAGTTCTGAAGGCACTAAGGCCCCCACCCAGGTGGAGGATGGTAACTACACACTGAGACTTCAGATACATCAGAACCTAAGGACTGATGATGTTAACCTTTTCTGACCCTTGGGAGCTTGGACTCTGTCGACCTTTGCCCCAATTTGGTGCTGAATTCTCCTCTGCTCTAGCCCCTTCCTGAATGTGCACATATCCTTAGCTTAAAACTTCCCCAATTTTGCAGTTCGGGGAGACATTCCTTTTGGAAAATCCCCCGTGTCCTCCTTACTTATTACTTATTACTTGCTTGTGTCTCTTGGCTGGACACCCACCAAGAGGCAAACCCAGTTGTCAGGTAAAAACTAGAGGTAGTATCAGAACTGAACTAAATTGTAGGACACTCAGTTGGTGCCTACAAAGAACTGGAGAACTGCTTGGTATGGAGAGCACACACACACGTCTGGTGGCCAAAAGGGTTCTGTGGGTAGTGTATAGAGAAAACAGAATTTTCCATTAGTTGTCAGTTTTCCTTTCAAATCCATTCTGCTGTGATGAGATATTCCACTTTAAATTTTCTACTTTTTCTGACCATCGCTTTCCTGCAAGTTGGGAATATCATGTCTGGTAATGTCAAGATACATCGTGTTCTTTCAGCACAGCGATAGTGTCACTGCATAATAAACACAATGTTTTGCCATCTAATTCAATAACAAAATAATCCATACTCTACTGTTCTTTAAAAGTATGACATATGAAATCCCCTTTTCTTATTTTGACTGGATATGAACTGGTAATAAAAAATAAAATGTCGCAGTAGGGCAGTACACATGAAATGCTGTGGAGTTATAACTGCATCACTAAGATCTGTGTGCTGAGCAGAGCATGAAGCACTGTGACATAAAATCGCTGTCACAACCACTCAGCTCTGCAGTTGAAGCATGAAAGCCACAGACAATACATAAACAAACATGGCTGTGCTCCAGTAAAACATTGAAATGTGAACTTCATATAACTTTTATGTGTCACAAAATATTATCTTTTCATTTTTTTTCAATCACTTAAGAATGTAAAAACTACTCTTGGCTTTCAGGCTGTACAAAAAATGGCAGTGAGCTAGATTTGTGGCCCATGGGTCCTCAATTTAAGGATGCCTGATTTAAACCATCATATGACTATAAAACTGTGTGGCATAGGCTGAAATACATTCAATTCTCATTATTCACAGTAGTTTTGTTCTATAAAGCCACCCATCACTCCTAGAGGAAATTCAGAGTTAGGTTCCTTCAAGCCTTTGGTCACAACAACCAATTTCTTCAACCAATCAAGACATAATCACATCCTATGTGTGTTCCTGTTTAAAGACATCTTATTTAATATATATTGTTGATTCATTAATACTGAACTCATGGCCAGTAGCACTGTAACTCACACTGGAAAGAGGCTTACCTAACACATATTTTCTCTGTGAGTACATCACAGTCTTCTTGTACTTAGTGCTTGGGGGCCATCTTAAACAGAGAAATCATCACCAAAAAGTGTAAAAATGAGAAAACCATGGCACTAAATAGACCACAAGAAGGACACGTTTACAGTACGAGAGCTGAAACAAAACGCAGTGTCACTTGATTTGACTGCTGCTGGGAATGTGTGCACTGGTCTCAAATTTTTTGCTGCTCTGAGCGTGTGGCCACATGTCTGCTAGTAACAGCAAAAACATCACGAGCATTTTACAAATAAATTTTAGTGAGTAGGTGAATTCACAAATATGAAAATGAATAATGAGGATCGACTGTATTTTAAAGTAAAGTAACACATTATGACGTAGATAGGTGAGAGTTAAAGATAAGGAAGAAGATATTTCATTTTAACATCTCTACTTGGTTGTGACTGTAAATTTTTTTTTTTTTTTTTTTTTTTGCATTACGCGGGCCTCTCACAGTTGTGGCCTCTCTCGTTGCGGAGCACAGGCTCCAGATGAGCAGGCTCAGCGGCCATGGCTCACAGGCCCAGCCACTCCGCGGCATGTGGAATCTTCCTGGACTGGGGCACGAACCTGTGTCCCCTGCATCGGCAGGCGGACTCTCAACCACTGTGCCACCAGGGAAGCCCGTGACTGTAATTTTAAATGGGAATTTCTGGTTTTCACTTGCATCCCAAAATGGAACATCTGTATTTGAAAACTCATATAAGCACAACTGAAGCTTGTATAAGGAAACCGCAAAAGGAGAGTTTCCTACCTATAGCAACACATGGGACACATTTTGAATAACATGGAATAAGTAGCTGTTAATTCTCTCAGATACAGAATTCGTATTTTTAATACTCCTTACCCTCAGAAGCATCCATCATTCACAGAAAAGCCGGGAAGTTTGAGGTTATAATTAGAAGAAATTCCTCAAATTATCAATTGTATTACCGTTGGAACATGAAGAAATGCAGCTGCAATGAAAGGGATATAGTTAGGTATATTTCATATTCCAGTTTTAAGCTTTCCCGGAGAGCTACAATTTAGCCAGGAGACAAAAACCAAAGCTAAATTAAATACAATGCTGCCTTCTCAACTAAGGAAAAACAAATATAACTGCCGTATCAGGGACACAAAGGAAGAGGAGAATGACCGTAAAATTTTCTCAAAATAGAAAAGATAGAAATGGGGCATTTTCCCCAGAGGCTGCTTTTTCAAGAAATTCTTGGCCTTCTGGAGTCTAGGAGGGACTTTCAAGGATAGAAATTTCTTTTTTGTTGCCTTAGACAGAAAAACTCATTAACAGAGGCCACTTTTTTTAAAAAAATTATTTATTTATTTATATTTATTTTTGGCTGCACTGGATCTTCGTTGCTGCGCACGGGCTTTTGCTAGCTGCGTTGAGCGGGCGCTACTGTTCGTTGCGGTGTGCAGGCTTCTCATTGCGGTGGCTTCTCTTGTTGTGGAGCACGGACTCTAGGTGCGTGGGCTTCAGTAGTTGTGGCTCGCGGGCTCTAGAGTGCAGGCTCAGTGGTTGTGGCGCACAGGCTTAGGCGCTCCGCAGCATGTGGGATCTTCCCGGACCAGGGCTCGAACCCGTGTCCCCTGCACTGGCAGGCGGATTCTTAACCACTGCGCCACCAGGGAAGCCGGGCTGCTTTCTTAAAGCATTTATTTTGATTTTAAGGTCTTTCCATCAAGGTTTTTGTTCTCAAACACCCAGAAGTCCTCATTTTACAGAAGAAAATCAGCAGTATAGGCCTAGGCAATTAAAGATAAGACTATCTAGCAAAACTTACATAAGAACTGGGCAGTCAAGAAGGTAGTCAGTGAGAATACAAGGGAACAGGGTTCTCTTGTTACATATTCCTTTGGGACAGTTGTGTCGGATCTCTCTCATGTTCAAGTTACAGCAAAGCAAAAGTTACTGCTCTAAGAACTAGGCAAGGCTTCTGTGTAAAAGTGCTTTCTTGGTTTAATCTCTTTTGCTGCCATTCCTCAGCTGGTAATTTTTTTCTTTTTTTGTGGTAACTGCCAGGCCTTGTGGTTCCTATGGACAGGAATCAACCAGGATCAAAGTGCTTTTATGTACACAGTCCTGTCAACGGAAAAATTCACCAACAGTTTAAGGAAAAAATGCAAAAGTTTCAAGCCAATTTGAGGATTATAATCTGAGAGGTAGACTTTCAGAAAGCTCTGGAGACTGTTCTGCCAATTAGGGGTCAAAGCAGTTATGTACGTTTTTGAGACAAAGGGTTTATGTCAAAAGACATATTATTAACAGTTTACACAACCCAGACCTACAGGTACAAAGCAAATAGTGTGTCATGAGTCATCATGGTCCCTTAGAAGAAGGAAGCTTATCTCCTAAGAGTCAGTGTCCCTTAATGAGATCAAGGAATGTCATCTCCTAAAGAGCTCTGATTAATGCAGATGAACAATACCTGCTAAAGGGGAGGGAGGAGGCCCAAAGGGACAAAGAAAAAATTTATGCTTAAACTTTTCTCATCTTGCCATAAAACATAAATTTTATTTCATCAGTTCTTAACTGAGATTGTGGAAGGTCTTAGGTGAAACAGATATGAAGGCTAGGCCTCCTGAGTATACCAGTGGAGAACTGTGGGGAGGGCCCTCTTTTGTAGGACCTCAGGGGCAATCCCTAAATCTATCCCTTAAAAGAAAAATTTGAAAGAGATATATCTTATAATAACAAATATATTCAATAGCATCTTCCTCTTGGTGCATAAGCAGCATAAAGATTTTGTTAACAGCATCCACAGAAAACAAATATACCAGTAAACATCATTATATATTTTACCTGACAATAAGAGTTCCAAAACAGCAATGCAATGTTAACAAGAGCAATACAATTACCAAATAAAGTTCAAAGTTTTCTAATAGTCCTTTTTACTTTGAAACTGTATTCCACAAACGACTACAGTCAAGTTAATATGTTCAAGAGTCACAGAATCATTCCCTCTCTGTGGCTATGTTAGTCCTTATCTAATGAAGTCTGGTTCAGCTGTTTGTTGAGATTCTAGCTGCTGACAGTTTGAAGCTTTTAATGGTTGTGGCAAGGGTCTACTGTACTTAGAGATGGCAGGAAAGACTCAAACAGCTCTGTCTCCAGAATTCTGCACAACAAGCTTAATTCACAATTATGTGATCTACCTACATTCTCTAATGACTGAATACACAACGTTCATATGCATGCTCTCTGGCTGAATGATTCTTCACCTATTTAATTTCTAGTAATAGTGTAACTAATGTATCTTCATGTATTCAGTCATTATTTTTAAAACCTGCTAAATACTATCCTGATCTTTTGAGCTTTTAAAACTTACTTTGATCTTTTCCAAGCTAAGAAATTATGAATTTTGTAATATATAAGATCCTCAGACCAATTTAATGTTACGTATTATCATACCAAGGTGTACAGGTCTAAAGGAGTCTCCCAATTAGCATAACCTTGACCCTAGTACCAGTTTTTCACTTTCTTAAAGGATTATCAGAGATATTGGGTTCCTTCATATTCTATATGATTAGCTTAACATTTTCTACTTTGGGCTCTAGCAGTACTTAGTTCTATGCTCTGTATTCCAAACTTCTTAAATTATAGAGAAAGGAAATGTACACTTTTTGTATTCCTTCAGAGCAAGGTTGAGAAGCAATACTACCTACCCTATTAGGTACTTTCTTACATGGGTGGACTACTCCACTGCATATATCTCAAGTCCTTTTCATTTTAAAATCACACAGTAACTCATCATCAATGTATGTTCCATTAGAATAATACTTATTAACCAGGAATTACCAGAAGGGGGGTCAATAAAGGCCTCCATGTTGTGAGTTCCAGGACTTTTCTGAAGAGAAAACCATGGCTTTATTAAATGATCAAATGGGTCTATGATCCTCCACACCCCCAAAATTTTAAGAATCACTTCATTGGATCCTTTTATTTTATAAAACTTCTCTAGTCCTGTTCTCCAAAGTTCTAGCACCTCTCGCAAGCTGTAATTTTATAAACAGTGCCCGACACTTTGATCCCACTTTTATATAATTGAACATACTACATTTTTAGCACTTAAAAGATTGTAAGTACTGTCACATATATCTGGATTATATCTTAATCCACAGTACTTCACAGAGCTCATGATTTTAAAAAGCAAATTAAAACATATCTGAATTTCTAAATCTTCTAAATACATTAACAGTGAAACTTGTAATTGTTTCAAAATTACTAGAAAGTATGTCATTTTCTTGAAATGAACTTGGAGTAAAAGGCAGCAAAGAGGTCTTTATAAGGAGTGTCTGAATCTGACTTGGTCAACGGTATTTGACAAAGTTGGCGAAATCTAGGAGAACGCAGCAGCAAGTTCTGTGAAAGGCCCATGAGGCTGGAGCATAACCAGTAGAGAACAATCGACTGTAAAGAGAAGAAAGGACGTGAAAGTTAGCATCTCTCCACTCTCCAAGGACACCAAGGTCTAGAAATAGGTAGGCAATAAAAAAAAAAATTACAATCTCTGTAAATATAAGTACACCAGGACTGACCAAGACTTTCAGTAGCTATTAGATACCTGTGATAGATCTAATAGATAGGTAAGAAAGTTGAAAGGAAGACTCAAAAGCGAAAAGAAACAAAAAGGAGAGGTATTCATGACAGAAAGTGGATGACAGAGAACAGCTCCCAAGCAGAGGTCCAAGAGAGATCTCATCTCCGTCTCTGGTTAAGCATACTTTTTCCCCACCAAGTCTTGACAGGCTGCTACATTGAAGGTACGCTACTGGGGGCATGGCCATTTATCATGGCAAACTTAGCCCCCCTAGACCTATATACAGTCACCTATCTTCCAAATTTTTCCCACCAACCAGTTTCTAAGTGTAGTCAGGACAGCATTATCTTTGCCTTTTCCTGAGACAAAGAGTCTCAGCATTATCTTCAACTTTCTTTTTTACTACCATTCAGATTGACTATTTAGGTCAAAGACTAAGTTCTGCGGCCTCTCAAAACATTCCCATACATACATACATCTTTCCCAAACCTTTCTTTGGCATCAGAAGGTAATCAGTCCCCAGAGGCAAGGCCATGTGGTGGTTGAATCCAGGTCCCGGAGTCAAACTGCCTGAGTTTGAAATCTATTTATTTAACTTTGGGTACATTATTTTTCTTGTCTCAGTTTTCTCTTCTATAAAATGGGGACAGAACTGTACCCATCTCAAAGAGATGTTGTGAGGAATAAATGCGAAAATTTGGGTAGAGTGGTAAGCACAGTATGTCGCCCGCATTAAGCACTTGCATTTGTTCCAGAGCAAGTTTTTAAGGGAAGTAAGCAATACATCCTTAAAGGCAGGTTAGCACAGTAGTTAAGAGTAAGAGCCAAACTGCCTGCATGTGTGTTAGACTCTGCCACTTAAAAGATAAGTATCCTTGATGAGTTACTTAACCTCTCTGCACCTCAGTTTCCTCAGCAGTAAAGTGGAGATTATAATAGCTCCTACTTCAGTGCATTGTTGGGAGAAATATGTGTACTAATATATGTAAATGATTTTAAAAAGGGCCTGGTACAATGTTAATGTTGAATAAATATTAACTACCATCATCATCAAACTTATCCACAAAGCAAACAGTATCCTGAGCCTCAACTACGTCAGACTAAAAACTGCCTACTAAGTATCATTCTTCTTCCTTAGTAAAAAAAAATACTAATTTTCAGCAGGGTATACTGCCATCTAAAAAAAAGAAAAAGAAGACTATCCTTCCCAACCTCTTCTGCAGTTAGGTACAGCCACATATTTAAGATGGAAGCTCAGTGTTTGGTGGGGCACCTGGCCAGGGTCCTGAAAGGGGCTGACTGCGCTTGAGGAACCTTTCTACTATTCTCGCAAGGTAACAAGTTCCAGTGGCCATCGTGACTATCCTGCGGCCTTCAAGACCATTACAGGCTGTGGACGATGCAGCACTGAGAGAGAAGCAGGCTGCCTTTCTCAAGTCTTCACAGGGACACTACATCAGCTCTACACTGAATTACCTAATTCAGAATTTCCTGTATTTGAGAGAATGAATTTTTGGGTACTTAAGACACTATTTTTCAGGGCTTCCCTGGTGGCGCAGTGGTTAAGAATCTACCTGCCAGTGCAGGGGACCCGGGTTCAAGCCCTGGTCCAGGAAGATCCCACATGCCGGGAAGCAACTAAGCCCGCGAGCCACAACTACTGAGCCCGCATGCTTACAGCCCACGCTCCACAACGAGAAGCCAATGCAGTCACAATGAGAAGTCTGCGCATCGCAACCAAGAGTAGCCCCCGCTTGCTGCAACTAGAGAAAGCCCACCCACAGCAACAAAGACCCAACACAGACAAAAATAAATAAGATAAAATAAATAAGTAAAAAAAAATCTTAAAAAAAAAAAAGACACTGTTTTTCAGATCTTTGTTACTCACTTTGAATC
The DNA here is from genome assembly GCF_949752795.1 of Hyperoodon ampullatus. NCBI lineage: Eukaryota > Metazoa > Chordata > Mammalia > Artiodactyla > Ziphiidae > Hyperoodon > Hyperoodon ampullatus. Next base: position 51,518,709 of record NC_136914.1, on the reverse strand, counting down.
CAACCTCTCACTACAACTTTACTGCTCCTATTTTACTTGACCTGGGGGTTTCCTCAGTTATAAGTGGTATTATTTCTCCTTAGAAATGTAGTGAATTTGTATTGTTCTGTTTTTACAGAGTATTTTATAACAATATTATTATTACATGAAAAGTACTATAATAGACACTTGTCATTTCATGAATTCTCACACACATTATGGTGTCTATTTTAGAAACAAGGAAACTTATTTTACACAGGATTAATGATGGTACTATGTCTAAGTGAGAGCTTAAAAACATTTAACATTTAATTGAGCCCATGGACACCGCCAAGTAAGCGTCGTTGAAGTCTCCCCCATCTACTGCCATCATGTGTAAGTCGGAGTCTCCGAAAGAGCCCGGACATATGCAGAAGCTCTTCATCGGAGGTTTGAGCTTTTCAGCTTTGAAACAACCGATGAGAGTCTGGGGAGCCATTTTCAGCAAAGGGGAACGCTCACAGACTGTGTGGTAACGAGGGATCCAAACACCAAACACTCCAGAGGCTTCGGGTTTGTCATGTATGCCACTGTGGAGGAGGTGGATGCGGCCATGAAGGCAAGGCCACACAAGGTGGATGGGAGAGTTGTGGAACCAAAGAGGGCCATCTCAAGAGAAGATTCTCAAAGACCTGGTGCCCACTTAACTGTGAAAAAGATTTTCGTTGGTGGCATTAAAGAAGACATTGAAGAACATCACCTAAGAGATTATTCTGAACAGTATGGGAAAACTGAAGTGATTGAAATCATGACTAACCAAGGCAGCAGCAAAAAGAGACACTTCGCTTTTCATAACCTTTGGTGACCATGACTCCACAGACAAGACTGCCATTCAGAAACACCACACTGTGAATGGCCACAGCTGTGAAGTACGGAAAGCCCTAACTCAGCAAGAGATGACTAGTGCTTCATCCAGTCAAAGAGGTCGAAGTGGTTCTGGAACTTTGGTGGTGGTCGTGGCAGTGGTTTTGGTGGGAATGACAACTCTGGTGATGGAGGAAACTTCAGTGGTCGAGATGCCTTTGGTGGCAGCCATGGTGGTGGTGGCTATGGTGGCAGTGGGGATGGCTATAATGGATTTGGTAATGACGGAAGCAATTTCAGAGGTGGCGGAAGCTACGATGATTTTGGCATTTACAACTGTCAATCTTCAAATTCTGGACTGATGAAAGGAGGAAACTTTGGAGGCAAAAGTTCTCGCCTCTATGGTGGTGGAGGCCAATACTTCATCAAACGATAAAACCAAGGCGGCTATGGTGGTTCCAGCAGCAGCAGGAGCTATGGCAGTGGCAGAAGGTTTTAATTACTGCCAGGAAACAAAGCTTAGCAGGAGAGGAGAGCCAGAGAAGTGACAGGGAAGCTACAGGGTACAACAGATTTGTGAACTCAGCCAAGCACAGTGGTAGCAGGGCCTAGATGCTACAAAGAAGAAATGTTTTAGACAATACTCATGTTTGAGCTTTGAAACAACTGATGAGAGTCTGGGGAGCCATTTTCAGCAAAGGGGAACAAATACTACGTTTTGCCCATACTCATGTATGGGCAAAAAAAAGGGGAGCAAATACTACGTTTTGCCCATACTCATGTATGGGCAAAAAAACTCGAGGACTGTATTTGTGACTAAGTGTATAACAGGTTATTTCAGTTTCTGTTCTGTGGAAAGTGTGAAGCATTCCAACAAAGGTTTTCACTGTGACTTTTTTTTTTTTTTTGCACCCATGCTATTGATTGCTAAATGTAATAGTCTGATCATGATGCTGAATAAATGTGTCTTAAAAAAATAAACATTTAATTCACATTTTTTACGATGAAAACATACTATTTCAGATTCCTAAGAGAAGTCCTATGAAGTACTTTTATATAAATGATATAACTCTACCTACCAGCAACAAATGACTACTACTTTATGGTCTATGTGTTGGCTCTGAGCTAAGACAGCTCTATACCTGACATAGCTTTACCCATCTTAGCACTAAAGTATCCATGGAAGCAAAAGGCTAAAAATATGAAATAACTGCAAATATAACATTTCTTTTTCTATTTCTATAAAAGTTTAATTACATATAAATAGGGACAAGTATACATATCTCATAAAACTGTTATGAGATTAAACAATATTACATATGAACCCATACAAACCTAGCACAAAGTTTTGTTTCTTTTTTCAGTGCTAAAATTCCTAGGACCAGTCTATGAAGACAGAAAGAATTCAATATATCAGTTAATCAAACAGAGCAAATACTACGTTCATAGTACTGTGTCACGTACTTTGCAAGATTAGAAAAAAAAAAAAGAAAAAAAAAAAGAGGAAAAGGAGTTTGGTTTAATAGGAGGGTTAAGACACATTCACGTAAAGGAAGATTAACCAATCCCCCAAGAAATATTCAGATGTCACTTGGTGATAGAGACAGTAGATTCGTTACTACAGAAACCCAGAAATCAGTAAGGGATTGAGTAGTCAGAGGAAGCTCAATAGAAGAGGCAGAATCCCAGCCAGTCTAAGCTAGAAACAGAAGATTTATATTTAGCACATGCTTCACACAATACTGGTGCTTACTCACTGAAGGTACTGTCGCTGCAATTGGAATCATCAACACTGATACTGCACGAACAAAGTACGTAATATATGTCTGGAAACGAGACATTCCAATTTTTTGCAGAGCAAAAATCTGAAGGGGTAGAATATATAACATATGCTGATTATTGAAATGCACATTAAATAAGACAAGATTTAAAATACAAACTGATTTTTGACTGGGCCTCTACCTATATTTTAAGAAAAGCAATAAAAATTTAAAATAAAACTGATAAATTTATGTAAAATTCTTAAATGAAACTTTAAATAACAGCAATAAAGAGATTCATCTACACTAAACAGTATCACAGCATAATTTTTACAAGTCAATGTTTTTTAAAGATTGTCTGTAAAACTGAAGTCCCTTCAAGATAGGTATTATGTATGAATCACTGTCCTTGTTTTTTAGCACCTAAACACAGGACCTGGCATAAAGAAGGAACTTAACAGGTATCTCAAAGGTTTGTGATCTGGCTACGTGGAGTACAGAAAAGAACCAAGGCTAGGAAAGGCAGTTACGGTTTATGAATTACTTATTTAAGAGACAGCATAACTTAACAATTACGAGCACAGATTCTACACTCAAACTACCTAGATTCACAAGGCAGCCCTGCATTCAGTGGTTATGTGACCTTGCACATCAGCCTTTCTGTGCCTTACCTTCTGCACCTTAAAATGCGGATAATAGTAGCACTGACATCACAGGATTATTTTAAGAATTAAATGAGTTAATTCATGTAAATTGCTTACAGTAGTGCCTGGCACATGGTGAATGTTAAGTAAGAACAGGCTTTTATGAAACTTATGCATGCTGGGTCGTTAGGTGGAATAAAAGAAAGACTAGAGGACTGACATTATTCACTGTGACCCTGTGTTATTGATTCTTTCTTTCTAAGAAATACTCACTAATTACCAACCACGTTAACAGAACTGTGGTAGATGCTCTTAGGCTAACACACTTAGACTACACAAAGGGTCTTTCCTCAGGAAAACTTCACCCAAGACCTCACAGTATCATCCTCACTTTTCTCGTCTGAAAAAATAAGGGGTGTATTAGATTTCCCAAACAGAGAGCAGTGGATATGAGGTCTGTGAAATCTCAACTGAGTTACGTCTTTTCTAAGGTTTCTTCTAGCTCAAAGAGTCTATGTTCTACTCAGAGTCTGAGAACAGTTCTTTATGGAATAGGGGTCATATTTTATATGTATGTTTCTCCACTCCATCTTATAAAGAAGTTCTATGACTTTTCTAAGGTTGTGTAACTAAAACACGGCAGTCAGGTACTGACCACCTACAAATTGACATATTAAACATATACACAAAACATCAATATATTGTGGGAAGAAAACCAGATTCATTAGGCATCTTAATTGCTGTCTTTACCAATAAGCAAATCACAAAACTGTATGTATTAGAATCATATAATTTTAAAGCTAAAAGACATTTTGGAAATGTTCAAATTCAGCTCTCTTATTTTAATTATGAGCATTCTGACCCCCAAAGATGTTAAGGAACTGGCCTAAGACAATTTATCAACAGCTCATCAGTGACCAAAACTAAGGAGTCTCAATTTTAGCTCAGAGCTATCACCACCAACTCAAATACGTTTACATTTGAGGTCAGAACAGCAACAAAAACCCCAATGATTTAAATTGCAAGCAAATCTCATTTAAAACCACTGACCTCCACTATTAATAAATTGATGACACCAATGGAGACAGGCAGAATCCAAGTGGAATCCAGGGCAGTGAGGTCAGGAAACCATAGGATCCCACCAGCAGCTAACTGCTCCTGAACAGAAAAACCTGCTGAAACATTTTTATAAGTAAAACAAAAGAATTTCTAAAATAGCAGAGGGAAGTAATTCCAATAAGGTGTTCCTCACACTAAAGATTTGTACTTTTTATTCAGGTTATTTTCATTCCACAACATAAGTTATTTCTTCCTGTACTGAGAAAGAGGCAAGAAGCTTTCTGTAGTAAATAGATGTAGAAACAATAACGATATGTAGCAGTAATCTTTTCAGACTTACATTTTAAAAATTTTAAAAATTAGACTTTCTTTCAAGTCTATTTAGATTACTTTCTGGTTAGAAATGCCTTTAAATGAAAGTAAAGAACAAGCCCTTTAGTTTATAACCTTTCTTAATTAATGTTTACACTTATAACTGTGAAAGCTTTTCTGCTTCTTAAATTTATTAATAGAAAAAATTCTTGGCCAGGAAACCACATTATGGAATTATAACACTAATTTTATCATGACCTCCAAGAAGCAGTTCTAGTGACGTCCTTCCTAGATTGATCTGTTTTCTCAACACAGCTACTTTGCTTTACACTTAATATTTTAAATTCTATACCCTTGTAAGGGAGATGATAAAAGTGTATTCTAGTTATGAGAAGTATGGATGTTTTTTATTTTTTGCTTGTTTTTCTTTTTTTTAAGAGTACAAAGACAATGTTAGAAAACTTATTTGGGGGAAACAGACTTCAATAATAACTACCTTCTGAATGTGTTGCCCCTGTGCTAAAATTCCGGAGAGCAACAGACATGAATATCCACATTGGAAGCTGAATCCAGACCAACACAGTGGCTTTGAAAGGGTGGCAGTTATCCCGAACATACAGCTCTGAAACAAGCCTCCGCACAGTCTTTAGATAAGTGAGCCTAGTTTGAGGGAAGAGGGAAAAAGGGAAAGGAGAAAATGTCATTTGACTACTAGCAGTGCTTCATCCCCACAGCACAAACACACCCGTGCTGCGGTTACTGGCTAAAGGATTTATGCAGGATTTTTGGTTGTTGTAAGCTATACCACAGGGCTTCCTAAACAAAAGGCAAATATAAAGGCTTTTACTCAAAGTTCTTTCGCAATGTACGCAAATTACATTAACAATTTGATAAATCTGACACTGTCAGACTACAGTCTTTGATTCTGGTGATCTCTGGCAACCTAGGCTTTGAGGAGGGAAATTTCACTACTAACATGGTATGACCACAATTTAAATCACAAATACTAGAGGTGAAATCACATTTTACTCGTATCTCTCCACTCCAGCCAAGCTCAGTCAGTTGATCCCCGAATATACCTTGCAATGTGGTTCTGTACCGTGTATGCTCTTGGCCCGTCAAAATGGTCTTCACTCTTCAATCAACTCTTTCATAAAGGCTTTCTTACTCTGTTTCTCTATTAACCATATTAGCTATTTCTGTTCTTAAGTCCCACTTTCTATACTATAGTATTGGGTCTTCCTCTTTAAATCTCTCATAGCATGTTTTGTACAAGGTTGGTTTTCAATAGGTTTGCTGAATTTAATCAAATTATAATGTACGGAATTAAGACAGTATACGGAGACATTGCAGGCTCTTTGTAATTCAGCCTCTGCCTGCTTTTCCAACTTTATTTCCTGTTACTCTTTTTTAGACACCTGTATATTCTGGTCCCTTTAATGACTGAGGTCATCCAACAAATCAGACTTCCACATCAGCATGCCTTTGGAAGTTATTATATCATCTGTGTGGACTGCCCAGTTTCCTGGTTGTTCACCTGACAACTTCCCTTTCACGCTTCAAAACCCAGCTCCATTGAAAATGCAGGAAACCTCAGATATGTCTTCCTAGAAAGCCACTCATCTGTTTAAGGATGTGTCTGGACAATCATCCTGCCAGTGCTGCATAAGCAAGGTGCCACAGTCTTGTCTAGGCTGCAGTTATAACCCAGGTGAGCAGCTACTAATTTGTTCTTCTGGCCTAGAGCTGTAGTCCTCAGATTTCCCTGATCAGTAAAACTTCAAAACTATAGGTTTACCAACTTCCTGTTTTAGCAAGTAAAGACGTTAAGCTGAAAAATTATTTTTTTTAAATGTCAGGTCTTTTTAACTCTATATAAAGAGGGACACAATTTCATACCGAAGATAGTTGGCAAATTTACACCTCTATAAAAATATATGGAAAGCTATATATATATATATATATATATATATATATATATATATATATACATATTCATACTAAAAAACCCTTATTTTTCTGATTGCTGTGAACTGGTGAACACTTTGTCACAGTCTAGTAAGGATCAGAGTTTGGGAAACTGACTAAGCAGAACTAGCTTAGGCTGACAGAAGGAGGTGGACTTAGAAGTTCCTAGTGGATGACTGTAGGCATAGAACTGTGCCATGGTCAAGCACCCTTGGGCAAGGGCTTTCTAAGAGCCCAGGCAGACAATTACACAGGGTAACCACAGCAGAATGACAACACCTTGCCTATCCAGTTGCTTTTACCATGGCATTCATACTTTCCACCTCCCCATTCCCTTGGGCTACTACCTGCTGTGTGTTGTCAAAAGGTCAAGTTTGTAAATAACCTGTATCATTTGTTGACAAAAATCCCAACAACTGTCACAGTATCTTCATCCTGTGAAGCCTTTCCTGACTTTCCGTGATGACCCAACTCCTTGAACATAATCTTTTGTACAGTACTTACTTCAGTCATTATTTGATTACATCTTTTTCAGTAGCCTGAAGTCCTTTAAGGACAAGGAACTGTCTCTTCTTGTTTCCCTATTTTTTTTGCTTTCGGTCCAGTATATAAAACTACCATGCCACATAAACTTATTAAAATATTAAAGAGAAAAAAGAACTACTTTGCTGCTAAAGCTACAGAATACCAAAACCTATAATAAATATCACTTATACATTATATATATGTATGTATATTTTCATGGTCTTATATGCACAGAATTAGCTTACCTGGCAGCTCTTTTGGACCATCCCAACTGATTTGCACGAACTGCAACGTCTTGGTTAAGATGCCTTGCAATGTTTTTTATTTCTGGCTGCAAATTTTCCACCTAGCTAAAGAAAAAGTAGACTTTGTTATGAGAACATAAAAGATCTTTATTCATAACCATTCATAATTTCACTCTCTATTCCCTCAGCTCATTTAAAAATGTGGTTTACTGGTCATGTCAAGAAACCCTAAGTCTGCGTATAAGATGTTAATTTAAGATTTCCTCAGTTGCAACCAAATTCAAACTCCAGCTTGTACATCAGTATGATCTTGGACAAATTATTTAACTTCTAAAGTCCTGTTCTCTCATATATAAAATGTATATCAGCACCTACTTCACAGGGTTATTATAAGGATTATATAAGCACTACACTCTGAACTTTAATGTTTCAATTCCTGGATTTCCCAGTAATGTCAACTGAGGAAACAGAAGTCTATTAAGAATCTTTAATATGCTCTGTGGCAGTCACAGAGCCACCAAAAATTGCATTTACTTCTGCCCTGTGTTAATTCCTTTTTGTAAAGTAGCTCACTGCCTTACTGGTACTGATGACTAACACTAAGTACTCCGGGGGTACCTGGGGACCTTAAGCCCCGGGTAGACGTCGACCACTCCTCACCACGGAAGCGGGTCCATGCGCGGCTCGGCGCCCCTCACCTTGGCCAGGATGTAGTGCTGGTAGGCGGCCAGGGGCAGCGTGACAGCGCCGCGCAGGGCCACGGTGGTGAGGAGAATGCTGCCCCACCAGGGGAGGCCCGAGGCGGTGTGCGCAAAGAGCAGTAGGTCCTCGGCTCCCTGCACCGGCGCCGACGTAGCCAGGGCTTCATACCAGCCACCCGCGCCGCTCGGGCCAACTGCAGAGACTGATGCCACCGCCCACAATGGCAGAGCGGAGGGCTTGGCGCCGCCGGTGGGGGCCGGTGCGACAGGTGGGCCCAAGCCCCGGAGCTGCAGGGCAGGCCGCGGCTGCAGCCACCTAACCCTCAGCCGGCACAGCATCTCTGCACACGACTGTATCCAACAGGCGGACGACACGAACTGGCTGCGCGTACCGCTCACCGAGGCCACTACGCGCATGCGCCGGCGACCCCGGGCGTAAAGATGGCGGGAGCCCGCCGGCAGCCATAATTGACTTTCCCAGTCACACCAGTGACGTCTTGCGTCGCACTAGAGATGACGCAGAGGTAGGGAAGTCCCGCCTTTCCCACGCGGCACTAAGCAAGCCTACTGCGCACACACGAAACTTTCGAGGTGCTGCGGTGGAGCTCCTCAGAGGCTCGACCGGAATTGCAGAGTCGGGGGCGGGGCTTGCTGCCCGGGGCGGGGCTTACTGCCCTGGGCCGGGAGAGATGTTTTCTGGGAAGCACTCACCTTGTAAAGTTGGTCTTCGGGTTGTGCCTTTCCGTTCTTTTTCACTTAAAACTAATCGGGTCACGGTTTAAGTTTTACCTTATGTGATCAGGAGGTAGTCCCCCACGTCTTTTTGTGCGCCCCAATTGTTTCCGCTAGAGATTGAGATAGATTATACTACCCAGGAGTCAACATGTTTCTGAAATGCCAGTTTGGAGAGAGGCGTGTGTTTCTGGATTGTTTTAATCAACAACCTTTATGCACTAGGCATAGTTTAGTCTGTGGTATATTTAATTGGCTCATCTGTCCTAATAGACATTTTCAGACCCAACTTAAGTGTTTTCTTTCATCATAAAGAGCAGCAAAACACCTTATGTTAAGGGTAAAGTACCATCTCCTGAGTTAAGGGGAATTATCACTGGCAGCGCGGTGAATTCTTTACTGGGGCTTAACATATATCCTATATAAGCTTTCAAGAGCCTGAACAGCAACATTAGGTGTCTTCTGGTTAAAAGGAATAGGCTAAATGTACATGGACTAATTTGGGGCTTTCTGTTCCTGGCAAAAGCAAACACGGGAATGACATGAAGGAGTTTCCTAAAAGAAGGGTCACCCCTACACCTAGAGGCCAAATTGTGTTGTGAGGAATAAAACGTTGATTAAAACGAAGGCTCCAACCAATGTTGGGGTAATGTCAAACTGAAGCTACTGTTCTTGCTTCATTAGGCACCTACCCAAGGGTACCAGATATACCCTTTCCTCTGGATTCTGGAAGTCATCTTCCTTCAAGTTGGCTGATAAATCCATGCATGAATTTTTGAATGTTAACACACACATCCCAATGTTATACATAGAATTTCCTTTTTAAAGGTAAAAACCTATCAATCTATCTCCCTATCCGTTTGTCAAGTTAAAACAAGCAACCTGTTGCTACTGACTACTGATTTAAAGTGGAAAGGAATTTTAGAGGGAAATATCTTGGCCTAAAGATTGTGAGTAAAGAAGCAACTTCTATGCTGCTGCATTCCTCTCCTCCCAGAGAACTGATGACATTAGGAGTTGGTCCTTCCACAGTGGCACATAAGCTTAGGGTATCTGATCTTTTGATATCCAGGAGAAAAGGAGATTAAAGGATAAAGATCCTAAAGTGAAAAATTCATATTTATGCATTCACTTCATATAATTTAAATCAAGAGTTTGTCAAGCTATTCCTCAAACTCCTAAGACTTCCTTCTGTTGAGCTGTATCAGGAGTCGGGACTGGGACCTCTTCAACCAGTGTAGGTCCACCCTTTCTGCTACATTTTGGGGTCACAAATTACACTCTCATTTACAAATGTTCCATTATTTTAAGTTTGAATATTGTGATGTAAATAAAATTTATGAATATTTAACTTGCTAATTTCATATACATAAACATACATTTTAAAATTTGGGTAATGGGGATGATCAGAACTGGCTGTCAACTTGGTAGAGAATGTTGGGAAAAGCATTTGTCAATTATAAAGCCCAATGCAAAAGAAGTGTTAGCACTCATGTATATGTATGTACTGGTAACAAACATTGTGATGCCTTGTATCTTTTGAGTTGCAGAGTACAGTACAAAATGACCGTGCAAATATTGGGCAAACCAACCAACTGAAATCATGTACTTTGCAAATGGACATACTAAACATTTTTTTAAAGTTCAACATTATTAGCCTATTCCTGTCTTTTATTCTTACATCACACTTTTTTCTTAATTTTATTTAAACTCCTTAAAAACAAAGACTATATATTTTATTTACTTTCTAAAGTTTCTGAAATTCTTATCCATCGCTGTGCTGAACATAGGAATGGAGGTCAAAATATGAATGTAGGCTATTATACATAAACTGTATATATGTACAGTCATTTAAATTTCTCATTTCCCATATATGCCTTCTGAAATGTCTGACTTTAAAGGATACTTTCACAAGGAATTGTTAGTGTTCCCTGGGAATCAGATTTAATTTCTTCTCTTTTCCCTATTTCTTTAATACATTACTTTTTAAAACCAAAGATACCTAATGTAGAATTAGCTTTTTCCTCTCATTAAAAAATATCCTCTCGTATTATCTTATCATTGATTTTTAAGTATTGAGCATGCAAAATTGGCTTTTACTTTTCAAAACGGTGAATTCATTTAAAGGTAGAAGTCTAATATGAGACCCCTTGTAACACATCTATTAGTCCTACATTCCAAGTGTCACATAAAGAAATTCTTATTTCTAAGAATTTCTAAGCTACAGTGGCACATTTTTCTCTATATTCACTTACCCAAAATGGTAAGTGATGGTATTTTTGCAATCAAGGTGTGTAACACAGATTAAGTATTAAAGCACTAATGATGCTCTCACCCTAAATTCCAGTCACCTGGAATTAACACCAGTTGATTCACAATAACACCAGTTAATTCACAATAACACCAGTTAATTGAATGTTGTGACTTGTTTAAGCATTTATCAATAGGATATATGTATTTCCAAAGAGATTCAGGAGCATCCAGAATTTACAAAGTATAATGTAAGTGTCCCAAACATTAATATTAAAAGACATCTGAATAGATACATTTATCTAAAGTAAAAATACATTGAGTACTGGAATACTGAATCTCCATATTAGTAATGAAAAACAGTGTAATGGTTTTCCCTTGATATTTTAATCATTTTGAAATAATCCTAATTTAAAAATTTGTTATTTGAAAGTTTTGTCATTCTTTAAATGTTCTGTTCTCTAATGCGAGATTTCCAGTTTAATCTAACACTTTGTACTGTTTTAAAACTAAAGTGAATAACGTATTCACTATTGTGCAAACTATTGTGCAAAATAGTTTTTATGAAATGTGTATTAGGTTATTTGAATAAAAAGAAAAATAGAATAATATTTTCATGAAAAACAAGACAGGAACAGTTAGTGAACTATTTACCTCCTACTTTTTCCTGAGAAGAAAAATGACTGTAAGGTAAGTATAGTAATTACCAAAAAAAATTCATTTTCAATTACTAATAAAATAAAATGATTTAACTTTACAGTAACAGGGAACAGAAGGGGAAAATATCTTTCACATGAATACTAAAATTACTTCTTTTGAATATATTGGTATATGTTGAAATATATGTTGAAAAGGCATGAAATGGGGATTCTCTTGGCACAAGTAAACAAAATTATCTCTAAAGTGGAATGGTTGGTATAAACAGATTACACAATAATTGGGATATTATCTATTTTGGGATTTAAGGTGTGAACTAACTTAACTGTTATGTCCAAGAGTTAAGCTACTTCTTAAAAGAATAAGAGAAAAGAAATACCTTATGTAGTCTGCAATTATACATACCACATACTTTCAAAAAGGGGGAAAAAAAAGACCTGCATGGTCTCAAAAGATTATGTTTTATTATTGTTCAAATAAAAGTGCACTGCATTACATCTGAAATATAAAAAATGTATTTGAAAAATGTTCCTACTACAGACTTCTAAAACCATGGTATTGTATTTAACAAGCCTGATCCCCAAAACTAAATAAGGAACATTCCAATCAATACTCCCCTGTCCTGTAGCTTTAAAGTAAAAAAAATATATATAGGGGTTTTTTTTCCTTTTCTTTTTTAGTAAGACACCCTATCTTAAGAAATTCACTTTTGTGAGTCAACACAAGTCATGTGTTTTGATAAATACTGGCTAATATCTGTTATCTAGCAAGATTATTTTAATTAGAAAATAAACTCTAGTAAACACAGCAAAGAAATTAAGCAAAAAATTATAGGATGGTGGCAAAAGTCATACATAAAATACTCTGTTAAATAGCATTATACCCCTTTCTTAGTAAAGTGCAATAATTTTATGTCATATTTATTTGTAGGATATCATTTAACTTTTCCTTTAAATTTGGTCATATCAATCAAGGACAGGTAGGAAAACAAATTTATATATTTTAAGACCACCTCCTAAAATAAAAGATATAAATGTGTTGTTTACAAACTTCTGGATATGTTTGAGAAATCCTCTTTTTTACTCTTTACTCAGGCTACCAGAATAAAGAAATCATTTCATTTACTTGAACAGCCAAGGAACCATATTAATATTGTCAACTGTGGGTGATCTATCTGAATCTTACTTAATGTTTATGTTTCAACAGTGAGGAATTTAGGTCTAATTTTTTTTTTAAAAAGACAGATTGATATATACATTACTTCACTTTTATGCTTACTTCCTTTTACATTTCAACCATATAATTTATTTCTCCACATGAGACGGTAGGACACATTCTTCTTGGACATGTTACTGTTTATCATTCAAGTGAACTGAATAGATAAATTCCACTGAGTAGTTTAGTGTGGCCCTGTGTCTTATATAAACAGGTTAAATGGAGACTTTATTTTGTAACCTGTGTATTCATGTCTACCATAAATTGTCTTAATTAAGAATGCAAAATGTATTTTATTACTTGCCCCAAGTTAGCTGTTGATCCCTTTCACTTTTAATATACAAGTGTAGAGATTAAGAAGCCTTTAAAATTGAAAAAAAACCCAAAAAACCAAACACCTTCCACTAAATTACTGAAAATTGATATTTTTATGTTGACTCCTGGTGACTAGAAAGCCAATGTTAAGAATCAATATTATCCAATATAAAATAGTACATTGAATTGTTTAATAATAAACAGTATATTAAGAGCTTATATATGCTGACTGGGAACCAGTGGTGGCTTTTTAAATTCTCAAAAAGACTGTATGTTTTATGGTTAGAAGAAATGACAGGTGATGATGAAGATTCTCCACCTCTCCGTAGCAGCCATTAGAGTAAATATCTTTACAGAATTATTTCACTATCAGCAAGAAAATTTTTCCGGTATTAGTGGTAAGGGTGAAGAGAGAAAAAAGAATGAAGAGAGCAGTGTGTATTAGTTTTAAGAGTGTGACAAGGTAATAAAGAGACATGAAAAAGTGATAAATTTCTTATTCTATATGTGCCTTGCTGCAAACAAACTCAAAACAGAGAAGCATGGGTATTTTAAAAGCCAACATCGGGAAGCATTCACTGATAATGCCCATTGTTTTACTTTATACTTAAATTACACAAGCAAAAAAGTTGTACTTATTAATAGTTTAATGTATGAAGGAAACATCCAGATTTCTGAATATGAAGGTACATATCTCACATTAATTTAAGTCTACATAAAGTAGAGCCTCTATACTGACATATTGAAATTTACTTTCTGCTTAGCCTTTTCTGTTATGTAAACAATTGTACATTTATTTGCCATTCTAAAACTTCAGGATCAAGTTTACATAATTTTGCTAAATTTCCGTGTTTGCTCAGAAGCAGTTTACAGTACTAAAACCAACCAGCCAAAGAACAGCTTCAACAGAAAGTTATGTCCAAAGGGTAAGAGGGAAAGAATAAAAGAAAAATGATAAGAAAAATGCTAACTAAGGTAAAACAGATGATGATGGGGAATGGGCAGTCACAAATGTTCACAGAAAATAGGTCAGTTAGTAAGTTCTTCTGCAAAAAGCCTACACACTTCAGTCAAGCACATCAGTAGAATGATTTGGGAGCATAAATTTTTTTTCGGCCACTTGTGATTTCCTCTGAATGAAAAGGAATCTGCAGGCTAACAAGCTGATCCTCATCAGCCAAGCTGGTTCATGTGCACACTGTTCATGTGAGGTGCCCAGGGTCCAGTCCACACCTATGAATATGAGCACACATTTTATTAAATATGTATTGAACATATATTTGATTAAAACAAAACTCTTCAACACTAAGGAAGTGCTCCTAATATTTATAAACTAAAATAGCTAAGTCTCAATCAGTTTGCAACATGCTGGGAAACAATGAAGAAAAGCAGTGATAAACCACTTTTATCTGTTGTTTTCCTGCCTCTCCTCTTATCCCTCAAACAGGATCTGAATTATCTTCGTTTTTTAAAAACCATTATCTGAGTACATACAGGTTGATGACTGTGGAAGGAAAATGAATCAGGTATTAAACATATACCATAGGGCTTCCCTGGTGGCACAGTGGTTGAGAGTCTGCCTGCCGATGCCGGGGACACGGGTTTGTGCCCCGGTCCGGGAAGATCCCACATGTCGCGGAGCGGCTGGGCCCGTGAGCCATGGCCACTGAGCCTGCGCGTCTGGAGCCTGTGCTCCACAACGGGAGAGGCCACAACAGTGAGAGGCCCACGTACCGCAAAAAAAAAAACAAAAAAAACATATACCATAATAAGCTAAAATACACAACCATTTCTGTGCATTTTCACAGTTATATACTGTTTTGACATTTATAATACTTTTAATAAATAACCTCTAGATGGCCCTTTTCACACCACTAGTAAATTCTGATACATAAGATTACATTACAACACTCTGCAACTTAAAATATTTTACTTACCATCCAATAGAATATATTATATTATGCCTTTCATAATTTTAGCCCCAAACCACTACGTTTGGTACCATTTTCCATATCACTCTGCTGTATTTCAGCTATATTAAACTTCCCTCAATTTCCTCAACTGCCCAAATTCGCCATACTCTCTCACAACAATGATTTATCTTTATCCCATTTGTCTTGGCAGTTCATAAACACTAAATAAAAGTTCATTGAATGATCAGCCTTACCGTTTGAGGGCCATTATTTTCTGTGGAGCTT
The DNA here is from genome assembly GCF_949752795.1 of Hyperoodon ampullatus. Taxonomy (NCBI): domain Eukaryota; kingdom Metazoa; phylum Chordata; class Mammalia; order Artiodactyla; family Ziphiidae; genus Hyperoodon; species Hyperoodon ampullatus. The sequence goes on along the minus strand of NC_136914.1, from coordinate 51,503,306 downwards.
GAAACCATCTTTATCAGGGAATTCCAAGAGGGGTCCGCAGCATGAGGGCCATTAAATATGGGTCCTCCAGCACCATCAGGAATAGGTGCTACTGGAGGAATCATTGCATTCCCATACACAGAAAAAGGCATACCCTTAAAAGAGGAGAAAACAAAGATTATGGACATTCAAGTCACTGGTTACTTTTCCCAGTATAATCAATAGCCTTAAAATTGATATTTGAAACTTCAACTCATTTTGGAAAAGTGTAAGTTATCTAGGTGATGTAAAAATGATTTTCCATAATATGACTTCTAGCACTAAAGAGAAGATACTATAAGCCTAGTATATAAAATATTTTGTCAAAAAACATTTCTCTAAACTGGGACAAAATCAGGATTTATAAATGTTTATATTTTAGCCAGATTTTGACCTATAATTCCAAGCCAAAGCTCCAGCATCATTCAGAAACGCTTATACTCTGGTAAGTGAAATAAGGCTAATAATCAGAAAATCATTTCGAAATAATGAAAATGCTTTTAAATCACCATTACCCCAACTTTAGGAAAGTCCATGTATCCTGCAGGAACATGCTGATGGAATGTACCAGAAGGAGTTACAATTCCTGTACTCTCTCGCTCCATTGCTTGATGCTGTGAAAACACTCCTGGATCAGACATTGGCCTATGCATCATAGGATTTCCCATCCCAGGGTTACACCAGTCTACTTTGTCTGAGGGAAAATGAAGAGGCAGAAAAAAATAATTGGTGATATTTAAAATCAGAAAACAGCAAAAAAAAATGTATATATTTCAAATATTTTCCATATTGAATTGTGAATTCCTTCAGAATAATGTCCTACTTTTATATATTTACCACAGTATTTCCATGTTTGTAGGTAGTGACATAATAGCCTAACAAAGTAACATAAACACTTTGTTACAAAACAAAAAAAGCTAAGATAAAAGCTTAAGAGACCAAAAAGAAATACTAATATTTCCTTAATATGAAGAAAATAATATGCTTGCGTTAAACTATCTTCAGAAAGCAATGATAAATTCAGTAAGAGCTCACATGGGAACAAAAGAATGTTTCAAACTCTTAAATAAATTGATTAGGTAAAAGAAAAAGATACAAATACAGATTTTTAAAGAATGCCTATGATAATTAAATACTGCTTACAATATTTTAGTTAAATGCATAAACTTACTTTCCAGTAAGCAGAATAGCATATCATACCTTGATTGCCACCAATCCCTTCAAAGGACCAGATGCCACTATGCCCTACTGATGTGGACAAATTACTCCCAATAACAGATGGAGCTGAAGTTCCAGTTTGCCTGATACGTGCAGAACGTTCCGTCCCAATAGGGACTGGAACTTTTCTATCCTGAGAGACGTTGCTGGGCTTTTCTGACCCTAAAGGTACTGATGATGGGGCAGGAGAAGGTGCACGAACTCCGGAGGATACCGACTGTGCAGGAGAATCTAGAGAAAAGATATTTTCAAATAATATACATGTCAACTATACAGCCTGTACTTTTGTAAAACAAAATCTTGAATTCTGAAGACACCTTAAATATGCATTCTTTGAGGAAAAAATGAACTTTGAGTATAATGCTTAGATAAGAAATTATGTATATTAAAATTTGGTTAAAGTTCTATGACTTTGCAGTCAGTTTTTAATCTGGCTCACAATTTTCCCATTTAGTTTCATGATAGTAGAATGTGAAGGTGTGAATGTTGCAACTACACACTAATTAATATTTAAATAAATTTACCCTTGACAGTGAGTAAAATATAACACCAGAGCAATGAGAAGACAATATTTAAATTAAAAAAAGAAACAATAATGACAACAACAAAATGGAGGTGGGGAAAACCACTGCCTGTATTGGCAATTCTCAAACTATTTTCCTTGGGAACATTTGTCCCTTGGTATGTTATCATGAAAAAACAAAGATACTCAGGTATCTAACAAATTTGGAAGATCAAGCTTAAGAAAAAATAAGTTTCTTTAAATCAGGACTTCACAGAACTTTAATATGCTGATAAAATACCAACAGAAGGCTATGCTTCATAACCCAACTGTTTCATTGTATCTTGTGGGTATTCCACAGAACACTTTTAGAAATGGTGGTTTAAGCTCTACTTATCAAAACAAGGCTAGTTCTTAATATAGGCAATTTGGGAGCATTCATTAGTGATTTAATCTCTTTACACACTACAGAGAAGAAGGATAAACAAAAATAACCAAAACTGTATTTCTTATGAAAAGTTCAAATCTCAAGCACATTTAAATTTAAATAGAGTCTAAATTGTGGAGGAGCTTGAAGCTTAAAAGTCAAAACAGTTGGGCTTCCCTGGTGGCGCAGTGGTTAAGAATGCGCCTGCCAGTGCAGGAGACACGGGTTCGAGCCCTGGTCCGGGAAGATCCCACATGCCATGGAGCAACTAGCCCATGTGCCACAACTACTGAAGCCTGTGCTCTAGAGCCCACGAGCCACAAGTACTGAGCCCGTGTACCACAACCACTGAAGCCCACGAGCCTAGAGTCTGTGCTCTGCAACAAGAGAAGCCACCGCAATGAGAAGCCTGTGCGCCGCAACCAGAGTAGCCCCCGCTCGCCACAACTAGAGAAAGCCTGTGTGAAGCAACGAAGACCCAACGTAGCCAAAAATAAATAAATAAATAAATAAATTTTTTAAAAGTCAAAACAGTTACCTGCATAGATACAATTTATTCATAACTGTCTGACTCTATGCCCTAGTGATAGTCATTTAATATTTTTTCATTTATCTTTGCATTTAAGTTTTCTATATGTATGTGTGTGCGTGTGGGAGTGTGTGTGTGTGTGTATCTATCCAAAAGGACTCAGGTAGCTAATAAATTTACAAAATCAATCAATCTATCTATCTGTACACACAAACATAGTGTTTCTATTTCCTGAGGTACTTTTCAGGGAACTTGGAAGACAAAGAAAATTCAATAATATTATTGGCCTGAACATGTTTTTTAGAAGACTTCTCATATATATTTTAGAATCATACAAAATTGGAAAGTACTGTGGAGATCAATTCCATCTTACTAGTATCTGCAGAGGTTTATTTTGGTTAAATTGATAGTACCGCCACTCAATGAGATGTAGTGACTATTAACTAAAAGGAATGAATGCTAAAGTACCTTATAAATTATAATTTATTGTATGGATACTGATTTCATTGGGGAACAAAAACATGAAACATGGACTTAACTGTAAAAGTAAACCAAGAAAACTATTACCTTCTAATGAAAAATTAAAATATATTTCCTATGGTCATGGATCCATTAGCATTACTTGACAGCATTTACTTTTAACAAATGATAAGAAAATGGAAAAGCCACATGTGTCTTCAAAAAATTATAAGTATTTAAAAATTCATCTTACAGTGGTATAAGAAGGAATTCTAGGATGATGGAAGTAACAGTAGCACAGGTTTAGATTCTTCCCATTAAAAAAAGCCACTAAGTTAGCTAAGCCCAAAACCCATCTATAACAAAACAGACAAGATATCCAAATGAATCCAAAGATACAAGTGAATGGGGACAAATCACCAACAGCTATAAGACTCATGTAGTAGCAGCATCTGTATGGAAGGAAGCAATTCTCTAGACCTGAGAACAGGAGAGCCACAAAACAGTCAAAGGTATTCAAAGGAAAGCAGGGCAGGCCAATCTGAGAACAGCAGGTGAAAGTGGGAGAGTTCTGCCTATGCATGGGTGATTGTAAGGGATTCACAGTAAGGTCTGAAAAAGCTGGAGCAACTTGGGCCCTATGACTTTTTAAATATATATATATATTTATTTATTTATTCGGCTGCATTGGGTCTCAGTTGCGGCACGCAGGATCTTCGTTGCAGCATGTGGGATCCTTAATTGCGGTGCAGCACGGGCTTCTCTCTAGTTGTGGCACGTGGGCTCCAGAGCACGTGGGCTCCAGGACAGTGGTCCCCAACCTTTTTGGCACCAGAGACCAGTTCTGTGGAAGACAATTTTTCCACAGGGTGGGGAATGGTTCAGGTGGTAATGGGGGTGATGATTCAGGTGGTAAGGTGAGCAATGCGGAGCGATGGGGAGCGGCAGAGGAAGCTTTGCTCGCTCGCCCGCCACTCACCTCCTGCTGTGAGGCCCCGTTCCTAACAGGCTGCAGACCGGGGGCTGGGAACCCCTGCTCTAGAGCATGCAGGCTTAGCTGCCCCACAGCATGTGGGATCTTAGTTCCCCAAGCAGGGATTGAAGCCACGTCCCCTGCACTGGAAGGCAGGTTCTTAACCACTGGACCATCAAGGAAGTCCCCGCTATGACTTCTTAAAGGTGCCTGCTGATAAATTCCTACAGTGACAAGAAACTTATGGGAACAGATTCTAAACTGAACAGGAAAGCGACAACAAAAGCAAAGTGAAGAGAATATCCAGTCAAGAGTAGGGCAGACGTGGAAGAGGTGGGTAGGTTGGATGGGTGGGTAGGGACAACAAAGCCAGGAGATTTAACAAAGTATAAGACCATAGTTTTGCACACTTCCTTATAAGAGGAAATACTAGTGTCTTTAATCTAGAGAAGATATCCTGATCCACTTATTCCTTCTAAATGTTCAGGAAAACTCACTTCATTAAAAAATGCAAAACACAATAGAACTGCAGTCGAATTACATGCAAAGCTATTATATGAACTAAAGGAGATATGGACCCATAATAACTTGTAGACCAGAGGTCCCCAACCCCTGGGCCACGGACCGGTACTGGTCCGCAGCCTGTTAGGAACCGGGCCGCACAGCACGAGGTGAGCGGCGGGCAAGCAAGCAAAGCTTCATCTGACGCTCCCCATCGCTCCCATTACCCCCGTCCGTAGAAAAACTGTCTTCCACGAAACCAGTCCCCGCTACCAAAAAAAACAGTCCCCGCTGCTGTCCTTGGGGACCGCTGTCGTAGACAATAAAAGCATGCCAGAAAGAAAGCTATAGTCTAGTCTAATATTCTAAAGGCACATCAGAAAGAGACTACAATCTAAAATTCCAAAGTGAGCTTAAAGAAATAAAAGATTTGAAAGAACAGCATAATTCAGAATTAGTAAAACTAGAAACAAGATGACAAAACTCAGGAAAGGATTAGAAATGAAAGAATATTCCAGAAAAGACTAAATCGAACTGCAAGGAACACAAGTAGTTGTAAATATGATACACAAAGTTCTATTTTTTGTTTTTTAAACAACATATTGAAAGGGCACCATTATATACCTGAGAAAAATCAACCCAGAAAACTAACACGAAGACATAGTCAAAGGTGACAGGGAGGAAGGAAGCAGAGATGGAAGGCAAGCAGGAAGGACTGATGGAAGGAGGATGAATGAATCCTACCTTCCCTCAGACTCATCTCTGGGAGCCTGCCCTAACTTCTACGTTAGAGCTAGTTTTTCACTCTTTTACTGTATCCTTCAAAACACAAAAGCAAAGCAAAATAACAGAAACCCTCCATATTCTGTTTTTTTTTAAATTCATTTTTTGATTTTTGGCTGCATTGCGTCTTCATTGCTGCAAGCGGGCTTTTTTTAGTTGCGGGGAGCAAGGGCTATTCTTTGTTGCGGTGCCCGGGCTTCTCATTGCGGTGGCTTCTCTTGCTGTGGAGCACAGGCTCTAGGCATGCGGGCTTCAGTAGTTGTGGCATGCAGGCTCAGCAGTTGTGGCTCGTGGGCTCTAGAGCACAGGCTCAGTAGTTGTAGTGCACAGGATTAGTTGCTCTGTGGCATGTGGGATCTTCCCAGACCAGGGACCGAACCTGTGTGTCCTGCCTTGGCAGGTGGATTCTTAATCACTGTGCCACTAGGGAGGTCCCAAGAAACCCTCCATATTCTCTTTAAATGAGCAGAATAACTAGGCTTGCCTGCTAACCCACCTCATTTAAGAAATTTGCCCTGGGACTTCCCTGGTGGTGCAGTACATAAGAATCCGCCTGACAATGCAGGGGACACCGGTTCGTTCCCTGGTCCGGGAAGATCCCACATGCCGCAAAGCACCTAATCCCATGCGCCACAACTACTGAGCCTGCGCTCTAGAGCCCGCAAGTCACAACTACTGAGCCCGCATGCCACAACTACTGAAGCCCACGCGCCTAGAGCCCGTAGTCCACAACAAGAGAAGCCACCGCAACAAAGAGTAGCCCCTGCTCACCACAACTAGAGAAAGCCTGAAAAAATAAAAATTTGCCCTTTTCACAGATTCTGCCACCTCACTAGCCATAGTTCGTTGTTTTTTTATTTTATTTTTTTAAGTTTATCAGATGACTGTTTTCTGCTTCCTTCCTGATGGCTTAACTGGACTAACAGCAGGCATCTGACTGAACAATGATCTACTTCAGGCTAGCTGGTAATCTATGACTGACGACCTTACTTGAACATATGAGCTGAGCCAACCATACTTCTCAATCAGAAAGGTGCAATTGGTAAACAGAGAAAAACTGGTTTAATTAACTATGAATTGAATCTTTGAGGACCGCATATAAGATGAGATTACGAAGAAGCCTAGGTGTAAAGAGAGTAAGCAAGATAAGAAACAGACCATGAGTGAGAGATCATAAATCTGCTATAGAAAGAGATAGAGAGTTGCTGTATTAAATCCTGGACAGCTCTGAAGATCACCCTGCATGGCCTTAAAGTAAACACCATTTTCCTTGAGATTGCTTGGGTTGGTCTACATTCCTTGCTATGAAAAGAGCCTAATTATAATTTCTCTTCTCATCTCTAATTATTATAATTTCTTTAATTGGAAAAAAAGAAGCAAAATCTAAATCAGAGTCATGTTATTAAATATGCTAACATATATTAGAGAAAAAACAGGTTTTAGAGGTTTTGTGGCATCCTATATAATCTTGGGAATCTGTTTTAGAAAAAATGCAAAACTACAAATACAAAATCAGGTACAGGACCTTGGCAGGGCCCCTTGCAAATAAGATTATCCTGAAACTGAAGCTTCAGTAAATCCACCTCAGTTCTGAAATGACAACAGGGTCCTGAATTCAAATTGAAAGAGCAATGTGACTTACAAATGGAAAAAGTGCTCCTGCAGGAAAATTACACTGTACTTTCATGCTTCAGTTCAGTGTTGATTAAACTATAGTAGATCATGAGATGAATGTGGTTGGCCATGACTAACGTAAAAAATTTTTTTAAAGGTTAAAGAAAACAGAATAGAAAATACCAGCATGCAACATATATTGTAAGGATAAGTATTGTTTTGTAAATATATTTAAATCACACACAGGTACATGTGTACTGAGTCACAATGTAAAATTAATTTTTTCCTTAAAAAACTGTAATGCTTTTTTACTGCTTTTTGATCCGACAACAGCTTTGTAAGACTGAATGTCAAAATGGCCCACTGACTAAATTTGCCAAGGCCTGAAACTCACAGACCAGAGCCAGTGATCAGTACTCAATGCAGGGACTGGTTGAATGTTGGTAGGATAGACCTTAGCAGTTTGAGTAGGATAAGGGCTGAAGTGATCTCTGCCCAGCCTGTATGCAGAAGGATCTCCAGCATCACCAATCTGCGGTTTGGGGGCCTCAAGGAAGGTTCTTTGCTTTCTTTCTTTCTTTTTTTTTTTTTTTTTGAAGGAAGGGACCCATGTCCCCCACATCCCAACTTAATTTGCCAGAGTCCTAATACCATTTCCTGATGTCCTAAAGAGGGGGAGGGAAAAGAGAAGTGGAATGTATGGAGAAGTGTTGATAAAACCTGTTCAAGTACATAAACCAGATGCATATATTGTGAAAAATAAGTCATGCTTCTGTGGTTAGTTCTACAACAGCACCCAGAATGGCAATTTTTAAGAAAGATATAAATAGTAAAAACAAAATTTTACAAGACTACCAGAAATAAACAAAAACATGAAATTACACTCATGTGAACAGATTACCTAAAGAATAGTTAGAAGTCAGATGAAACAAACTAAATGGTCATTAAAAAGTATTAAGATTTACATTAGGTAAGGAAAATGCAAACTAGTTAAAAGCTTAGTATTAAAGGTAAAAAAGTCTGAGAGGCTTGCCTGAATCAATCATTCTAACAGTTGCAAAATGATGACTCAAATTATAATTCCTCTACATTTATGAGCCGTCATTATACTGTAAGGAGCAACATTCCCTCTTCCACATTTTAAAATTTTATTTACAATCATTACGTACACATGGGTTTTTGTTTCATTCAATGAGCTGACATTATTCATTTTGATGGTCAAATTGTCCTGAATTTGGCTAGTGGGAGCCCCTTCCAAGCCGCCTCCTGTGTCCTTCTGACATGTCCCAATCACCCGAGCACTGAATAACTTTCTGACACTCTAAGACTTTTGCAGGCTCCCTTATACTTTCCCTGCCCCAGCTCTACAATCAGCTATTTCCCCAAGAAGACCTAGTTTCTTTTAGTGAACTAAAATATTTAACAGACAGATCTGGACACTGAATATGCTTAGTGCTATTGACAATTCATTGCTTCTAGGCCCTTTCAGTGTGCTGGGGGGGTGGGGGTGGGGAAATGGCAATTTTATATGATTCAATGCAACACATAATATCATTTTAAAATTATGAGCTCAGGGACTTCCCTGGTGGCACAGCGGTTAAGAATCCGCCTGCCAAAGCAGGGGACACGGGTTCAAGCCCTGGTCCGGGAAGATCCCACATGCTGCAGAGCTACTAAGCCCGTGCACCACAACTACTGAGCCTGCGCTCTAGAGCCCGTGCTCCACAATACAAGAAGCCACCACAATGAGAAGCCCGTGCACCTCAACGAAAAGTAGCCCCTACTTGCTGCAACTAGAGAAAGCCCGCTCGCAGCAAGACCCATGGCAGCCAAAAATAAATAAATAAATTTATTTTAAAAAATAATAATAAAAAAAAAATCATGAGTTCATATTGATCCTCTAATTCCAATCCAATTCCATAGGGTTCTTCCTTGCCTTACTCTACATTTCTCTCTTCTTACAGTGAGAATCCTGGATCACATCATCAATATTTTTACTTATTCATTTGCTTAACCTTACAATATACCCCATATAGTTTTAAAATTGTTTATCTATAACATTATAAAAAAACAAATGTCCTAAGTAGAATTGCAAATTTGTCTGAAGTTCATTTGTCTTTAGACTGAAGGGTATATAAAATACTACTGTCTTCAAGAGTTTTTTGGATTGTTTCTTTTTCTTTTAGTAGGTTTACGTTAATAATCTAAAATACAGATAGGTTTACTTGTTTCTATTTACATTCAATTTTAGTGTTTTTCCCTTCATCAAGGTTGGTTTTGTTTTAAATTTATAAACATTAACATGGTTACAAAAATAAAACTATTATTTCTACTGAGATAAGTGCTACTTCTTCCCCCCCTTCCCTTATATTCTGCCTGAGAGTCTGATGAGGAATAAGAATTGTCTCAGAGCAACTCCCCACAGATTAATTATAAATTACAAAGGGAAAAATGACAATTTGACAGTGTAGAAATCTGTGAAACCAAGTGATCAAAGTTAATAGCACTAATAATAGAACAAACTGACATTTTATACCTTCTAATGTCAGTGAGAAGGGTGCAATGTTGACTAATACTAATATTCGTTTCAAAAATATATAACTTAAACTTAATCATGAAGAAATATCAGAAAAACAAACTGAGGCATTTTACCAAACAACTGACCTATAATCTCAAAAAAAAAAAAAAAAAAAAAAAAAGCTTTCTTTGAAAGATACAGAAAGGCTAAGGAAACAGTTCCAGATTGTCTGAGACTAAAAAGACATGGGAATTAAATGCAATCTGTGATACTGATTTGAATCTTGAATGAGAGGAAGTAATAAAGGCATTATTGGGACAAGTGATGAAATGTGAATATGGACTATACATTAGATAATAATAATGTATCAATGTAAAATTTGCTGAAATTGACAACTGCATTGTAGTTGTGGAAGAGAATGTTCTTGTTCTTCCAAAATATTATAATCTGGAGTATTTAGGGGAAATCAGCTTGATATGTGCAACTAATCTAAAATGATTCAAGAAAAAAAACCCTACAATCCCTATACATACTCTAAACACACACATGTACACAGACACACACTCACTCATACACACAGGGATACATGGTGGGGAAAGGGAGGAATGTGGCAACACGTTAACAATTAGTGAGTGGGGGTGGGGGGATATACACGGGTTCTTTGTGCTACTCTTTAAAGACCCTAGAGATATAATCAAATGCAACATATTTACCTTGAGTGGTTCATGGTTCAAAAGGGGAAAAAAAATCTCTAATGTATTTCCTAAAGTAATAAACATTAATATCAGTAAGTATGTTTTATTTTATTTTAAAACATTCTCTGCTTCTGAGAATCCATTCTATTTTAAAGATTAACTACCAAAAAATTTCAGGTAACACATTTCAATAGCAATGATGTTACAATTTTAACACCTTTTCTCCCAATTCCTATTTTTTTATGAACATGAAAACCAAAGACTATCCTTATTTTTATATATAAATAGGTGAATATGAATCACCCATATGTAGATATTTTAAGAAAGATGTTTTTATTCCTATAACGGTTTAGTTTCAGCTCAACACACTCAGAAGACACTGATCCAGATCTGTTATATACTTAGGAATAAAAACTAATTTTAAGAGGAGTCAAAGAAAAAACTAAGCAGGTAAAATCATTCAAAAATTATGTTTCAGACCTTTTAATCACTGGCTATTTATAAATATGTTTGCTCTTCTGTTACCATTCCATTAGTACATTTCTAAAACTATTAGAAAACAGAACTAACACTTACTGTTCATTATCATCAAAAAGAAGAAAGACCAACAGTAATAGTAGATAATAGTAGTAATAGTAGATAATAGTAGACCAATAGTAATAGTAGATTATCCCATTTACTCCTTAAACTAATCCAGTGTGGTGGATATTAACAGATCAGAAAATTGAGGTTCACTGAAATGACTTGTCTAAGCTCACCTAACTGTTTATATTAAATTAACTGTTATTATTGTTATTATTATCATTTAACATATGGTTATTAGCTATACTACAAACAGAGTTCATTGGTAATCCTCAATATTTTACTTTTCTGTTTTTTTTTTCTTAATTGTTGTAACTTGCCCTAAAATTTCTTCAAATTCACCTCCCTAAAGGGGGTGAATCCTGAATTAGGATAAAGTACCAATTTTTTCTTTTTTTTGCTGCACCACGTGGCATGGCTTGCGGGATCTCAGTTCCCTGACCAGGAATCGAACCCGTGCCCCTGGCAATGGGAGCTCGGAGTCCTAGTCACTGGACCGCCAGGGAATTCCACCCCCCCCTTTCTTGGCCAACTTTTTAAATAAATAAATAAATAAATTTCTTTATTTATTTTTGGCTGTGTTGGGTCTTCATTGCTGTGTGCAGGCTTCCTCTATTTCTCTAGCTACGGCAAGCGGGGGCTACTCTTGGTTGCAGTGCGCAGGCTTCTCATTGCGTTGGCTTCTCTTGTTGTAGAGCATGGGCTCTAGGCACGCGGACTTCAGTAGTTGTGGCTCACGGGCTCTAGAGCACAGACTCAGTAGTTGTGGTGCACGGGCTTAGTTGCTCCGTGGCATGTGGGATCTTCCCGGACCAGGGCTCGAACCCGTGTCCCCTGCATTGGCAGGCAGATTCTTAACCACTGTGCCACCAGGAAAGCCCAGGCCAATTTTTACTACAGAGTGAATTACCTTCCATTCAATATATACCTATCAATCTTCCTTATAATAAACTAAATAAATAAAACAAATATCCATATTCCTCTAGTACACAGAAATTTATGTTGCACTGAATACAGCTTTAAATAACTGAGGCTATAACCTTTCCTTATAAGCCAGATAGTTAAGACTTAAATGTCATAATCAGTTATTCCTTAGAGTTATAATTAGTTTCAGTGTTCTGTTAATAGCTTAGTTTAGATAAGCCAGGCTAAGTAGCTATGTTATAGTATATTCACTTTATCTTCAAAGATGGGTAAAGTATCCTCAATGAGAACTGCTGTAAGCTTTTTTTCTTCTTACATTTGTACTTTATTTTCATACTTCTCACTTTGTTTCTGGCATGTTTTTATCACAGTCACTTTGAATTCTTTCTTAAACCACTTCTTTTCACTTAGGGACACCTGTACAAGGATAATTAATATTCCAGGTGACAGTCCTTGTTATTTGACAAACACAAGAAAAACTATAAATATGTAAATTCACTATATGCTACACCTTACTTCATGCTTTCACTGGCAATGTACTTTGATATGCATCTCTCAAATACTAATATTTTTTTACTCGTTCATTCAGTTAACCAGTCTCTATTAACTGGGCTCTAACATTGTTAGAAGAAATTTGGTAGTTTAAAAAAAAAAGGACTCATTAAAATTTCCTCCAGGTGAAAGCAATTTGATGCCTTTATCCTCGCTAAATAAATAAGTAACCACAAATAATAGCCTCACTATGGAATTCTCTTAATGTAAGTTGAATTCCCTATTGAAGAATGATCTTCCTTGGTTTGAAAAATCTGATCACTGCTTCAAAGTCTGACTACAGTTAAAAACACACATCTGGTAATGTGAAATCTGTTGTATTATTTAGTAATAGATGAGATTTAAAGGTAGACCAAAAGCACATGATATTTATACTACTTTTAAGGCTACAAATCTTTCTTCTTGGGAGCTATATTCTCAAACCTGAAAGTAAATGTAAATCAATAGATGATACAATAAGATGTCTTATTCTCAAAAAATGATCCCTCTTAGAAATTAACTTCAATATAATATGCTAGGTTTGATAGAGCCAAAGTTGATTCTAATACTTTAAAAACCTGGAAATTCTATTTAAATTCCTCCTGATTTCAGATTGCCATGAATACAAATTACCTTTTTATAGAATTTACATTATTAAGAGATTTAAAACTTAAAGATTCCAAACTTTGAAAAACTTAAAACCTTTTGTTTTTTAAGGGAACATACAGACAAACTCTTCTTCTGGAACTACAGTGTATATTACTCACCATTTGATGCTGATGAACATGGAGTCAACAAACTAAGTGGGGAAAAATGTTGTCTGTTAAAGTTAGCAGCTGTGGGTGCTCCTCCAAGGGGTGCCCCAGGTCCATACATTTGACCTCCTGAAAGGTTTGAGGCAAAGTTTCCCAAATGTGTAGAAGAAGGTGTTACAGAACCATATGGTGAGTCCATATTGACAATACCTATAATGTAGAAGATAATCATAATTTATAATAGTTACCCCTAGGAGATATAATTAGAAAAATCTAAAATTCTAAGAGGTCCCTAATATATCCAAAAATATTTTAGATTATTAAAAAAATTTCTCCTTGCTTACTTCTTCCAGTCATTCCCCTCATTATTTCACTCATTATTTCCCCCTTTATTTTATAAAGATAGCTATGAAAAAGAAATTACCAAGGAAAACATTTTACATTTAATTTTAATTTTGACACTTTATAACTTATTATAGAATACATGTATATTTAATATTAACACTAGAATTTAAATAGGTTTGGTGGCCAAGGAGTTGTATAAAATTTTACCTTTAAAAAATGTATGGGGAAGGGAGGGATGAGTAGGCAAACCACAAAGGATTTTTAAGGCACTGATAATACTCTGGATGATAGTATAATGGCTACTATACTAGACTTTTGTTCAAACCCACAGAATGTACAGCACCAAGAATGAACCCTCATGTAAACTACAGACTTTGATAAGGATGTGTGACTGTAGGTTCATCAACTGTAACAAAAATACCATTCTGAAGTGGGAGGTTGGTAATAAAGGAGGCTATGCCTGTGTGAAGGCAGGGGGTATATGGAAAACCCCTGTACTTTTCTCTCAATTTTGCTGTGAACTTAAGAGTGCTACTAAAATAAAAAAACAAAAACAAAACCGTAAAAACCTCACAAAACTAAAAACAAACCAAAAAAAAACTATAGGAGGAAAAAAAAGATTGTAGCTATACTTTTTTTTTTTTTTTTTTTTGCGGTACGTGGGCCTCTCACTGTTGTGGCCTCTCCCATTGTGGAGCAGACGTGCAGGCTCAGCGGCCATGTCTCACGGGCCCAGCCGCTCCGCGGCATGTGGGATCTTCCCGGACCGGGGCACAAACCCGTGTCCCCTGCATTGGCAGGCGGACTCTCAACCACTGTGCCACCAGGGAAGCCCCTGTAGCTATACTTTTATAATAGAGAAATCTGACAATCAGCATCTTAACTAAGTGGCCATGCTTTCCATAGATAAGAGAAGGACAATCTGTCACTGAGTGCCTCCTGATACAATGCAGTGTGAGATTCAAACATTACCTATCTGATGTTCCTGCTAGAAATGTTTAACCAGAATGTAACCACAGATTGAGAAAACGCGTGAATCTGAAATGCAGGACATTCTTCAGTACAACTGGACTCTTCAAAGGATTCAATGTCAAGAAGAACAAAAGAAGGTGGTGAGATGTTTTAGACTGTGGGAGATCAAAGAGACATAATAGCCAAAAGCAATGTGTGAATCTTGATTGGTTGGATCAAAAGGAGAGAAAAAAGAAACATACAGGCATAAAGGGTATATTTGGGATGATGGTACTACATATTGGGTGCTATTACTGAATTAATGTTAATTTCTAGGGTGTAGAAATAGTGGTATACCTGTAAAGGCAAACATGCCTATGTTGACCTGAATCTAATACTTCCCTCTGATAGATTCTTAAGTTAAACTTCATTGCTAATTTTGTCTCTAATCAACTGTACACCCCAAGACCTTACCTCCCGATGGAGCACGGCTTTTTTCCACAAAATAAGAATTTATTTCTTTTTTCTCTAAATCTTAATTTTAGTCTTTCTTAACACATTACCTAGATTTCACATTTTTTGAAAAGTGAAGTATTTTCACTAAATTCCAACTTTACAAAAATGAAATATAAAAGCATTTCCAATTAATCCCCAAAATATACAAACAGCTCATGCAGCTCAATATCAAAAAAACCCAAACAACCCAATCAAAAAATGGGCAGAAGATCTAAATAGACATTTCTTCAAAGAAGACATACAGATGGCTAAAATCACATGAAAAAACGCTCAACACCAC
This sequence comes from Hyperoodon ampullatus, assembly GCF_949752795.1. Taxonomy (NCBI): domain Eukaryota; kingdom Metazoa; phylum Chordata; class Mammalia; order Artiodactyla; family Ziphiidae; genus Hyperoodon; species Hyperoodon ampullatus. The sequence goes on along the minus strand of NC_136914.1, from coordinate 51,488,185 downwards.
TAATTATTAGAGAAATGCAAATCAAAACTACAATGTGGTATCACCTCATACCAGTCAGAATGGTCATCGTCAAAAAATCTACAAACAATAAATGCTAGAGAGGGTGTGGAGAAAAGGGAACCGGCCTGCGCTGTTGGTGGGAATGTAAATTGGTACAGCCACTATGGAGAACAGTATGGAGGTTCCTTAAAAAACTAAAAGCAGAGCTACCATATGATCCAGCAATCCCACTCCTGGGCATATATCCAGAGAAAACCGTAATTCGAAAAGATACACGCACCCCAATGTTCACTGCAGCACTGTTTACAATAGCCAGGATATGGAAGCAACCTAAGTGTCCATCAATGGAGGAATGGGCAAAGAAGATGTGGTACATAGATGCAATAGAATATTACTCAGCCATAAAAAAAGAACGAAATAATGCCATTTGCAGCAACATCAATGGACCTAGAGATTGTCATACTGAGTGAAGTCAGACAGAGAAAGACAAATATCATATATTGCTTATATGTGGAATCTAAAAAAAGAGTACAAATGAACTTATCTATGAAACAGAAATAGAGTTACAGATGTAGAGAACAAACTTACAGTTACCAGGGGGTAAGGGGCAGGGAGGGACAAATTGGGAGATTGGGATTGACATATACACACTACTAAACATAAAATAGATAACTAATAACAACCTACTGTACAGCACAAGGAACTCTACTCAATGCTCTGTTATGGCCTATATGGGAAAAGAATCCAAAAAAGAGTGGATATATGTATAACTGATTCACTTTGCTGTACACCTGAAACTAACACAACACTGTAAATCAACTACACTCCAATAAAAATTTTTAAAAAATAAAAAAATGAAAAAAATAAAAGCATTTCCAATGTACTAATTAGCATATGAAACTTTTACAACCAAATTATATTGATTCTATTTAGTATTAAGAAAGTGTTTTTGAAAGTACATGAAAATATTTCAATCAACCCCCAGCAAGGAAATATTTACTGACCATGTTCTTTACATTATATTTATGTGTTATAGAAATAGGTAAAAATAACAATCAGTTCCCATTCTATTTAGAAATTTTTAGTCCCAGAATGTCATCTCTTCAATAACACATAACAAGTTGGCAACCTTTCTGTAAAGGGCTAAATAATAAATATTTTTAGGCTGTCAGCAGAGCATGGAAGCAGCCATAACACAATATGTAAATGAATAGGCACAGATGTATTTCAATAAAACTTTTATTTATGAACACTGAAATTTGAATGCACTATTTTTATTTATTTATTTATTTATTTATTTATTTATGGCTGCATCGAGTCTTAGTTGTGGCATGCGGGCTTCTCTGTAGTTGTGGCGCACGGGCTCCAGAGTGCATGGGCTCTCTAGTTGCAGCACCAGGACTTAGTTGCTCCATGGCATGTGGGATCTTAGTTCCCCTGAACCCACATTCCCTGCACTGGAAGGTGGATTCTTAACCACTAGACAACCAGGGAAGTTCCAAATGTACTATTTTTTGTGCCACATATTATTCTTTTAAAAAATTTAAAAAAATTTTTTTAAATCTTACATAATTGTTATAACTCAATTAAAAAACCCCACAAATGTAAAATCAGGTAGTATGCCATACTTGGCACACGGACCATAGTTTGTCTATCTCTAGCATGAAATTATCTTTATTTTTATTTTATTATTGCTTTAATGGTAGACTTTTTAAAAACATCTTTATCAGAGTATAAGTGCTTTACAATGGTGTGTTAGTTTCTGCTTCATAACAAAGTGAATCAGCTATACATATACATATTTCCCCATATCTCTTTCCTCTTGCATCTCCCTCCCACCCTCCCTATCCCACCCCTCTAGGTGGTCACAAAGCACCGAGCTGATCTCCCTGTGCTATGCGGCTGCTTCCCACTAGCTATCTATTTTACATTTGGTAGTGTATATATGTCCATGCCACTCTCTCACTTAGTCCTAGCTTCCCCTTCCCCCTTCCCCGTGTCCCCAAGTCCATTCTCTACATCTATGTCTTTATTCCTGTCCTGCCCCTAGGTTCTACAGAACCATATTTTTTTTTCCAATTCTATATATACGTGCATACAGTATTTGATTTTATCATACAGTATTTGTTTTTCTCTTTCTAATTACTTCACTCTGTATGACAGACTCTGGGTCCATCCACCTCACTACAAATAACTCAATGAAATTATCCTTAATTATTTGAAATATTCATATTAAAACACAAAGCTTGGGCTTCCCTGGTGGCGCAGTGGTTGAGAGTCCGCCTGCCGATGCAGGGGACACGGGTTCATGCCCCAGTCTGGGAAGATCCCACATGCCGCGGAGCGGCTAGGCCCGTGAGCCATGGCCGCTGAGTCTGCGCTCCGCAACGGGAGAGGCCACAACAGTGAGAGGCCCGCGTACCGCAAAAAAAACAACCCCCCCCCAAAAAACACAAAGCTCAAAATGCAACTTGGTATCCTGGACACTGCAACAGAAAAAGAACATTATTGGAAAAGCTGTGGAATCTGAATAAAGTCTGTAGTCCAGTTAATTGTACTGTACCAATATTAATTTCTTAGTTTTAATAAATATATGGTGTTTATGTAAGAATGTTTAATTAGGGGAAATTGGGGTAATTATAGAAGAACTCTTCTATAAATCTAAAAATATTTTTTTTTTTTTTTTTTTTTTTTTTTTTTTTTTTGCGGTTAGGCGGGCCTCTCACTGTTGTGGCCTCTCCCCTTGCGGAGCACAGGCTCCGGAGCACAGGCTCAGTGGCCATGGCTCACGGGCCCAGCCGCTCCGCGGCATGTGGGATCCTCCCAGACCGGGGCACGAACCCGTGTCCCCTGCATCGGCAGGCGGACTCTCAACCACTGCGCCACCAGGGAAGCCCTCTAAAAATATTTGAAAGTAAAAAGTTAAAAAAGAAAAAGCAGTCACTCAAAACCAGATCTTTAGATCCTCTTTAGATATCAGCACTGCCTAACAGAACTTTTTATGTTAACAGATGTGTTCAATATCTGGGCTCTCCAATATTGCAGCTACCAGCCATTATGTGCTTATCACGGAAGCACTTGAAATATGACCAGCCTACAGCCACTGTGGAAAACAATATGGGGGATACTCAGAAAACTAAAAATAGAACTACCATATGATCCAGCAATTCCACTTCTGGAACTATATCCAAAAGAAACAAAAACACTAACTCGAAAAGATACCTACACTTCCATGTTCATAACAGCATTACTTACAATAGCTAAGACATGGAAACAACCTAAGTATCCATCCATGGATGAATGGATAAAGAAGCTGTGGTATATATACATATACGTATACATACCACACACAATGGGATATTATTTAGTCATAAAAAAAACACACCAAAAAACACGAGGAAATCCTGCCATTTCTGACAAAATGGATGGGCCGTGAGGGCATTATGCTAAGTAAAATAAGTCAGACAGAGAAAGACAAAAACTGTATGATCTCACTTATATGTGGAATCTCAAACAAACAAACTCAGAAAAAGAGATCAGATTTGTGGTTACTAGAGGTGGAGGTGGGGTGGGGGGGGAATTGGAGGAAGGTGGTCAAAAGGTACAAACTTCCAGTTACAAGATAAGTAAGTATTAGGGATGTAATGTGCAACATAGTAACGGTAGTTAACACTGCTGTATGATACATAGGAAAGCTGTTAAGAGAGACTAAATCCTAAGAGCTCTCATCACACCGAAAAATATTTTTTCCTTTTTCTTTTTTTAAAAAATTGTATCTATAGGAGATGATGAATGTTAACTAAATTTACTGCCGCAATTATCTCACAATGTATGTAAGTCAAACCATTATGCTCTACACCTTAAACTCATATACAGTGATGTACATCAATTACATCTCAACAAAACTGGGAAAAAATGGCCAGCTTGACTGAGATGAATTTTTAATTTTATTAAATTTAAATAGCACATATAGTTAGTGCCTACCCTTTTGAACTATGTAGCTCTATATTTTTCTCATTATTTTTAAAACAAAAAAGACAGTCGGAAGTGAAATCAAATTTTTAAAATCTTTGGTAATTATTTTTTATTTGAACTAAAAGCAAACTTTTGATGGCATTATCTTATTAAATTAAAATATGAGGGGTTTTCCTGGTGGCGCAGTGGTTGAGAGTCCGCCTGCTGATGCAAGGGATATGGGTTCGTGCCCCGGTCTGGGAAGATCCCACATGCCGCGGAGAGGCTGGGCCCGTGAGCCATGGCTGCTGAGCCTGCGCATCCAGAGCCTGCGCTCCGCAACGGGAGAGGCCACAACAGTGAGAGGCCCGCGTACCGCAAAAAAAAAAAAAAAAAAGAGACTTTATTTTTTATTTATAATTTTTTTAAAAATATTTATTTATTTATTTGGCTGCACCCAGTCTTAGTTGCGGCATGTGGGATTTATTTCCCTGACCAGGGATCGAACCCGGGCCCCCTGCATTGGGAATGCAGAGTCTTAGCCACTGGACTACCAGGGAAGTCCCCTTTTCTTTATTTTGAGAGAGAAAAATATACCTGATGAAGAAATTTATTTATAGTAAATTTAAGATAAAAACCCATTACAGCTTCTAAAAAGATTTAAAAAATAATGCCATACTAGACACAGTCAATACTCACAATAGCATTTGTATTAGTACTACAATCTGTCTATCTGACCAAGTCACAGAGTAAAAATATTAGAAAATAACTAAGAGTTTCAACATCATTTGTATAAACGAGCAGCTGCAGAATGTCAGAAAATACAAACTTACCTGAGGGACTTGGAGCAGGTCTCTGTAATGGTGGTCTAAAACCTGGAGCTTTGGAAGTATCAGACTGATGTAAAGGATCTGAATTTGGCAAATATGAGGATTTTCCTGATAGCATAGATTCTGGTGTTGACTGAGATGAAACAACAGATCCTCCCCAGAAGGCATGAGCAGAAGTAGGGCTATTTTCAAACAATGTGCTAAAGGGCCCAAATGGTAAGGGGGCACTGAAATTGGGAGCAATAGGCTTATTTGCTGGATGTACTGAATTTTGACAAGCACTTTGTGTACTTAAGGTCGAAGGTAGCTGGACAGAAGAGGGAACACTGTGAGGTCTTTTAATGTGATTGACACTGAGGACTGCAACAGATGAATTTTGCACAGGAGCTGGATTCTTGTGAGGGGCAGCTGTGCCATGAGAGGGTGGTCTAATAGCAGGGGGTTCCATTTTAGGCGGAGGCTGGGAGCATCCCATTTGTGTCTGAGGCATAGGGTAAGTCACTGGGGCAGTAGAAGGCACCGCCACTGGAGCAGAACTTGTTGTTACTAAAGGAGGAACAGTCATTCTAACTTCCGGGGGAGGAACCTGAGACTGCTGAAGAGGTGGTCTTGGCTCCTGAGAAACAGATCCCGGAGGTTGCTGCTGAGTAGAGTGAACTGATGAACTCCCAGAAGAACTGCTGCTGTTTGGAGGTCTACTGTTTGTTGTTTCTACTACTGGTGGACTACCTGCTTCCTGTTCAGAGGAAGATGCCCCTTTATTTGGAGATGCTGTTCCACAATCCAAAGGGCTGTTTCTAGAAACCCCTCCTGGCTGGGCTGGTGGTGATGGGGAAGATGGGGATGATACTGGGTAGTGTTCTTTGGCAGTAGGCATAGGATATGTGGCATTTGTGGGTGCAGTGCTGTTGTTACTTGCTGTGGTTGTGACTGTTGTTGTGGTGGCATTGGATGTCTTCACAACTGTGACAAAAAGCTGCCTTCTAACAGAAGGTGAACTTGGACTGCCATTTGTAGATGTACCAGGCACCGTTGAAGCTGATGAACTGGTTGTAGTTGTTGGACTTGAAGTTAAAGAACCTGCTGAATTCACCTGAGAACCACTGCTATTCTGATTGCTATGGCGAGGCACCATGTGAGGCTTAGGCGAGTTAGTAGCTCTGGCAGGGCTCAAAGGCCTGACAGGAAAAGGACCCCAAGTGGATTGAGCTGGTGGAAAAGTACCTCCAAAATGCGTCATGGGCAACCTTGGTGGACGGATCTGCTGGAAAGTCTGAGCAGCAAGCAAAGCATGTGCAAACTGTGGAGGAGGATATGCTAATGGAAGAGAAACTGGAAAACCAGGCCTCACATTATTCACTGGGTTCTTAATGGTTTTGTGAGTAGATGCAGAAGAAATTGCAGGCACAGTGAGTGCTGTGGCAGTTTGAGATGTTGATGACAGAGCTACAGTCGTCATTTTAATTCCCATTAAGGAACTGTTAGCAGCAGTGGTGGTAGGTGCTGATGACCCAATTTTGGAATTTGCTGAGGAGCTTTTCAAACGATTCTTTGGAATAAGTTCATCAATTTCTTTGTCTGGATCCTTGATCAGAGCATTGATCAACTGAGTTGCTTGTCTTGTTGATTCAGTGCCACCCCTATAAGTTGACAAAAAAAAAAAAAATTAGGTCCAATTTCCCCCTTTTAATATGTAAAGCCTAAATTAATTCGTGTATGTACACACATACAGAGAACAGATAAAAGTTAAGAAGCAATTTTCTGACTATTTTTGAGGTATTATGCAAACAAAGGAATAAACTTTCCTGACACACCACTATATTTTTCAAAGGAAAAGTAAATGACTTCTTTTACAAAAACTTTAATTTCATTATTGTTTCCTCAGACTAAGCAATCATCTTCCTACTGTGAAATACATTCTAGACAGAAAAACCACTGCACTTAAAATCCTATGTAGGGCTTCCCTGGTGGCGCAGTGGTTGAGAGTCCGCCTGCTGATGCAGGGGACACGGGTTCGTGCCCTGGTCCGGGAAGATTCCACATGCCACAGAGCGGCTGGTCCCGTGAGCCATGGCCGCTGAGCCTGCACATCCGGAGCCTGTGCTCCGCAACGGGAGAGGCCACAGCAGTGAGAGGCCCGCTTACCAAAAAAAATAAATAAATAAAATAAAATACTTTCAAAAAAAAAAAAAAATCCTATGTAATCCATATTGTTACCATGAAGTTAAACAGCTGATCAATATTAAAAGCAGTACAAATAAGCAAGAAAAATAATACCACTGAGTAAGAAAATAGTATTTTATTTTAAATCCTGGTAGCTAAGGTGACCCCATTTATATTTATTAGTGGTTTCTCTATTAGTAGAGTGATTATTATAACTCTTTTGGACAGATATCTCAAAATGAGAGAAGAATCCTGATAATTACAACAATGGCCATAAGGTCAAACCCCAGTCTTGGATGTTCAGGAAGATATTTGATTGGAAGGAAAGCCTTATGGAGACCTTAAGGGGGAAATTACTTATAAAGGGTATCTGCTTCCCCTCTTCTCTGGATAAGGCAAGTTGTGACTACACCTATCCCAGGGGAGGGAAAAACAAGATAGGAGAAGGGGATAAGTGCAAAACAGAGCTGGTTAATTGCCTCCTTCCTCTGAGACAGGCTAAAAAACTATCTGTTCCTCTATTACTGGGAAGGGCACCTGTCTCTCACAACCAAATTTATGATTTCTTAGAATATCACCTTTACTCTAAGGGTATTCAGGCACAGACATGTTCAAGTATTCAATTTAAAACAAATATCCACTTCAGATTTAAACCTATTACTGAGCTCATATTCTAAGGATACAATCTCAAATGCTAATTTAAGAGAAAGATGGAAAATTACAGATTACAATGTGTTAGAAACCCATTCCTTCTTAAAAAGAAGTTTTTAAGAATGTCATATTAAAAGTTTATATAAGGAAAAGATTATTCAAACCTTTGCCATACACACACAAAAGAAAAATTCTTTTAAAGCCCTTTGAAATACTTCACAAGAGCATATAAATAAGAAAAAAAAACTGTAAAGGTTATCTTAAACATGAATCAAATTCCCATTTAACAAAATATGCTATTAAATACAAATTTCCATTGAAAACTCAAATGCTTATATATATATTGATAATTAAGCTCTAGTGCAATAAAATACAAAAGAAAAAAACTGTAAGAGACAAAATTTTGCCTTATAGTTATTATCCGGTCTCCTGTCTTGTCTTTCTGCTTATCAATATCTATGTGTGCACCAGTGAACTCCCGAATAGCATTAATATTACAGCCTCCTCTTCCAATCACTCTTGATATCACAGTTGATGGAACAGACACTTTCTTTGACCTGTTTAACAGTTGCAAAAATAAATTAAGATAAATCATAAGCATCAGTGGTTGTAATTGAAATAAGATTACTAAAATGTTTCTGTAAATGCAGAATATTGTCGAATAAGCCTCTGCTACCTACTCTCACTCTAAGTGATAAAAGGCAACTAAGAGCCACAGAAAAAAGAGAAAGAGAGAGAGAGAGAGTGAGCTTTACCACAGCTTCTCATCTCATTACCAAAAACTGTTTGCTTTTTTGACTTTCGTCCTTCATTAATATCTGTGACACACATACATGTAGATATACACTGTGATAATGCAAATATTAATGGCAAATAAAACAGACAGGGGTTCCTGCCCACATATACTGACTATGTAGAAACCAAATAAGAAAACTACAACACGATGTTGTAAGTGCTCTAATAGGGTATCATAAAGACACATTGGTTAGGGCATCTAATCTACCCCAAGGAGTCAAGAAAGGCTTTTTGTGAACCTTTGGGTGTTTGACTCATATTCTTGTTTTTATTCCCTAATATATAACTGAAAGGATGATACTAAAAATTCATTGTTGCCCTGCATTCTTCTAGAGGCATTAAAATGATTATCCACAAATATGGAAACTTGCTAAGGGGTGTTTAGTTGTGTGAGGAAAGAGAAAAGCCTGCTGGAATTCCAAAAAAGCAAAACCCACCTAACACCTACAAAATTACATTACAATTTTAAACACTCAGATTCAGGAAAGGTAGATATAAATTTCTGACAAGTCTAAATTAAAGAATACTTCTAAAAGAAAAACAGCATAACTCTCAATTAAAAGAAGGAGCCAACTGTGCTTCAATGAATAAGTAAATTATTTATTTAGAATAGATTAAATATGAAATTATACATTATTTTTTTAAATGGTAAGGTATGATCCCTGCCCTTTTGTATACATAACTAAGTTACTTGATAATTCCTTTTTCCCTAAAGGACATAATAATCAGTCAGTGATCATTATTTTAAGTTAGTTAAGAATTTGCTTGCATACTACAATATAAAATACATGCAGGAAAACTGAATTCTCTTACTTTTGTACAGAGAGTATTCTGATGTTGTGATTTCAGTTAGTTCAAAAGAATGTGTGTGAGACAGAGAAAGAGATAAAGATAGAGATGGGGGTTGAGGGGAAGTGTTGGCCCAAAATAAGATGAAAAATGTACAGTACATCTTGAGATTAACAGTAATAAGCTTGGTTCACTACAGATTTTGTTTTAAAACAATCAAAAGTTTAATTTTTTGATGGAATTCTGGAGAGTTCCTTAAAATAGGTTATCAAAGATTTATAATGGATCACATCCTTTCTAGGTCTGTGGTATCTTACCACCTTTTAGTTTCTGGGATGTTGTTTTACTTTTTAATACATATTATTTAAAAATTCCAAGCAAAATATTTTAGTCCTAAAACCCGTGAAATAAAGGTATCCTATGATTTGAAGACAAGAATAGCTTAAAACCAATACTTAATTCATTCTCCAAATATTTACAAGTATGTAGTAGACACTACATATTGGGCTCTGAGGTTACAAAGCTGAACAAGACAATCTATCACCTTAAATAAATTAGCTCACTACCAAATACCAATACCTATGCGGGTCAAGCAGACACCACAATGATCTAACTTTTTATGTAAAATTTCTTAATTTTAAAAGTGTTAACATACACTTTTTTTTTCCCATCTAAAATATAGTATAGGTTGTCTCTGTTGGCCAGATGCAGCCTTGGGCCACCAGTTTGTTTGCAACCTCTGGAAGAGTTAGGGGAATTTAACTGTAAGGTAAACTATGCTTCATTGTGAAATAGAGCACATATAAAAATGAGAAAAACAATCAAAGAAATAATCAGTCACCTTCTTACAACTTCTTTCCATCCTTCTTCCCTCTTTTGTCCACGCTTAGGACTTGCTACTGTTAATTTCCCATTTGGAGAGGAAAGGGGAGATGGACCAGATTTTGTGCAAGTGGAGAGAGAATTACTGGTCACTTCACTGATAGTCTCTGACAATCTTTAACAGGGAGGAAAAACACATTAAATACAGAAGAGATGTAGAATTTTTAATGATAAAGGCAATCTACTACATGATTTTATTCTTTATTTTAAGGATACTATGATGAATAAATGAGAAATTTATTTTTCACTTTTTAATACTTAGCATAATATGAAGGGCCAATTTTAAGAAGATATTATCTAGAGGTCAAATTTAGCAGAACTGAAATACAATAATAATCCCTGAGAAACCATAATCAATACTTTTCATGGGTTAAGTTTAACAACCAAAATGAAGAAATTACACAGTAATTCTTTAATTCAAATGAAATCATGCCTTCTTTAGAACAAAGACAAACCCTTATTTTGTCAGTTGTTCATCTACCTGCTTTACTAAAAAATTCAGCAACAAAGTGTTTCATAATGATACTATAAATCATGAAAATGAAAATCGGAACTAACTTTATTGAAGCTTTGCCAGAAACAGATTTTCTCTCCTCCTTTGGAAATGTAACCAGAACTGATGGCTGCTTCTTGCTGGTCACAGTGGTGGTGACCATAGCAGGTGAATGATTGTCACTCTTTCGGCTGCTGTTGCTGTTACTACTTTCATCACTGCAACTGGAAATTCTCATGTTATCACTGTCTCCACTCTCGCTGGTACTGCTGCTCTTGGACTCTCCATTCACCTTCTCTGGCTGACTGTATGAGATTGGTAGTGGATCATCAAATATAATTTGAACATTTTCTGGAGTAATTTTATTTTTCCTGTTTTTCCTCTTTGAACTGGTTGTAGTTATGGTATTGTTTCTTTTACCATGGGAACCTGCCAAAGTGGTCCAGGTTGCAGATATACCTATGGTAGTAGTGGTTGTGGCACTTGGAGGCTCTGTCAAGACTTCAGGCTCATCTGTAGAAGTAGCAATACTGAATTAGCAAGTTCTAGCATTCTTGGCATATATTTAGCTTTAAGCACTCGACAAAAATAAACGCTGAATTTACTTTACTACTACTATTAGATACAAAGTTATCAGTCATTCCAGCATTCACTGGTAATGAGATGGATATGGTTGATCTATTCTCTCTGTGCCTAAGTTCTAAACAACACATAGTAGGCAGCTACAAAAAATATTTCGGGGACACTTTGGGAAATATGAATATGTACCGTATATTACATATTATTACAAAATTATTAAATTTCTTAAGTGTAATAATGTTATTGTGGTTATGTAAAATAATGTTCTTTTTCTGGGAAACACTGCTCAAGTATTTAGGGGTAATTTCGTATGATGTGTACAACATATATAAGACTATTCAAAAAAAGAGAAAGGAAAAAAGATAAACATATGTGCCAAAATGTTATATGAATCTAGGTGACTTACACGTGTTCATTACACTAATCCTTAAACTTTTCTGTAGTTTGAAATTTTTCAAAATAAAAGGCTGGAGGAGGGGGAAATTAACACACACACACAGCATAAATATTTGGTGGTTTAATGACAATGGTTCTTTCCAACAATATCCTCATCTCAAATAATTTTTTAGTTAGAACCTAGTTAAAAATAATTCCCTCATTTAAGAAAAATCTGAATATGGTCTTGACTGTAGATGAAATTATGGAATTACTGTTAATTTTTTAAGGTATTATAAATGGTGTTGCAATTATGTAAGCAAATGTCATTCCTTGGATGTGTGCTGATATTTTATAGGTGCAATGTCAGATGTCTGCAATTTACTTTCAGACGGCTTAGGAAAAAACTATGTATGTATATTTAGAGAAAAAGATAAAGCAAATATAGTAAAATGTTTATTTTTAAATTAGGTGAAGGGTATTTCATGTGTTTGTTTCATTATTCTTTCAACTTGTGTGTAGGTTTGAAATTCTTTATAATAAAAAGCTGGGAAGAAGTCAATAAGTGAAAATAGCATATAAATACTTTAGGCCTTAATAACGTAGAGATCTTTTTTCACCTGAAATTACTGATATTTAAGGAAATATAATTTTGAGTAGAATGTATTACATGAAACAAATTAGATGTTTTAGAGAAAATACCTTCAACTTTATGCTTTTCTTTTTCTTGAGCAGCTTGGAGTTCAAAGTTTTCTTTATTTTTGGCTTCAATTTCTTCTAGTTTTCTTCTTTGTTCTTCTTTTTTCTTTCTTCTCTTCTCCTTTCTCTTTTCTCTTTTTGCAGCCAAAGCCAGCCTCCGGCTTTCTTCCCTTAACTGTTAAAGAATCAATAAAACAGAATTATAACACTGGAATTTACCTTGGAAAAAAGTTGTCACATAATGTCAGTTTTTTTTTGTTTTTTTTTTGTGGTACGCGGGCCTCTCACTGCTGTGGCCTCTCCTGTTGTGGAGCACAGGGTCCGGACGCGCAGGCTCAGCAGGCATGGCTCACGGGCCCAGCCGCTCCACGGCACGTGGGATCTTCCCAGACCAGGGCACAAACCCATGTCCCCTGCATCGACAGGTGGACTCTCAACCACTGCGCCACTAGGGAAGCCCACATAATGTCATTTTATCATTAAGGGTACTGGGATACCATACAATTCAAAGTCATCTTAGTTCAATTCATTGTTTGATCAAGATCATACTCAAATCACTGTAAAGAGAAAATAATATTTTTAAATGTCAAGATCAAATTAATGATAAAAGACAACCTAATTTCAAAATGGATGAATGATAAAGATATACATAACTTCATAATCACTATGGAAATATAAATTAAAATAACAAGCTACCATGTTTTCTTCATTAATTTGGGAAAATTAAAAAAGATATCAGCTAGCAAAAGTTTGGGAAAATGAATTCTTCCCTACACTGCTGTCAGTATAAACATTAACATTTTTAGAAAGGTAATTTGAAAGCCTCCTGTGAAAATTACAAAGTGCTTATCCTAAGAATATATTCTATAAAATGACTACCTCTAGTTGAAAAATATAGGCTCAATACTTTCCATTGCAAAGTTGATTACAATAGTAGTAAATGGGAGCTAGGTAAATCCATGGGGTGGGGAGAAGTTAACAACAGTATACATTCACAGAATACTAAGCAGCCATTAAGAGTTATAAATGTACACCTGGGAAAATGCTCACAATTTACATCTGCTAGGGAAAAAAAGGCAAAGTGCAAACCAATGATCTCATTTATGGGGTGGCGGTGCTTTATGTGAATCTATCGAGGATACAAATCAAAGGCTTACTAGTGATTACCTCTAGAGCATGGGTTTGGACAAGAAGTACCAGAAAGATGGTGACTTTCAATTTTACTTTATATAACTGTACACTGTTTCTATTTGTTAAACTGGATACATATTACTTTCACAGTCAAAAAAACTAGGAATAAGTTTTAAAGTCCAATAACATCTCTTAATAAGCTACTTTAACTATTAAATTCTCCTCTTTGGCTCATAAAATGGTAAAATCATCTACAAACTCTTTTGTTTGCGTGTTCTCTAAATGACATTTTCAAAGTACACATTCCTTGATATAATCTAGCTTTCTATATATTTTATGTGTATTTTAAATATGTGTCAAAACAATGATACTCAGTTTATGGAAAATGTCACAATATCTTAACTACTGAAAGCAGCCCTTAAAGACAAACTTATAAGCCAAATCAGACTTACTTTTTTTGAGAAAAAGTCTGACTTTTTAAGTCTCTAGCTTTTGCTAGACACTCCTCCTCCCTTTTGAAATAATCCTTGTTGGGTGCCTAAAAGGTTTTGCCCACCTTGGAAGTTTTCACACCCTGGGGCAATGCACCATAATTACATTCACTTGGGTAAGAGATATGACTTTTGTTTCTGAAAAGGTAAATAATTAAGGAGAATCTATAGAACACCAGATAACTTTCTCAAGCAGATGGATTTCAGGAAAGAACACAAATGGAAACTGGAGATATAAAAATTGTCTGCATAGTACCTACCCCCCAGAAATTTTTGCTGGTCTTCCAGAAGTACCCAAGTTTCCTCTGAAGACCAGTAAAGGAGGAGCTTTTGACCTTTCCAAAGGACTGAGAAGAAAACAGTAATTGGTGACCTTCACACCCTAGTTCACTACAAGGAAGGAGTACTATCTGATTGGTGAGCTTGAAAGAAGGAACTGAGCGTGTATGACTCAGCTCATTCAGCCTTGCTTTAATGTAGCTAAGCTGCCTGTCCTCAGGAACAGTATACTTTCAACATCTTTGCCTGAGCTCCAGTGAGGGAGGCCTGGGGTTGATCTGTTTTGCTGACTTTCACGAAATAAATAGCTAAGTGTAAAGGGAAGAGGAGTAGAAAGGGGGGTGAAGGGTGTGCCAGAGAAACATTTTCAAAGCAACTGTGGCTACAGATAGATACTAAGCCTCTCCAATTTAGAATCAGGAATAATAAAACTGATATTTCATCTATATCACATCTGTATGGAAAAAAAGCCTTGAGAAAGGTACAGGAAATAGCTTTGGGGGGATAAAAATAACAAGTGAGGTTTAAGACTTTTGGCTCGGCCAGATGAATTATTAATTTTGCTTGATTTTTAAAATGTGTCCAGTGGTAAGAAGTAATTGTGATTGGTATTCAAGGGGGGGGGGGAATAACTTTTAAAAATAGAAAAACTAGGGCTTCCCTGGTGGCGCAGTGGTTGAGAGTCCTCCTGCCGATGCAGGGGACACAGGTTCGAGCTCCGGTCCGGGAAGATCCCACATGCCGCGGAGCGGCTGGGCCCGTGAGCCATGGCCACTGAGACTGCGTGTCCGGAGCCTGTGCTCCGCAACGGGAGAGGCCACAACAGTGAGAGGCCCACGTACCACAAAAAAAAAAAAAAAAAAAAGGAAGACCAAATGAGACTTTTAGAAAGACATATATCAGGCAGAAGAAGACAATCAGGAGAAAGCAGCTTCAATGGGAGAAGAGTTTCATAAAGGAAGGCAAATCAACATTGGTAAGTATCACAAAGTATCAGTAAGGACACAAGTATGAGATGTCTAATCTTATTCTGGATTTGGCAATAAGATGCCATTGGTGACCTCTGCCATAGTTAGTTCACTGAATTAGTGGAGAAGTAAGCAAATGGTCCTGGATGGAGAATTACAAAGAAAAGTAAAAAAAAAAAAAAAAAAAAAGAAAAGTAGGGTCAACAAGACATAGATTATTCCCTTAAAATATTTAGATAAGGAAACAAAATACTAAATTTGAGGTAAGGTTTCATTAGGATAGTTAACTTCATGAAGTTGGAGAAAGAGGGTAGGAGTTAATGAAACAGCAGGCACTAAAGTATGGGAGAGGTGGTAATAACTGATACAAGATCTGAAGGAGAAAAGATGAAAACAGAGTATTTAAACCGTGAGGCTCGAGTAAGTCTGGAGGTGCAGGTAAACAGGGTTAGAAATTCAGCCTACATTCTATATTTTCTCACAAGGCACATGCCCTAGACCTCATTTCACTTACTGGGGAACTGCTACATGTTTGTGAGCATATGTGGGGGAGGGTAGAGGTTTTTAAGAAAAAGAGTCAAATTGCAGAATAAATAACCTCATTGTGGAAAAGGAAAGAAAGGGCACTAGTCCAACTGATTTTTTCTTTTGGCTGCAGGATCTTAGTTCCCCAACCCAGGCCCCAGCAGTAGTGAAAACACTGAGTCCTAATCACTGGACTGCCAGGGAATTCCCTAACTGGTGATTTCTAATTATAGAATCAGGAAACAAATTGATGTTTGAGAGTTAAGCTTTTTAAGATGAGAATTTAAGGATTTAGGGGAAGGCAGTCCAGACTAAAGAAATACCATGTGCAAATCTGTTTTCTTCTTTTTTTGGCCGCACCTCGAGCCACGTGGGATCTTAGCTCCCTGACCAGAGATAGAACCCACACCCCCTGCACTGGAAGCGCGGAGTCTTAACCACTGGACCGCCAGGGAAGTCCCCCATGTGCATATTTGGATACAGTTATGTGAATGAGATATGTGAGGAGTAGAAAACCATAGTGAGTGATGAGCCTAGAGAAGACAGGAAGAGCCAAATGTTTGAAATTTCCCATGCAGACAATGAAGACTGAAAGATTTCGAGTAAGGAGTAAAGGCAATCTTATCTGTGTATCAGAAACTATGGGAACTGGAAAAGTTACATTGGAATAAAGAAGGATTAAACTGAAGGCAAAAGATGACAGAGGCAAAGGTATTTATTTATAGACAGACTGTTAAGAAGCCTACTGCAATACTTCAGGTGAGAAGTGATAATTTAGGAGAGGATGGAACAGAAGACATAAAGAGACTGCCAAAGCTCAATTAAAGGTGATGATGATGATACTGATACCATTAATATTTAGGGGGTTAATATGTGCCAGATACTGGATTAAGTTAATTTACTACACTAACTTATTTGATGGATATAGAGAATGCGGAGCAAAGATAATTGAGAATCTGAAAACGACATCAAGATTTCAATTATTTCTGAATAATCAGTAGTGGTATCAATAACAGAAAAAGAGATCAAGGAGTACAGGGGAAGGGAAGGGCAGGATCCAGCGAAAATTTTTTGATAACTATGTACTAAGCATGGTTCTAGTCTCTTAGGACTAAGCAGCAGACAAAATATCCCTGCCCTCATGAAGCTTACATTTAGTTGCTGGGGGAGGCACACAGATAGCAAACATAATACATTATATAGTTTTTAAAAAATGTGTTAAGTACAATGTAAAACAGGAATACTGGAGCAGAGGAAGAGAAGTGTGTATATGGGGACATATAGGGGAACATGAAGGTGAAGTTGAAGTAAACACTTAAAAGATTTGAAGTATAGCAGGCAAAGAGAACAGTCAGTATATAAGCTGTATGTTCAAGTAGGCCTGGAATGTTTAAGTAGGTCAGTCTGGTTGAGAATAATAGAAAATGACTTTCAGAGAGCATATCGGGAGACTTCATCACCTAAGGTCCCACGGGGCATTTTAAAGACTTTTAATCTTTTACTCTGAGCGAAATGGCACTGTAGGGTTTTGAGCAAAAGAGTGATTTGATTTAACTGATATAGAGGATCACTCTAAGTGTTAAATAGAGAACAGACTGCAGAGCAATGATGGAATCAGGGAGACCAGTTAAATGACTACTGTGGAAATACAGGTAAAAGATGATATTAATGACTTGAATCAGGGTGAGAAGTGATAAATAGTGACTAGGATCCTAGATATAGTTCTAAGGCAAAGGTAACTAGATTTTCCAACACAATGGAGGACAGAGAGAAATCAAGCATGATATCAATATCTTTAGCTGAGCAATTACAAGACAGAGTTGTGGGTTTGGAGTGGGCAAAGATCAGAAGTTCACATTTGAACATAAGTATGAGATGTCTAATTAGGTATCCAAAAGGACATGCTGAGTAGCTAGCTAGATATAAGAGACTGGAATGTAGGGAAGAGGTCTGGGCTAAAGATATAAATTTGGGATCAGCTAGTATATATTTAAAGGTAAGAAGCAGGATGAGATGACCAGTGGATAAAGAAGATCATGTAATAAGCTAAATGACTTGCCAACTAAGAGGAGAGAAGAGGAGGAACTAGAGATACAGAAGGAACATTCAGAAAGGTAAGAGAAAAACCAAGAGTGTGTAGTGTAATGGAGGCCAAATAAATAGAGTACGTCAGGTGTTATTAGGCTTAGTAAGATAAGGATAGAGAAGTAATCACTGGATTTAGCTAGTGAGAGTCCCCAAAGACCGTAAAGGCATAGCTTTGGTGGAGCTGTAGGAGTGAGAGCCTGGTAGGAGTAGATTCAAGACAAAAAAGAATTGGAATACCCAAAATAGACAAGTTTTGCTGCAAATGGGAGCAGAAATGGACTTGTAGCTGAAAATGGGGGAGGGGGGGCAGGGAGGTGCGTGTTGGAAAAATCAAAAGTTTTTTTTAAGATTGGACAAAGAAGCTTATATGATGATGAGGATGATCCAGGAGAGGGGGGAAAATGATATAGAAGAAAAGAAAACTGACACAACAATGTTTTTGAGTAAGGGATGGCAGACAGAAAATATGATGTAGTTCACAAATGGAGGGATTGGTTACAACAAGTTTATCTAGTAATTGGTAGGAAATATATGGGTACAGGGCTTGGTGGGTTGGGAAGATGGGGTAGGGGAAGTCTCTGGCAGTCTTCTTCTGGTGCTTCAGTTTTCTTACTGAAGTAGCATGCAAGGTCATCAACTGAGGTTGAAGAAGAGGATGTACCAGAAGTCACAGGATAAAGGAGAAAGAAATAATGGTCTAGAAGAGTGGGAGAATAAATTAAACTAGGGAAATATATACTATGACTACTGGGCAGCATTAAAGGGTTCACTGTCACACATTTAAAGTAAAATTAGTCATCAAGGTTGAATGCTTTTTTTCCTTAGACACCTTTAATTACTAGGTTTCAGTTAAGAATAAGGAGAAAGAAAAGAGTAAGGCCAGTGAAGGGTGGTACGATAAATGGATCCTACAATTTATTGGTAGACAGAATGTTTTTAGGATTGCTGGAGGTAGAATTCTAGAGGGAGTAAAGCTGAAAAGACAAGAGGTGATAATCAGAGAATGAAATGTATGAAACTGAGATTGTGAGGTGGGCATATTAATAGCTTCAGTGGTGGCAAAAAACCCAACTGAAAACATCTATTAGGAATATTTTAAAAATATACCGTACATAGCTCCCTAAAAGATTATGAAAGTTTACAAAGAGAAAAAACAATAAGTGATAAAGTAGAGGGGTAAAACATTAAAAATGCAGACCAATAATACCCACTATGGAATCTAACAGCCCCAAACATAACCTAGTTGTTAATGTCCTAAGAGAACAAGCAATTAACTGCCAGAGTATTCCACAGTTAGACCAGATGAACTGCTCTAGAGCATGGACTCTTCCACATAGTGTTTGCTGCATAAGGATAAGGGAATCTCATAAATATAATGAGCAGTATTCTCAGCAGCAAGTTTTACAAACCTATTAACCAACATTTTCAAATTAGAAAGGTTGATCAAAGGAGCATTTTTTTTTTTTCTTTTTGCGTTACGCGGGCCTCTCACTGTTGTGGCCTCTCCTGTTGTGGAGCACAGGCTCCAGACGCGCAGGCTCAGTGGCCATGGCCCACGGGCCTAGCTGCTCTGCGGCATGTGGGATCTTCCCAGACCAGGGCACGAACCCGTGTCCCCTGCATCGGCAGGCGGACTCTCAACCACTGCGCCACCAGGGAAGCCCCCAAAGGAGCATTTTTACACAAGCAGTAAGTTACCCATGCAGAACATCCAAGTTAAACCAGACAAGACCACTCCAATGATATTTCTAAATCAGAAATGGTGGAGCCAGAACGTACTGAGCCTCAAAAGGCAAAACGGTGTATTTTTCCAGATGTAAATCATACATAAAAAATAGTGAACCAAAGCCTAACACATCTCAATCTGATAATTTTTCAAATAGAAATAGAAAGGGGCTGGAGTTCAGGAAAGAACAGTCTCGTCCACAGTCTAGAATTCTATCTATGTACCATCCCCATTCAAAACTGTTTATAAAGTATCAGTGCATGCAGAAGAATTTGCATCTAATTAATTTTTGATTAATAATTAATACTGGAAAATAGGGCTTCCCTGGTGGCACAGTGGTTGAGAGTCTGCCTGCTGATGCAGGGGACACGGGTTCGTGCTCTGGTCTGGGAGGATCCCACATGCCGTGGAGCAGCTGGACCCATGAGCTATGGCCACTGAGCCTGCGCGTCCGGAGCCTGTGCTCTGCAACGGGAGAGGCCACAACAGTGAGAGGCCCGCGTACTGCAAAAAACAAACAAACAAACAAACAAAACTGGGAAAATATGCAATGACATTGAAAGAAATTCCTTTTGAATTGCTTTAAATCTGAGGGTCTGAAAGCATGAACATCTAGGTTAAGAAAGACTGGCAAGAATTCAAGGAAAAAAAACACTTACGTACTGCTGATGATAGTAGGAAAATATTCTGAAAGTATCAAATTTAAAATATACTGACCCAAGTGAAGAAACTTAATCCATAAAAATAAAAGCACCAAAATATAAAGAAACATGTATAATGATGTTTATTGCAACATTATTTGTAGTGACAAAACTGGAAACAAACCTACCATGGAATATACTATGCAGTTATAAATCACTATCAGTTGACAATATTCTTCACTTATTGAGAGAGGGAAAAGCAAGTATTAGAGTAATATGTTCACATGATTCTAATTTTTAAAAAGTACAGTTTTCATATACATGGATATTTATTTGTTCAATAAATGTTTACTAACATGCTAAGCACCATTTTGTAGTTCATACAATCTAGTGGTAGAGAGAGACAAACAAGATAACTAAGTAAAATACAGTATTTAGAATATTAGAACATGAAAATAAAGAAGGGAAGAAGAGTAGGAAGAATGTGAAAGGGAGACTAAAATATGAGGCAAGTGAAGTGACATTCAAGGCAGAAGGCACAGCAAGAGCAAAAAGGATGGTCATTATGGAAAGAGCAAAGTGACCAAGAGAAAGTAGTAAAGTAACATCAGACAGGTGTAAGAAGTGGTGTGAGTGGGCAGAACATGTAAGGTCTTAAAAGGTTTTAAAGGTCAGAAGTGAGGACTTTTAGTTAATTACCATACCAGGTTTTGAACTTTAGTTACCTTACAATGATGGCGTATGCTTTTCTTTTAGTTATCTTTGCATAGTTCACAGTTTAAACTGAACACATTATTGTAATAAAGAAAAAAGAAAATAAATCATTGAAGTTGATTGAGAATAGACATGCACAATAGGACATTCCTAAAAGCTGCTTCTTGACTTTGTGATCCACAGGCATGCAGTAAATCTCTAAATGTATTTCATGTAACGTATAAACAAAGGTATGAAACAATTAAAGATTTTATTTAAAAACAGATATCTATGTCTCAGCTATAGAAAGGATGCCTTCTAAGATTCATAAAAAAGCAAAAAGATACAATATTATGAAATAACTTACTTAGCGATTCTAACATCTAAAAATGAGAGAGTATGCAAAAACAGGATATTATAATATTATAAGGAGAAAGCACTAAAAGGTAGGTTGACTTCAATTAAGGGAGGAGAGGAAAGCAGGGAATTTAGAATAAAAAAGGTGGATTTAAATTTTAGTCTAGCTTCGGCAAGTTACTTAACTTCCCATAGATTCAGTTTCTCCATCTGTAATATGAGGGTAATAATATTTCTTACAGAGAAGACTCAAATGATACATATTCTGTCATACAACTTGGCCCTATTATATTGCCTGGTATTTAGTGAACATTAAATAAATATTTGATGAAACTGAATATTAAAAATAGGTAAAGTAATAGTTACAATAATTATAACCATATCTGTTCTCAATGTGTTCATATTCAATTAAAACTTCAAAGAGGCCAAAAAAGCTAATTTTCATTTGATCAGAATCTAAACTAGAAAGTTTTTAAAATGAAGAACCTCTGGGGCTTCCCTGGTGGCGCAGTGGTTGAGAGTCCGCCTGCCGATGCAGGCAACACGGGTTCGTGCCCCGGTCCAGGAAGATCCCACGTGCCGTGGAGTGGCTGGGCCCGTGAGCCATGGCCACTGAGCCTGCACGTCCGGAGCCTGTGCTCCACAACAGGAGAGGCCACAACAGTGAGAGGCCCACATACCACAAAAAAAAAAAAAAGAACTCTGATTTTAAATATATTTTTCAGAAAATAATAGTGTATTTTCACATTGACTTTAGAACAAAATGTTTAAAATAATTCATACTTTCTTTATGTGAGATGAAATATATAGCTTAACAAAGTCAGTAAGTCTAATTAAAAAGAATGGACCTGACTCAAATGAAAAATGTTATATATACAATTGACCTGTGAACAACACTGTGCAGGCCCACTTTATGCGGATTCTTTAAAATGAATAAGTATTACAGTACTACATAATCTGTGGTTGGTTGAAATCCATGGACTTGAAACTGCAGATATGGAGGGCCCAAGTGTAAAGTTACACATTGCTTTTCAACTGCATGGGGGGGGTTCCCCAGCCCCTACTATCACTGCATATCCTTAAAATCTAAAAAGTATATGTTAAATTTCATAGCATTTTTAACCTTTTTTAAAAAGATGAAATATGGCGGAATATATATTCCATAATATTCAATACCAACCAATTCTTTTCCTACTATTACATTCTAGACTACAGTTATTGATAGGAACAGAGAGTAAAGAAGCAGCTATGGGACTGCCCGAACTGTACATTGTTTGGAGTGTTTTACTCCCCATGGGAATAAATGGGAATGATACTGTAGTGTGCCTGAAAGAGAAAAATACAAGAGAAATCATCCATTTAAAAAGGTACGCATTAAGGGGCAGGAAAGGAATAAAGACGCAGACGTAGAGAATGGACTTGAGGACCCAGGGAGGGGAAAAGGTAAGCTGGGACAAAGTGGGAGAGTGGCATGGACTTATATATACTAACAAATGTAAAATAGCTAGCTAGTGGGAAGCAGCCGCATAGCACAGGGAGATCAGCTCCATTGCTTTGTGACCACCTAGAGGGGTGGGTGGGATAGGGAGGGTGGGAGGGAGACGCAAGAGGGAGGAGATATGGGGATATATGTATATGTATAGCTGATTCACTTTGTTATAAACACACTATTATATAACACACTATTGTAAAGCATATAAACACACTATTGTAAAGCAATTATACTCTAATAAAGATGTTAAAAAATAATAGATATATAATAAAGTTCATGCATTTAAATTGTACAATTTTATAAAAATAAAATAAAAAGGTACGCATTAAACATTCCATCAGCTGGTCGTATTTCACTAGTTGGTCATGGCTTGGTAGTGTATGCCTTTGTAGTGTATTTGGTACTTCTGATAAATCCGTTGGCAACAAATTACAAGGTCTAGGATCAATGAAGTACAGAGTTGGATGGGGATTAAGAGAACATTAGTTGAGATAATTGAGCGTTAGAGGCTAGGTTCCCTGACTTGCAGATCAATGCAATTCCTACAATAACATTTTGTTAGTTCGATTATAAAGAAAACTATTTTAACGATATAATGATGTTTAAAATACTCATAATCCTCTCCACTATTTGAGCCAAACTTGGAGAGAAAAAGCACGTACATAATTTAAAGCAAAACCAAACCAAAACAAAAAACCAAAGATTACAAATTAGGAGGAAGAGAAGCTGAAAGGAAAAAAGTAGGTATTTTTCATATGTAAAGGTTACCGTTACCTTTTCCAAGTCTAACTCCTCTAATAAAATGCTGGCATTTTTGTTTGCCTCAGCAGCCTGTCTATCTTTGGCTTGTACTATCGACTCCATACAAAGGTGGCACTTCTTCAGCATCTCCTAAAATGAAAAATGAAGATGTTTCCAGACTCAAAAAATTAACATTTAGAGAGATTCCTAAAAACGTGAAAATATTAATTAAGGTATTGGAATGAACATAAGCAATAAAGATCAGTAGTAGGGCAAAAAAAGAGTGCAAATAAAAACATAATTTAAATGGTATATTTTTAAAAATACATAAGCAAAGAGCCTCTATTGTTCTTCAAAATAATATCCATTTGACTGGTACTAAAATTATTTACTCCTGTAATTTAAATATGAGAAATCATACTGCAAATAGAGCTGCAATAATCTGTCAGCTAGTTAACAGGCTAAAGGAAAAGGTCAATGTCAACAAAAGAAAATGGGTTTAAAACAATTTAAAATACTTATTTGGCAAGAACTGTTCTCAAATATTTAAGCTTTGTTGCTATAACTTCTTGTGCTAGAATCATTCATAAAAAGCATGTATTTATAGACTTATGTCAGTGATTTCATTTTTAGAACATACACTTTTTGACAGGAAAGGGATATTTCCCTATTAAGACAAAAGCTTTATTTTTAATCTCTGCCCCCCTTCCATAAGGGGTATCCAGGAACATTAATTGTCATAAATGAATCTAGAGGCAGGCAAGACAGTGGATTAGCTATGTTAAATAAAACTTATGGGAAAAAGCTGTTCACTATCATGTGATAACTGCTGAGAAAATGAAAGACATTTTTAGATTTTCAGAGGCATGTCTTAGGATTTTATTCAAATATTTTGATCTCAATTAGAATTCTAAAGGGATTTATTTTATTTTCCCTACTTTCCCTGCAAAAATCCTAGCAAATTCATTCTTAAACTGACAGTTACTCCAACTTTTATATGATGTTGAACATGTTAAGAGTTTTCTTGACCATAATTAAAAGTACTGTGTTAATTTTTGTTTAGGTATAAAAAAAATCCACTGACTTGTTCCTCTCAGAAGAGATATCTGTCTGGATAGATTACAGCACTAATGAATAGTAACAATAATTTGCTTTAGATTGTTTAGTATTTACATTAAAATTAAATTAGCTTAAGTACTATTTAAAAAGATAAAGTAATTCTAAAACAGAAAATGTTTTATTACTTCATGAGGTAAGTAAATCATCTGAAGAGTTTCTTAAATATCATACTTCATTCCCAAATCCTAGATAAATGAAAAGTGCTATGTACCACACATTATTGCTCAAACTAAGACTTTTTTTAATCTTAGTGTGGAATATATATATATATGAAAAGCCAAATGGGATCCCAAGCTCATATAATGGGGATGAATTTAATCAGTATATTACCTTATCAGTGATCGTTGCTATGTATCTCATACATTCAGAATCTGATGGAAACTGATTGACTTCTTTGACTAAGTAGCGCACCACCTTCACATGACCCTAAAAAATAGATATCAGTGTCAGACTGAAAACAGACTCTATCAGGGTTCAGTAAATCTAGTCTGTCTTAACTAACATTCCATTAACATTAGTGCCACAAAATAAAGACTTAAAGTGGGTATTATTCGCACTTTAAATGAAAAAGAGACAGGCTTCGGTTCTAATAAGTTAGATAAATCTACATTGTTCATTTTCATCCTACCCTCCAAAAAAAAATACAGAATAACCTGACCTAAAATTCTAAACCATTCTGAATTTAAAAAAACAATAAAGTCAGTATGAAATAATGCAAGATATGTGTGAAAGAAAAGAAAAACCTCATCTTTTTTCTAGCTAATTCATTAGAACTGAGTATCCTGTTTCAATTTTAAGCATTAAAAGTAGAAATAACAATTTTGTTCTTTCTTTGAGATAAAAACTGAATGCATAGCACTATACTAGGTAGTGCAAAAGAAATAACATACACTTTCCTAAAGCTTGAGCAATGATTATATTATTCACTGTAACACAGTTCACTAAGTTCAAAATCTTTAGACCAGCCTCCAAGAGGCTCTCTACTTTCTCTAATCCACACTATTACTGACACAACACATATAAACAGATGAATAAACATCTGTTTATATTTAGTACATTTCCTCTATTGCCTTTATTTCTTCCTTCTCATCTGCATCCTTTTGAACTATCCCTATCTTTTAATGAATAGCTTAAATGACATTTGCACCTTTCCTTGATATCTCACCAACACTTCTACAGTATTTAAACTATTTATATGGGACAACTCATACAGTTACCTGACTTTGTGTGTGGATCCCTGATTATTACATTTTGTACAAAATGCAACAGTTGGAATCTGTACAATGTAATATGCCAACAATTACAGTTGTACATGGTAGGTGTTAAGAAAATAAATGATGGAATGAATACAAAAAGATAAGTGCCTTTCTTAAGGAGCTAAGTCTATTGGGAAAGATGAGACACATGCATGTTAGATGTTAAGGTAATAACAATATATATTTGTCAAAATAAATGATAAAGATTATAATGAATTGTAGAATTTCTAAAACCTTTAAGAGATCAGATATCTCAATGTGAGCTCAAATGGAATGGGAAGAGTTTCTGTAGAAGGGGAGATTTACACTGTACCCAAAGAATGAGTAATTTTGGAAGAATGAAGAAGGACATGGGCATTCCCAAGATGAGAACAAAGGTGCTATGAGAGACAATGATAAAAGACCAAACAAGGAGAAGACTCCACATTAGGGACTCAATGGGAGATGAGTTCTAAAGGCACTAGATTGGGCTTTGAATAACAAACTAAGATTGGATTTCAAAGGATTACAGAGACTGGGGAGACATGAAAAGGTACTTGAAGAGGATACTAACATAGTGAAATGGTTTGGATGATAAACTTGATATGCTAGCTTGCTTGGAGAAGAGGTAGGTAGCCACTGAGAATAAGTTTGATTAGCGAGGAAAAAAAAATTCAGAGATTCAGTGGAAAGGTAGTCTAGAACACCCAGGGAGGAGGTGGTATAAAGAACAAGGTTCAGAGAGAATACTAAGAGAAAAAGGAAAAAGATGATTTTTTACAATTTATATATTAAAATTTTTCAATACAACAAAGTAATTTGGAATCTATAAGAGATTTTACCTAAGTGAATGACAAAACTCAAAATTATACCTACAGAATGACAAAACTCAAAATTATAATCCCTGGAATAGTAGTCTGGCTTCCCCAATAACAAATCAGACCTGCATTTAAGAGATCAACCAAAACATTAAATCAAATTACTTATACACAGTTCTGTGCTATGCATTACAGAAAGTTTCAATTTCACAAAATTTATTTCTACTTCTGAAGGTTTCAAATACTGGCAGCTGAATTTTCATTTTTCCTTTTTTCCTAGAAATTAAAGTGAATAATTAAAAATGAAATCAATTTAAGCTAAATTTTTCTCTGCTGTGCTAATACAAGAAAACACTCATTCATAAACAAATAATTAATTACTCTTAGTTGGATTTATATTTTGTGAAAGATTAAGATTGCAACTAGATTTTGAAAATACTACTTCGAACAACTTTTTAAAAGTTTACTTAGCTTTGACATCCAATATAGATACTATTAATGGCTTTTCTGGTATACCTGTATCTACCTTTCAATGTTGCCATCAGAGTGATTATTTGCTTATTATTTTACTGCTTTCATCACTACTGTTAGATCCTAAAATGAGAGTCTTTAGTGATAATTAAATTATGCACTTCCTAGCCTAAGTGAAAAATATCCAAGTGACTGAGGATGAAAGACTTCTACCTTTCTAAATGCTGCCATAAGAGGAGTTATCTTGCGGTTATCAGCTGCATCCACATCTGCACCTGCTTGCACCAGTAACTGAACCACATCAAGGTGTCCACCATTTGCTGCCAGCCACAATGGAGTGTTCCCCTTCTTGTTACGTACGTCAATGTGAGCACCCCTAAATGAATGACACAAATATCACTTTTAAATGAAATGACACAGATAATAATAAAAATCAACTATGAATTTTGTGAAAATATTTTGTAAAGGGAAAAACTGTTTGAAATATATAGGACTAAAATATATTCCTCTATCAGAATTACATTACAAAGAATTTCCAGTCATCAAATTAAAAGCCATTGAATCAAAACTAACGATATATCAATAATTGCTTTTCTTATTTTAAAAATAATGACTGCATAATTCTGAGCTTCAAATCCTGAGAAAATGTAAAATTTTCTTTAGTGAAAAATAATGGTACATCCTGTTAATATCATAATATATTAAACAGCATCCTAGAGCACAAACAGTATCCTATGAGGTGATTATATCTTTCAGATTATTTGTATTCATGTATTTATATTATGTGGCTTCATAAAAGAATGAAACTTAAAATAACATGAAGGTTTAGCACTCAGTGGGCATCATGGTAGATAAGACTCATGGTAAATAACTAGTTGATAGAAGCTACTACTAATTACTACTGTTAGGACACCATGTAAAAGTCTTTCAGACTGTTAAAGCAGGAAATCTAATTTAGCAGACAAGCAACTTTGAAAGACTGGCAAGTAAATCCTAAGTGACTAAAAACAAAAAATATCCTGGACTCTATCTTATATCTTGAACAGTTCCATAACTGTCTCTTAAAAGCCCTAATTACCATAAAGAACAAGAAAATCAACAATGAAGCCTTAGATTATTGCCAGACTTACAGACTTAAGGTGATATCTTTGCAAAACTGTGTGGGAGATGTGAATATGGATGACAATAGCTGGATGTTCAAATAGCTTATTATAGTACTTTAAAAGTGTCTACACAGACAAAAAAGGAAGAAAAGTATTTCTAGATTGCACTGAAATATATTAAACAATGCAGCATAGCTCTGGATGGGTGGAAAATAATAGAGATAGGTTTAAAACATAAAAAAATACACTGCAGTTTATAGAAATAATCACATTTGATTTTTTAATAGTTCAATTTGCACAGAGAACAGTTATCACTAGTAATACCATGTTCATATATGAAGGGTATGGTAGCATCATACCTGCCAATGAGAAGCTCACAGAATTTATAATGCCCTTTATCTGCTGCTATGGTTAAAGCTGTATCTCTCGAGGAGGGCACTGGAGGGGCATTAACATCAGCACCTTTATCCAAAAGAACTCGGCCCACCTCTGCATATCCACCAGAGGCAGCTTCCATTAGCGGTGTGAGGCCAGTCTAGGTTTAGTGAAAAATAAAAAACAACATGTAAGAGACCAGAAAGTACTAAAATGTTAAAGAACAATGATCTGGGGGAGCAATACGGTACAGCTGTTACAAAATTCACGACTAAATTTCAGCACTGACACTGCTAACCTCTCTCAGTTACAGTGAGGTCTACTGAAAGCAGATGATTCTACCTAATGTCCATTTGTTGGTAAAAATGTTAAGACACATGTACTTGGCATATAACTGGCACTTAATAAATGCTCCCTCTCTTCTCTTTCATACTACTACATAGTTTTCAGCTGATAACCCCAATGTCACTATTACCTATAAAAATCTATTGCTGAGGTATTTTCAAGAGTTAATGCTTAACTGAGTCATACAGAATGATTTCTGTTTAAATATATATGTAAGAGATAAATGTTACTACAAAGTACTAGAAGTATAATTAGCATATTGCTAATGTACACCTTAAATGTCAAAGCAATAAACCCATGGGTAAATCTCAGACTTTTTCTTACCTTAGCTCTGTGCTCCACATTTGCTTTTCTATCAAGCAGAAGACTAACCACTTCAGTTCTTCCTTGGAAGCAGGCTAAGGTAAGGGCAGTGTTCCGATTGGTTTCTATTTGAGCATTTATGTCAGAGCCCATGTCTAACAGGAGCTTAACGGCAGCTGTGTGCCCATTCATAGCTGCTAACATCAGAGGAGAAATGCCCAATTTGCTACCAGTTCTGGGGGTGGAAGTATGGGGAGAACAAAGGGAAAAATATATTTTTTAAATGTCCCAGAAAAACTAGATGATAATACAGAATTCTATCTTAGGATTTAAGATTCTTTATTCTGCAGAATTATTTAAAATAATCATTCTTCTCAGCCCTACTAAATCTTTGCGATATTACCAAGACTACACTACAAATCTTTTACTACCCAGAACTAGAATACTTTCTGTATCTCATTCAACATAATGATTTGGGCTGAAAGTGATAAATTATTAAGTCATTATTAAAATGAACTTTCCATTCTAAAGTACATACTTGCTTGCTTAATAAAAACATAAGACAGATGTGTTTACGTTTATCATAAGAAATAAAGTAATTGATAATTTTTTCAAGTTCTATGTCAACAGTTTTAAACACTTAAATTTGAATTCTAAATTTGTAATGAAGGCATTTCCTAAATATGGTATTAAAAAAAGTGTTCTACAAATCTCTTTAACATAACACTCTTAAGGGACTTGGAGAGAGAGAATAAAACTTGCCTAGAATTAATCTCAGCTCCTGCATTTAGTAATATTTTGATGATGTTCACATAGCCACCAGAAGCAGCCAGGCTTAGAGGTGTGTAATCAGAAACATTCCTGTGCTCTTTATTTGCCCCTCGAGCTAACAACAGCTCCACCACCTGGAAAAAGAAAAGGAAAAAATGTGTTTTCTTCTTATGGTGAGACAACTTGCAAGGTGTATATTTCTGATTTCTCTTTTTTTCTGCTTTATTGTATAACAAAAGAAGGGGAAAGTCATTCATCCTTTGCACAAAATCAATCTCAAATGAAAGCAAAAGGTCTTAGAGGCCAATAAAGGGATCGTTTCTCAAGTAAAATCCATTTTGGAATCTGTTGAAATGGCACAGTGTTTTCATTGAAAGATCTTGACCTCATGTGTTCTTGTGCAATGCTGTTTTGGAAATTAGTATTTCTGTATTATTCCACCACATAGTGGTAAAATAGAATAAGATTTTTTCATTTATACATGTAAATGTCCTTAAAATATTTTTTAAACTTAAAATCAAAAACTAAATGTTAAAAACATTTTTGGAATAAAGCTAACACTTATCTTCCCCCAACATTTTACCATAAAAAAATTTTAAGCACACAGAAAAGTTGAAAAAAATTTACATACAATCATCACCTAGATTCTACCATTAACATTCTCCTCTACTTACTTTGTCACATTTATTTGTCTGTCCATCATTTTTTGATGCATTTCATTTCTAAGTAAATTGTAGACACCTGCAATTTCCCTTAAACACATCAGCATGTGTACCATGAACTAAACTCTTATTTGCTTTTAGGCTTTTTAGGGTTTTTTTAGGTGAAATTTGTAACTTTCAATAAATGCACAAAACTTAAGTGTATATTCACTGAGTATCAACAAATGCATAAACCTAATTTAAATGTTATTTACTCATGTTCTTTCTCAGTCAATCCTACCCAAAGATTAGTTTCATTTACCATAGATCTTCATATAAATGAATCACAGAGTGTTTGAAAGTCAACTGTGTGTATTGCGTAGCATTCCATTATGTGAATATGCTGCTTTATCTCTTCTACTGATAAACATCTCTACTGTTTCTAGTTTTCAGCAATTCTGAATAAAGTTGCTACGAACATTTCTTGTGGAAATATATTTTCATTGCTCATGGGCTCCACCTAGTAGCAGAATTTCTGGGTGCATGTTTAGTTAAGAAATTGCCAAACCTGTTCCTAAAGTGGTTGTACTGTTTACACTCTCATCAACAAGGAGTTCTGGTTGCTCCACATCCTCAGCAAAATTTGGTATTGTCAATGTTTATAATTTTAGCCATTCTAGTGGATGTGGTTGGTGGTACCTCACTGGGGTCTTAATTTGCATTCCCTGATTGCTGACAATATTTAGCATTTATTTAAGTGCCATTCATAGATCTTTTGTCCATTATGCCATTTAATGCACAAAACAACCCTTTGACACAGGTACTAGCACCTTCATCTTCATTTTACAAATAAGGCATAAGGAAGTTAAGGATTGCTTAAGCTCATAGCACGTATCCTTGCTCTTACTGTTAATAATATATCTAACTGGGAAATAAATAAATGTTAATGAATAGTGCTTTGCCTTACTACCAGCTAAAACTTTACTCGTTTGAATAAAGCTATGACCAATTTTATTTTTTGTTGTTTTTTTTGTTTTTTTTAAGTTCACATTCATAAGCATTTTCTTTTTTAAATTTCATTAAAAATTTTTTTTATTGAAGTATAATTAATTTACAAAGTTGTGTTAGTTTCAGGTGTACAGCAAAGTGATTCAATTATACATACATATACATACTTTTTTTTTTCAGATTCTTTTTCCTTGGAGGTTACTTATAAAATATTGAGTATAGTTCCCTGTGCTATACAGTAGGTCCTTGTTGGTCATCTATTCCATATGCAGCAGTGTGTATATATTAATCCCAAACTCCTAATTTATCCCTCCCCCACTCCTTTCCCCTTTGGTAACCATAAGTTTGTTTTCTGTGTGGGTCTATTTCTGTTTTGTATATAAGTTCATTTGTATTTTTTTAAAGATTCCATGTATAAGCGATATGATTCTTATCTTTCTCTGAAGCTATGACTAATTTTAGATGACTTTCTATCATATTTTTGCTTTTAGAGCCAGTAAGACTAACTGGCTTATGTAACAAGATCATAAAAACAAGCCCCCAAACTGGCATTAGGCTATTTTATTTTACAAAGAGTCCCTTAAGCAATAAAGTAGAAAACCCTAATCAAATTTCTAAAGTTTTCTTTATTCCTTTATGCAAAGATAACTGACCCTAGTTATCTCTCAGAGGGAATGGTCTATTCCCCAAAAGTAACAAACATTCAATATAAAAGAATTATTTTGTGATTTTATAGTAAAATGACTTTCTAATATTTTATTAATTACTTCAAAATACTTTACTGTTCTAATGACACCAAATAAAAGCAAGAGTGTTATAGGCAAAATTATTATCCTAAAAGACTTCTATAATTATTATTACCTCATCTGTTACATTTTAGTAAGAATACATAAAGATTACAGTAGGCTATAGGCTTTAACATTGCTTTGAAAGGAAGAAAATCAACTGATTTCTTTTTGATTCAATATTGAAAAATGTTATGAGACAAGTATTATTTCAAACCACACAGTGATTGAAAATTTCAGTTAAGTCAAAATTTTACTTTCATTATATATCAAAAACAGAACATTTACATTTCTGACTGATAGAATCACCTCCCCTGTGGAATACAGAAAATAATTAGAATGGTGAAATAAAAAAGAAAAAGATTTTTAAGCTGAGAGTAGGAAACTCACCTGGAATGACCTAGAGTGTTTCCTAAATATAAGATTCAACAACTCCCTAATTGAGAAGTTACCAATCCATAGAGACAGCACGACTGGTGAATAGAACTGGACTTAAAAAATTGATTTAAAATGAGGTTATCCAACTAATTATTAAATGCCAGAAGAATGAGGTTATCCAACTGATTATTAAATGTCCGAAGAAGACACACAATGGAGCAAAGCTATGACCTCTTGGGCCTACACCTAAGCACACCAGCTGTTATACCTAAAGAAACTAAGAGATCATATAATATAACCGAGAACCTTTCCTCCAGAGTTGAGAAGGGCTGGGGAACAATTAAAAGACAAAAGTACTCAGGACAACTAAAAATTGAACACTCTTAATTCCCTACTAATCTTATACATAGAGAGCAACAGAGGCTGAGCTTAAGTACCTTTCACACTAAGTACTCTGGGACAGGAAAAGATGAGTGAATATAGGCCCCACTTATCAGGAGCTTGCTGATTTTATTTGGGATGTCTTAATCATTCTCTTAGCCTGAATGCAATATAGAGGCATTCCTATGGCAGTTCGTACTTTTAGATGAGTAGGATAATAAACAATGTATGATTTTTCTGGCAAGACAGTTTATGCTAACACTAATTCTTATCCTTTTGCTAAAAGATTATAGTCTCAGTTACTGTGATAAATCTTAATGTCTGTCTACTGTTACCACAAAATCATATAAATTAAAGTGCATATCTGTTAAACAGAGAGAAAAAAAAAATTACAGCTGGGGACAATAATACCTCCTGTCTTCCCCCAGAACAAGCCAAAGATAGTGGTGTGTCCTTGGTTCTTTCTGACTGGGCTTCAATGTCTGCACCATTGTCCAGCAATATTTCCACAACACCAACATGACCAGCTGTAGCAGCCAAGATGAGCGGAGTAAAACCTGGAGTAAAATAAAGATCTTCTTAGTTAAGCAAAGAAACAGTGCTGTTGTCCATCAAATTAGGGCTACAAGTAGTATTTTGTCACAGAACACAAATAATTTAGAAGAAAAGTTAACAAAAAGCAGGCCTTACCTTTCTTGTCTCTGTGCTCAATACTAGCTCCTCTCTCTAGCAATGTCTGTACCAGTTCCTCATGACCACCAGCACAGGCAAGTGTTAGCGCCGTGTCATGATTACTCTCAGTCTGTAAAAAATTGTTGATTAGCTCATTAGACAATTAAAAATGTTAACATCAATTACATAACATGTACATATACCAAATACACACACACACATGCACACACACACACACACACACACACACACACACATATATACCATTCTACTATATCAAACATTTGGATAGTAACTCTCTTTTCTTTTTCCCACTAATGGTTAACTTGTGATTTTTTTAAACTACAAATAATATTTGAACTTTATGGGCAATTCTTAAAGCAAGCAAGAAGAAAAAAAAGTATAATTTTCAACCATATGCTATTTTCAATTACATGTTTTAAGAAATACTACTGTGGACTCACTTTCCCTTCTACCCATAAATGGAGTAGCATAGACAAGATTTATCTTCCCATCCCAAATGACAAAAAAAGACAAACTATTTGAAATGATGTCAGTTAGACAGGCAACATATGACAGTGATCACTGAGGGCAGAAACGATTAACTTATTGTATTGCCTGGAGAGTTTCCAGGCTAAAGTGCAGGAAGAGGGTACCCAAACAGAGCCTGGCACTCTCCCTGAGTTGAAAAAGAGAGTTTGGAGAAGTGAAGGTGGCTAGAATTCATGGGGTAGACTACTGGAGAGGAAGGCACTACATACAGAGAGTACTCCAGAGATCTGCAGAGAGCTCCCATTGAGTCTTCAGCTGAGCTCTGATCAACACACGTGCATAAGAAAAATTACTGGAGGCCAGGGAAAGACTGCCAGAAGGGACTGAACAATACCTAGAGCTTACACAGAACTGGGAATAGTTTGGTTCCCACAGCCAGAGCAGAAAGACCCTCAAAACACACAGAATATCAAGAAAAATCCTCAGCCATTAGGCCAAATTAGCTACTCTGGACCCATCTAACAAAGCTGAAAAACAAGTCTTGAAATGAAAAAATTATTTCCAAGTAACTTAACTGCATTTGAGGAACAAATCCCCTAAAAATTTAAAGGAACAAAAAAATATAATATACAATGTATTTTGAAAGACAAACACAATTGTAATTGAGACATGACACTGTTTATATACAGTTTACTTCTGATTTATGCCAGTGATAGTGACCAATAATAGATTTAACCAGTGGTCACACTCTATCATAGTATGTGGCTACCAGCAAACGTAAAATTATGAGTCTTGCATTATTTTTTTTACTGCATAGCTCTGTCTAAGCCATCTTCCTGCTTTTACATATTCACCTCTATTACAGCATTTATCACCAATCTTCCTTATGTTAATATTAATTATGTGTCTATCACCCTCAGGGGACTATAAATTCCTGAAAGGTAATATAAACATGTCTTATTTTTGTTTGCATTCTCTACCTATTAGTGATGTCTTGCCTAGGAAACAATAAATGATAGTTAAGTTGAATGAATGACAGTAGCTGTAAGGGTCATAGGATAAAAGACTATCACTAATAAAACAAAGGATTACATATATGAAATATATATTTACTGTGTTATATAATATTATATTTATTTCAGGTTTATAAGGAAGGAATTATTACGTCTGATTTCACATAAAGGAGACAAAGGTCAGAGAAATAACCTTCCGATGGTCACACATGCTAACAACTGGTAAAGACTGGTGTAAAAAAAACCAAGAAGATCATCGATAACAAAATGCTGCTTACCCTCTTACATCAGAGAGCAGCCCTAAGGCACAGCTGACTGAGGTGAACAGAATGCTAAGTTTATCTGTATTATGCGCTCTCCATGTTAGTGTATATAGACAATCAGTAGAAGAGTAATCTTTATGATGAAGAGTCAACTTTATGATGAAGTTTATGAGGTTTCTAGAAGTTTTCTAAGGGTTAAAGAGTAATTTAGGAAACTGGTGCCAATCGTAATAGAGAATGAAAAGACAAACAAAATTTGGAAAAGGTAAGCATGGAAAATTTTAGAGGATCCGTAAAATTTGTTTTTTTTTCCACATTATAAAACATGAATTCAATTGACATTTATTAAGCACCTTTTATATTCAAAGTACTCTGCTAGATACTCTAGGGCTGACAAAGATAAGTAAATATAGTCTCTGCTCACTAGGAGTTCACAGGTTACTGTACAGGGCAAATTTAGGTTGAAACTAAGAGAGAAATATGAACAATGTGAGAATTGAAGGAAAAGATATTTAAAGCTGAAGAAGAGGGGGAGGTTAGTGAAATTCCTTGGGCAACTTAAAAGTAGGTAACTTCACTATATTTCTGCATTAAGGTGAAATTAAAGCAATTAATATTTTACAACTATCTTTTTAAGACAATAATGAAAGAATTTAAAGATTCTGAAGTGAGACTATCACCGCCCCCTCAAATATATACTACACATTCCCAAAATGGTAAGAAATATCCTGATTTGCAATATATCAAGAAACAATTTAACTGAAGTAGGAGTTTGGGTTAAAATTAACTACTGATAAGATACAGGTAGTTTTGAATGAAAGAAAACAGGTGTTTTGAATATTTCTAATCAAGGAAATGAAATGTAGGTGATGACTTTCTAGAAGGCAAAGTAACAGTAAAGTTATGTTATTATACTGGTTACTAAGTCACATTCTTGGTCATATATCTAAGAGAAACCTGGAAAGGAAAAAGATGGCCAGAGCTTTGTTAAGAGCTTTCCAGGTTTATATTCTAAAGAAAATTTCCATTTAGCTCACAATATCATAAAATATACAATTCTGTATCATAACATGTTATGATGATTCAGGCTTATAAAAAATGATAAAATTATATTCAATGTAAAAAGATTCTGTAAATTACCAGCATGACTATTCAATTTTACAAGATAAAAAAACAAGCAAGAATCATAAGACAAATGCAATATTAAAGGAAAAGGCAGCTTTTAATGAGCTATAAGTGAAAAAAAATAGCTGAACTATAAAAAAGGAAGTATATCTATTAATTTCATTTAAAGTAATTAAATAAATTACTTTGAAAACTATTAGGATTTAAAGGGCTGAATATTTTTTAGACCTCCATAGTCCCAAATATCTCATTCTCTAACCATGTTAGGGGTCATGTATAAGATTAAAAAGGATGGCACTTTAGGGCATTCGATAAATGAGAAAAATCAGTAAGATAGTAAATAACCTATTTAAAACACTTCATATAAACAAGTAGAATGCATGCATTTTAAAGTAGAATGCTTTAATGGCAGAGTATTTCATATTACTATTATGAGTTAAATGAGTTTTTTCCTGGTCTCCTTAATTTCTCATTAAATCGTGGTGAAACTGTTTTCCATGTTGCAAAAACAGAAGAAAAGAGAAATACCAATGACATTTATACCATTAAAGGTAAAACATAATTTTACATACTCTACAATTTCAGTCTTGATATGTAGGTTAAATTTAACATCTACCTCTTTAAAAGATAATGGATACATGTTAATTATTAAAAACAGGAAAAAAAGGCAAAATTACATGAGGAGGTATTTATTTTTCTCATTTTTGAGATGTGCTAGAATAAGTTACTCCAAGTTCAAGGAAAGCCTTTAGAAATTTGAGAATAAAATGTCAAGCAGTTCAGAACTGGAACACAAGTTCAGTTCATGCCAGAACACAGGTTTTAGAACCTACGAAGAGAACAGCTAATTCTTTCTCACTTTCGGCTAGCAGAGTTAATAAAAAGTTCACACTATAAAATACAGAAAATATTTAATTAATTCAAGGGATTCAACTCTAACCTTCAACCAGATTTATTGTTTCATATAAAACCACAGTTCTTAAAAATCTATATGTGATTCCTAATTTCCATATCTAGAGTACCCAGGTATAAGTTTTATTACACCACTCAAACAAAATAAAAATAGAGATTAGAGCTATGTTATCAGAATGTATAGTAAAACAGTCCCAAATAATTACTTCAAACTATCATTTATTGATGTTTCCTAAAATAAATTTTGGTAACAGCACAGTGTGTAGTATTAATCTTAAAAGTTTTGATAGTATCCAGACAAACTTAATTCAATACAACCATTACATGAGAGGTGGAGAGCCTGTGGCACACAAACCAAGGGTGATTTCTAGTTATAGAACATAAGATTTGAGGAACGTTATAAAGAATGCAAACTCTTATCGTCAGCATGCTTTAAGGGCCAGAAATTACACATATGATTCCAGCTAATCCTTGTTTAAAATATTAGTTCCCTACTATAATGATCAACTAAAGGACCATTTTTCAAGAATCATTAGCATTTTTAAAAAGAGACTTACATACTGAGGCATTAAAAAATCACACTTCTTTTGTTCTTCCTTAAGTTAAGATTTGTGGTAAATATGCCGTATGGCCAAGGAAATATGCTAAACAGATGTAAAGATTAAACACACATGACCCTTTGCTATCTAGGCAGACCCATTTTCTAGATTTTAGACCCAGAGTCTTTTTTTTTGTTTGTCTGAAAGCTGGCTCCGCTAAAAAATTGGCTGTTAGGCAAGGCCTCTTTCCTTACCTGTAAAATGGTAATAGTAACAGTACCTACTTCATGGGATTATTACAGAGATTAAGTCAAAGAAGTAAGTATTTGTAAAGAGTTAAGAATGTACATGTTGGGCTTCCCTGGTGGCGCAGTGGTTGAGGGTCCGCCTGCTGATGCAGGGGACACGGGTTTGTGCCCCGGTCCGGGAAGATCCCACATGCCGCGGAGCAGCTGGGCCCGTGAGCCATGGCCGCTGAGCCTGCGCATCCGGAGCCTGTGCTCCCCAACGGGAGAGGCCACAACAGTGAGAGGCCCGTGTACCGCAAAAAAAAAAAAAAAAAAAAAAAAAAAAGAATGTACATGTTAAGTTTTGTTAAAATAAACAAATGAAAGATCCAATTATTAGAGGATTTTTAATCTTTCAAAATAGAGGAAGAATCTTAGTATTAACTTTTTCATCATATCACCTGTCTGTAATGGCACAGTACTGTCACACATAAACCAAAATATCCATTACGTAAAATCTCATGGAATTTGTATTGAGAATCTAGAAAAAACTCCAGGTGGATTAAGCATAAAAGAATCTTTGTATTTATCACTTTAAGTACCTTCTTGGTATCATAAAAACTAGTAAGTTAAAAAAAGTAACACTGAAGGTTAAAGAAAAAATGGTGAACAATTATTTCCAAATAATTATTTTGTATTATGTGTTCCAAAACAGGAAATTTCTAATTTCTAACTATGCAATTATGGTAAACTCCATGAAAAGTATTGTAACTCATATTAGGCTAACCCAACTGAAAAGCCTCAATGTAAAGACCAGATAAAGAAGCAGATTTTTAAGGAGCCATAGTCAAATCTTTTTACATAAGTATGTCTACTACATTTAAAATGTACGTTGTTTGTTCAAATTAACTTTTTAAATGTATTTATATGTAACTTCTCAGAAATTAATTTATGGTTGGTTGAGTGGTATAGTCAGGTAAAATTTCATTATCACTATAATCTCAAATTCAATAAAATCATGATCATACTTGATGGAACCTTTTCTGTAGCTGATTGATTAATTGATTTAATTTTGGCTGCACTGTGCAGCATGCGGGATCTTAGTTCCCCAACCAGAGATCGAACCTGCCCTGCTGCAGTGAAAGTGCAGAGTCTTAACCACTGGACCACCAGGGAAGTCCCTGTGGCTGTTTTATTTTAAAGCATTAAAAAAAAAAAAAAAAAAAAAAAAAAAAAGAAACCCTTTATATTTTGGTGAAGTTTTACTTTTGCTTATAGATCAATTCTTGATCTCACAAAATTAGAAAATATACTTCTGGTTAAAACATTAACAGACTCAGAGCAAAACAGATTAGAGGAAAATAATGTAAATTCAATAAAAAGTTCAATCCAATTCTATAATGCTATCAATATGAAATGTAAACCATTGTGGTTCACCAAATGAATGTCTAATTTTTTT
Organism: Hyperoodon ampullatus; assembly: GCF_949752795.1. Lineage (NCBI taxonomy): Eukaryota > Metazoa > Chordata > Mammalia > Artiodactyla > Ziphiidae > Hyperoodon > Hyperoodon ampullatus. The sequence continues at coordinate 51,448,408 of NC_136914.1, read as the reverse complement.
TATGAGACTAAAAATGAAGCTCTATAGTATGGTATATGGAAGGGTGCCTTTGAAGTCAAACCAACCTAAGTTTGACTCCAGCCCCACCATTTCTTAGTTAAATGAAGTGATTGTAAGCCAAATGCTTAATCTCTCTCTTAGCTTAGGTTTCTTCATCAGGAAAATGGGTGTTTAAGAGTAGCTACCTTATATGTGTAATCTGAAGATTGAATAAAGTTATTCCTTAAAAAAAGCCCCTAACTATTTTAGGTGCTCAAAAAAAAGTTAGCTCATATAAAATAAGGGAAGCAAGTAAGAAGAGAAATGAAATTCCTTTTTCATAGTATTACCAAGAAACATCTTAATGAAAAGGAGGCTTTATTTCAATAGCTTAATAGTACAGGCCCTTAAGGATGCAATAATACAAACACACACACACACACACTCTCTCTCTCTCTCTCTCTCCCTCTTCCCCATCCCCCTCCCTAAAATTGATGCTTATAAAGAAGTGATCATTTATAAAACTGCAAGTTTTATAATGTACACCACAACCCTCACACTAGTCTCTCCATCAGGCATTAATCAAAACACAAAACTAAATAAACTGCAAACATTTCTCAGTCCTGAAGAAAGCCGTCTACCCTTACCTCATTCAGCAGTCTTCTAAGCTAGGCTGCTTGGCATTTCTTCAGGACAAAACACAAGCTACCTTCTCTTTTCCAACCTCACTTTGCTCTGACATTTCATGGTAAACTAATTCTTTTAAAAAACTTGTTTTTTTAAACTTAACAGTGTTATAGAAACAGACATATAGACTTACTACATATTTCAGTCAGCAAGATCAGAATTTTCAAAGACAATATAAATGCAACTGAGTATATATGCTATATAAATGGAATCCAATATGAATTTTAAAACACATCTTCTAATTTAAGTTCAGAAGAAAATACATAGTCTTAAATAAGTTCTTTCTTTTTACATCCCTTTTTAAACTAAAGTTTAAGAAAAAAAGATTACTTGATGACATCAAAAACCAGATCTTCACAATAATTATCAGTAATAATCTGTATTCGGTATTTTATTTCTTTAAATGTGGATTCTAATTTACACCTGTGGCTCAGGTCTTTGCCCAGAGACAAAGCAGTCTAAGATGATTTAAATAACTGATTAATGTTTCTAATGATGATATAATTCCAGTTAAAAACTATCACTCCTGAGTTTGGAGCTTACCTGTGCATCAATATCAATGGCAGGGTAGATAGGAAGCATGGCTGAAGGAGAGATGATAGGACTTGGAGTTGGAGTCTGAGGTTGGGAAATGGAAGCAGCGATACTGTGGGTAGGAGTGTTTGACATTGCAGATGCTCTTCCACTGACTGCTGTTGAACAAAATAACTGTACTTAATGAGGATGAAACATTGTTAGGTAACAGCAAGAAATAGTTGTCAGAAATATTTAAATATATTTAAAAACAAAATATCTACAGGTAGACTGCCATAGCACTAATAACTCATTTTCCTGGTTATTTCTGACACTGGACAACAGACCAAAATTTAAATATATATTGAGAGTAACCCATTTGCTAAACAATAAACCATATGAAAAACAAATTCCCCTCTTATGGTATGTAATCACAAAACCTTAATTCAAAATAACCCTGAAAACAAAAATATTTTTATGAATTAAAATTAAATATATATGCAAATGGTTATCCATTGTATCTTCTTAATCAGAAAAGGAATAAAAGTTTAAATAGTCAAGTTAAGAAGGAGAAAATGTGTCTTTTACCTGCCAATTTCACACCTTATTTTCTAGAACTAATGAAAGTAATATCACTGTTTGGGGACATTTGCTATTGAATATTTAAAATACTTCCTATTCTTTTATTAACTGCAGACAGGGTGTGGCCCTCAGTATGACAGTATATATATATAAAAATTTAATCCTCACACAGAAACAGTTTCTCACATACAGAATTATTCTGAAGGGCATAAAATGCTCACCAATCAATCTAGCAATCACACTGACTTAGGACGACAAAATTAAAACATTAGGGTAGAAAAAGATGTATGCATGCAATCAGCCTTCTAATATAGATTACTGTTAGTTCTTCTAAGTATAATTTTCCCATGATATTATTTTCACCAAAATAAGCAAATTAAGAAGGGGCTAATTAGGTCAGTACTTGAGATGGGAGAATTCCAAAGGTGGTAGCAGGTGAGGGTACTTTATTCCCTCATCAACTCACTTCTGGAGTTGCCATGTGAACATCAATCCTTTTCCCCCCTTATTAAAAATGCTATAGCACTAGAGTCTGGGCATTAATCTTTGAATGATCAACAGTAGTGTGGATGTATGTTACCAACGTAGTTATCAACTACATCAGACAGAAAACAATCATGAATCACAACTGGATCTGAAACCAGGCAAAAGAGGTTATGCTCCTACCAAGAACAAAACTGAAATAGACCTTATCATAACAATTATAAACACAATTGTCAATTAAGAAATCTATTTTACATGAAATCCTTAGTTCAGGCACAAACATACACTATACATTATAGCAACACACATTCTATAATTATACATTTTTAAGTCCACTTAAAAGCCAAAGGAAGAACAAAGGAGGAAACAAAACAAAACAAAACAAAACACACTATTTGAATCCTTAGGGATTCAGATCAATAGAAAAGGGCATGTATTCAACACTAATATGTTAATCATCTAATGACCTTGATATTGTTACTCCACATTGATAGTTTTGTATGTTAAGAAAAAGATCAAGACAATTCAAATGTACACATTCTATATATAAATTTCAAAACCATATAAAATCTATGGCTCTTAAAATGGGTTCCATATTCTCCTCTGATTAGACTGATTTTCACAAATGAAAATGCTAAACACAAAATTAGCTTAAACAGAATGAACACCAATCTGTCCGAAAAACTGAATTTTATTTCATGATACTGAACAAAAAAATCTAAGCTTTACTGTTAAATGACTAAATTATAATTTACATTTCAATTTGAATAAGTTCTTTTAAAGAACATATTAGTTTTCTTATTTTTGGTTAAACTGGTTGTTCTTATCACCTCTTCTAGAAGGAGATAGGAAAAATCAATTCCCTCTTTTAATTCCCTTGGGGTACCTATGAAATTGGTTTACTAAAACTAAATAGCTGCCTGTCACTCATCCATTCTCTACAATTAAAAGTAACAATTATAAATATGTAGGCACCTGAAGAAACCATGGTACAGACCAGATCTTTACATGTGGAACTTCATTTTAGGGTTAGATTTCAGAGAGGGAAAACCAGATGCTCAAAGAAGTTTTAACATCAGGTAAGGAAAGAGGGAACTTGACAGCACAGCAAAGGCCAGTTGTTAAGACTGGTTAAATAGGGAACTGATTTTGCTTTGGCTAGTATAGAAACCAAGGAAAATAGAAGATTCTGACCAGCCAAGTACTAGAGAAAAAGAGACTGAATCTTATAAAAGCAGTCTAATAAATGGGGACTAAGGAATAAAGAACAGACATTATGCTGAAGGAGAGAAGGAAGACTGAGCCTAATGAAGTTTAAGATATGAAGAAACCCAAAGAAAGAAATGGAAATGGTCATTAGTCAACTGAAATAACAAGTACTACCATAGAAGAAGTTTAAAGGCTATGGAAGTGAGTGTATATGTGTATGTTTGTGCACGTGCACATGCATGATGCAGGAATGGGTTGCAGGGAGGTAGCTGGATGTTTTTAATCCTGTTCTTTCTTCTGGCCATCTCTCCTCTCCCCATATAAATGAGAATAAACAGGTAAAGTATTTTTATAATATGACAAGTATCTGTCATATTTCCTAAGAAGTTATAAGCTTTAAAAAATAATTTTATATGAAAACACCTGGAACACATAGGGAGAATTTAATTGTTTTCGTTTGGTAAACAAATCAACAGAAAGACTACTTTACAAACCTCCAATAATTCTGATCAGCAAAAAAATTATACAACTGGCAAATCATTATTGATAACTACGCCCAAGAACATCAGGTAAACTCTGATAGCATATCAAAAATTTTTAAATATTCATTGGTATGGAATGTCCATTCTTCATTTAAGTGAATAAATAACGCTTAATTCTACACATTCTTTGGTAGTTCAATTGACATAATATAAAGAACACTATTATGATCTAGATTAATGGCCATGAAAATATCAAATTTGGCATTTGGAGCTACTGTGCTTCAATTTTCATAAGATATATACTGTTTTTAAAATTACATTCCCAATTATTATAACGCACTAATGGTGATTAGTAGTAACTTTCAAATCTATAGGAAAAATGTATACTTCTTAATATAAGAAGCTTTATAGTTCTTACTAACAATTAATAGCATTTTTTCCGATGTAGTTACTGTACCCTCTAAGATTAGCAGAGACTTTCATTCCACATACTACTGTTGAGGTGATACTAAAAGAAGACTGGGAAACTTTAGAGCAATTTCTAAGTACAAAATCTGTCTCATTAGCTGGTTTCTTAGTTTCTGAATGTTAGCTAAATATCTCAACACTATACAATTTCATTTTCTTTTATTCTTTTAAAAGATTAAAGTTAAATTATGTATAATCTCATCATAATATATAATGCTACTTAAACATAGTTTCAACATTAGAAAAAATTCAATCATCCTTTAAGTACAGACCAAAAAATTAAAAGGGGGGAAGAGAGCAGATGAAAATTATCAAAATTCACCTATTTACTCCCTTTGTTTCCCCCTGTTCCTTCTTTTTCTGTTTTTTTTTCTTTACTTTTTTTTTAAATGAAGAAAATTATTCTTTTCAGTACAGTATTCTAATGGCTTATGATCCTGTAAAATCTCATTCTACTACTTTGTTACAGAACTCACAAAAACTAAGTACCCAAAACTAGAACCATTAAAACAACTCCTAAAATATTTCTTTTTGCCAATGAAGCTAATTAACATGGAAAAAAATTTCTCTGCCTACCCATTTAAAGATGTCATTTATGATACTATCAAGGGACCACACCTTCTCATAATACAATTAGAAAGAAACTACACATGAACATTCACAGGGGGTAAATCACTGACATACAGTATAATCAAACCTTATTTGGTTTGGTACTTTATTATTGTTGTAAAAGTATTTACGTGTTTTCTTTTTATATCCATCAGGTTTGAAGTCTGATCCATTAGGATATAAAGTATTTCTGTTCACAAATAAGCTTTCTGATATATCCTACTAGTTTTGCACTTCAACTTCTATCAATTTCCCGGTTTATTGGTGTGAATACAGAAGCAAAAAAGCCAAAATTCTATCAGTATTCTGAACTTAAAGAGAAAAAACAAAACCAAAAACAAACAAAAAAATCAAACATCAACCTGACTACCGAAAAACCTGGATTCCCAGCCTACCCACCTAAGTCAGAAAGTTTCAGCCACTTGCATTGAATAAACTAATCTTTAATTTGACCTGTATCCATTTGAGAACGTCTGAGATTGAACTAATATTTCTAAAGATATACATGGTTCAAGAGTCCAGAAATAGTTCTCAAGTTGGGTAACGGCAAAAAATTCTGGCACACTCTTACTCGCCTTAAGCAAATCATATTTGATACCTGCTCATAACAATATAACCCACCTGCCATGATGTCATCCAGCGTGTCATTGAGGGTCTGAGCAGGGCTGGCTACCATTAACCCTTGTTGTGTTTCTGTCAGAATTCCTTGCCCCAGCCCTGCCAACTGTGCTTGGCCCAGTACTGGCTGTCCAACTATCACTCCTTGCAGTTCTGTAAGATTTGCGATGGACCCTGGAGGCAAGGGACCTGCCGCCAGAGGCAAAGCTTGAGGCATGGCCAGAGGCTGGACTGGTGCAAAACCCATCTGAGCAGCAGTTTGCTGGGGTTCATCTTTAAGCAAAGCGGGATCCACTTGCTGTAACCGTGCATAGTCTCCCTCGGAAAGCTGTTCTCCAACCCCAACAGGAGTTAGCAGTCCCAGATGTTGGCAAGACTGTTGCTGCTGCTGCTGAAGTTGAATTCTTTGAGCTTTAACCTCTAGATACTGCTTTTTTAGCTGTTGCTGAGTTTTCAGTTGTAATTCTCGTTCTACTTTCTGTAGTTCCTCCAAAATCTTTTGTTTCTTCTGAATTTGTTCCTCCCTTGTTTTGTTCAGCTCCTCGATCTTCTCCTTGGTAAGTTGGTCAGCATGAGCCAGTTCCAAGGACTGCAGCTGTGCATTCTTTTCTATGGCTTCTTTTATCCTCTGTTCCAGTTCTGTTAACTTTCCCTGAGCCTCTTCTACAATGCTCTCTGGAGACTGATTGGTGATGTAACCCTGTACATCCTGGCTGTTTGCTGGCAAATGGCTGCTGGACTTTTGTTTAGAAGCAGCTGTGTGAAAAAGAAACCCCCTCAGAAGTGCACATGAATGGCATCCTCATTACAGAGTTACTGTTGGGAGGTTTAGTGCCAACAGTTATGCACCAAGTTATTATATCCATAGAAGGTGAAAATGCACTGTTAAGGAGTTAAAAACAAATCCACCTTCTTTATCATAAATATAAAATGTATGTATTTTATGTGCATAGAGTAATCTTTGGGAAATTAATTTCAGAATTTTAAAAATATCACATGGTTAAAATCAGACAACAGAGGGATGCAGGTTTGTGATATCTAAGTGGTACAATTAAAGTAAAATCTAAGGCTATGTGTAGATGGATACCTCATCTGGTCATAAAGATGTAAAAACTTATCATAAGAACAGAAAAATAATGCTAAATTATTAAGATGTAGGGAAAACTTAAACCTCTAAGTCAAGGTTTTTCTACATTTAATAGTCTGTGCCTTTTAAACACACACACATACACACAAAGAGTACTCAAACCACTGAGAAGTACCAGGAAATTAAAATCCAACTAAAATATATGTCTTTGTTGGGGCCTACCATCTTCAAGACTGATAAAGGTAAGAAAGAAATTCACATATTCACAAAGCTACCTGGCCAGTAGAGAACTGGGATTCAGTTTCCCTGGAAGAAAAGATGCTGAACTATGACATCCACTGTATCTTCTGACAGCCAGGTGAATAAACATATCTGGCTATCGGTATAGCAACCATTTGCTTGCTATACCAACTGAAAAAGGTGCCAAGGCTCTAGATTGGTAGTCGTGATTGAAAAGAACTGGTGGAAATATTTAGTATTCTTGTTGGTAAAATAATATAGGTAGCCAAAAACCAAAAAATTAAAAACACATTGGTTCCTCAGGTAAAACTTTCTAAAAGGAAAAACTGATTCAAACTGGTAGCTGTAATCTTTTGGGACATAACTTATGAACATGCATGATGTAACTTCCACAAATCAAATATGGACCTCAGAGTTCTAGAGCAACAAACAACCATATCTGAAGTAACTTTGAATTCTTGGTTGAGAAAAGGTATTCCAGATATAAAATCTATATTAAAACCAGTTATTCTAAAATAAAATTTAATTTTGATCTAGCTTATTAATCTTATGCCTCATATCACTACAGGAATTTTAGTAATTTACAAAAATGTCACCCAATTATACGCAGCCTAACATTTTAACATGAATAGAAATGACTAGTTATTAGAGGAAATCATGGATAATCAGAATTGCATCAAAGATGAGCATCTGAATTTCCACTGCTAATACTTCTGATTGCAGCACAAATTAGTGTTCTTAACTATGTTCTCTCCCAATAACATGCTTTTTTCATTGTTAAAAAAAAAAAAATCTTCAATTATGCCGACCTAGTAAAATTCATATTTTGTGGAATAATAATTTTAAATGGCCAGTTTTTGGTTTTTTTTTGCAATCTTATCATTTTTACTTGGACAACTTGTTAAGTCTTTAGAAGTATAACTGACCTTTATTCCTAATGGGAAGAGTAGTGGCAACATTGGCAGGTGGTTTGTCAGGCTCCTGAGGTGGGACAACCATGGGCAGTGCTTGAACTGGTACACGAGGAGCCTAAGACAAATGAAACTGATTATATATCTGCTTTTCCTACACCTTCCATTACATAATTTGCTTTAAATGAAGAATAAGTTACAAAGATCCATTCAAAATATTTTTTCATATGACAATCTCAGGCGCCATATTTACTTAAAATGTGTTGGTATCAAATTATTTTCCATGACTTTTTTTTTTCTGGCCATGCCGTACAGCTTGCAGGATGGGATCTTAGTTCCCTGACCAAGGATTGAACCCGGGACCCAGCAGTGAAAGCGTTGAGTCCCAACCACTGGATGCCAGGGAATTCCCTCCATGACATTTTTTTAATGAGCTTTGAAATCAAAAGATTATTCTGGCCACAGTAAGAAAGCAAAGCAAAATCATATCAATCTAGAATCTGAATATTACACCAGATGTTCATTAACCATATCAAGTATGTTATCTATAAAAAGAACTACATATTACAACAAAAAACAATCTAGTTTAATCTTGAACTATGACCGAAAAAGGGAAAAAGATGATGTAACATAAAATGCTTTAGTTTAGAAGCTTACCCTATTTAAATCGTGGGATGGGGGCGTTAACTGAGTGACATCTGGTGGAGGGGCTGAAAGCAAGTTATTAGGATAGTCCAAAAGATAGCAAACAACGCTTGTATGACCACCTTTTGCTGCTTCTATCAACATAGTCGAGCCATCCTAAAAGAGTGAATATGGAAGGGGAAAAACATTTTTTTTAAAGTTAATTTACAGAAACATTAAGGAAAATATAGCCAACAGGCCCCGGACACATTAAAGTTTTAGGTTTAGTAAAGAACACTTTTCTCTAAAAACTGAAGAAAATGAACACATTTAGAATGCCAATACAAGTGGAACTTACAGATAATAATTTGTTATGCTCAAGAGTGAAGAGTAATTCACAATGCTACCTGAAACATTTGAGTTACATACTTTTAAACGGTGAGTAGGATCTGCCCCATGAGCCAAAAGTAGTTCCACCACTGCCAGATGACCCCCTGCACAAGCCAGGGACAGTACAGTATGGTCATTGTTAGCTGTGGTTCTATTCACATTTGCTCCTAAAACAGACAAGGCGTGAAAAATCATGTTAATAGAGTGTTGTTTCTTAAATTATGGTAAACTTCAAAATCGAAGAGTAGAGAGAACAGTATAATGAAGCCCCACATACCCATTACCCAGCTTCAATGATTATAAACATGGCCAATATCATTTCACATATACCCACATCCATTCTCCTCTCCCATCTTGAATTATTCTAAAACAAATCCCAGACAAACATGATATAATTTCATCCATAAATGTTTCAGTATGTACCATTAAAAGATAATGATAAAAGTATATATTATTCCTAATATAATCACTGTTTTAAAAAAGTAAAATATAAAATTTTATCTACATTTTAATATCTTCAGTGGGAAAGATAACTAAAAACCAATAAAAAATAAGCCACACTGCCCTCTATGGGCCAAATATGGAAGGAATTAACAAAAAATAGTAAGTAATAGTAGTATAATCTTTTTTCACTGGGAAATATCTGAGAATGCAAACTGGTATATTTTCCCTTTAATATGAATTCATCCCTGATTTGGAACACTGTGCTATGCATGTGGGAAATGGAAATAAAATACCAGGAAGAAACTGGAATCAGATTCATTAAAATTAACCAAAGAAGAGAGGAGATAATAACTGAAAATAATTTCATTCTTGAGAATACTATGTCTTATTTATAAACATATAACACAAGGAAGTGTTCAAATTGCCTAAAATACTTTGACCACTAAGTTATTTCTGATTTATTTTCTTTACCTACAAACGATTTCAAACTTTAGGCTACCTTTGTTATTAAGGATTTTGGTATTCAAAGTAGAATAAATGACCATGAATGAAAATGCATTTTTGGCATATTTGTTCTATTTCAATTTTGATTTTTTGGGGGGTGCTATATTTATGACCACCTCTCTATATTTTACAAAGAAGGAAACTTAGGCCCAAGGAAATATAAAGAAGAAAAGTGACTTGCCTTCAAATTAATCAGTGGCAGAAACAACATAAAAATCCAGGTTTCGAGATAGATTATTGCATACACAGAAAAGACTTCAAGGTATCTAAACCCTCAAAGTTTTTTACATAGAGAAATTTTTCTGTATTGAAATGTTTTTTAACAAGGGTGGTATTCGGTATCAGAACTCTTCACAGTTTGGAATGGTTCTATGTGTTGCAGGATGTTTATCAACTACCCACTCACAAAAATCTCAGTAGCATCCCACCACCACGTGACACCTCCAAAATGTTCTTTACCTGTAAATCTCTTAATACCCAAGGGCAGGGGATAGATACCTGTGGAAAAAAATTACTGCCTTACACAAACCTACCTTTACTAATTAGGAACTGAACGGTACAAACATGACCAGCTCTTGCAGCTTTCATTAAAGGAGTTCTTCCACCTTCAGATTCATGCTCCTGTTTAAAAACCACATACGTGATATTTAATTTCTAATGAACAATTATTCCTTTTTATGAAAATCAAAAAGAAGAGAACTGAACTAATTTCAGAATCTAAATATATTAAATAACATGCTTTGAAGTAAATCAAGGAATACATTCTTTAATTTAAACAGTCTCAAATTAGAAACATGTTCTATGGAAATACAGATAAATTAAGAACTGGGGTTATATTCATGTGATTGTTACACCCTCATCTAAATCCATCTGGGTAATTTTTCTTTCTCTCTACAAAAAGGACTGTGGAACTTGAAAAATGAATGGCACTCTAGCACAGCCCTCTCCAAACAATCAACATTATCAACATTATCCTAATCCACTACAAGTGATTTTCTTTTCATAAATTTGTATCCTACGTGTATGAATTTCTCTAAGTATATCACTCTCTGCCTTTACAGGCTTCTCATTATCTCTATTTTACCTTACATAAAAATAACAAGGCTAGTGATATTTAATACCATCAATTATAAGACATTACTAGAGATTTCTGGGTTTCAAAAGGATGGAGAACCAGCTGCATTTTTGCAATTCAGAATATCAGCATAGGAAAAATTTTCAGATCTTACAGTATAAAGGTTTGAGAAAAAAACACCTTTTATAAAGCATTTTATATGTCAATATTTTTTACACTTACATCTGATGATTCTTCTCTTAAGTCACACACTAAGTTGTTTTAATTGCAATTAACTAAGCAAGATTACATTGCTGTATGTTTCACAGTCACTGTAGTAAACACTGGAAATTTAGTTCCTAAGCTGAAGAAGCTCAAAACCTAATAAGAAGAATATGCGGGCTTCCCTGGTGGTGCAGTGGTTGAGAGTCCGCCTGCCGATGCAGGGGAAATGGGTTCGTGCCCCGGTCCGGGAGGATCCCACATGCCGCGGAGCGGGTGGGCCCGTGAGCCATGGCCGCTGGGCCTGTGCGTCCGGAGCCTGTGCTCCGCAGCGGGAGAGGCCACAACAGGGAGAGGCCCACACACCGCAAAAAAAAAAAAAAAGAATATGCGCATGACTAACTAGAATATAATGTTCGTCATAAGTTCTCCAAGAGTTGTACCAACACAGACAGAGCTGAAGGAGGCCACAATAGTAATCTAATTTAACCCTCTCCTTTCATAAATGAGGAAAGAGAAGTAAAGTTTAAGAAACCAGTTAACTGAGGAACCTGTTTCTGCCTGCATGTGAGTTTCTGTCACCAACTATGAACTTCTACAGGAAAACACATTTGCTTATTAATCTCAGCCCCATGAACACACGGGTGCTCATGTTTTAACTAAAACCTACCTTTCTTACTCCCTCACAGGCTAAACTGGAAGAATGACTATTTTCCCCACACACAATTGCTTTATTCTTCCCTACCTCTCAGGCTGTACTCATACTATTTCTTCCAACTGGAGTATCTCTTTTGTAACAACAGCGCAGTATCTACCTTTCTAAACCTTACCCAGCCCCAAACATAACATATCAGATGACGTCTTCATCTCTTCTGAGCTTTTTTACTGTCTGTCCTTTCCCTATGACACCTCTTTGTAATCTACCTTAAAATGACCTCAGTAGGGACTTCCCTGGTGGTGCAGTGGTTAAGAATCCGCCTGCCAATGCATGGGTTCGAGCCCTGGTCCGGTAAGACTCCACATGCCGTGGAGCAACTAAGCCCATGTGCCACAACTACTGAGCCTGAGTGCCACAACTACTGAAGCCCACGCACCTAGAGCCTGTGCTCCGCAACAAGAGAAGCCTCTGCTCGCCGCAACTAGAGAAAGCCTGTGCACAGCAACGAAGACCCAACGCGGCCCAAAATAAATAAATAAATAAATAAATATTTTTTTTTAATGACCTTAGTATTTCATCCTTCTCACTAAATAAGAAGTTATTTCAGGGAAAATATTATTTACTGAATACTTATGTTTTTAACTCCTTTATTTAATAATGCTTTGAATGGTATAGGTACAATTTATTTCCTAAACTACAGTGAAATGCCTCTAAGCCATATTTGCTTTTTTATGACAAATCAGAAAAGCTTCTAAAAATAGCTAAGAACTTAAGAGAAAATTTGTATTAATTATTAACATATCAAACACAAAATTTTCCCTTTTTTGTAGGGGAAAAGGGGTAGTAGACTGGATAGTCCTGCTAACAAGGAAAATAAGAATGGACACCAAACAGCATAGGAAAAAAATATGACTAAATGAGATAAAGAATGGCAAAAAGCCCAACATAAAATTAGAAGTAAAGAAATACCTTTTGTCTATAATCTCCTTTCAATTAATTTCTTGTCTTAGCTTTAAATATTAAGATTTAGAAAGTGACATAGCTTACCAGATCTGCTCCTGCCTGAAGTAAGACATCTGCTACATCGGTATGACCATTTTCACAGGCGTATGTTAGTGCTGTATCCCCTGTTGCTGTTGTTGCATGAACATTAGCTCCTGCAGTAGTGTTAGATACACAGCCTTAATAAAAGAATCATAAGACACAAATGTGGATACTGAAATTTCTTCTAGATAAGCCATATCTCCTCAAATTAGACAAAACAGCCTTATCCATTTCTAGAAATAGAGAATATTGTCAGCATCTTTAAAAGCAAAAAAGAAAAAAAATTAGAAATAGATTACTGCTTAAAATTAAAACTGCAGATATTTCAAACAGCAATAAGGTAAACTGTTCATTCAGAATACACTAAAAAATTTATCACATTATTTTTCTATACACATTCAGTGCATCATACATCAAAAAAAGCTATTTGCATTGTAATATTTTTACTTAAATAAATCATGTAAAAAAACTCCCAAATGCAAAAATGCCTACCTGCAGCTAATAAGTATTTAACTAACTCCAAATGACCCTCTTGAGCAGCTTCCATTAAAGGGGTAGAACACCCTAGTTCTATATCAGCTCCTGCCTTAATTAGAAAGTCTGCCACTTCCAGAAAGCCTCCACAGCAAGCCAAAGTCAAGGCAGTTTCTTGAGTTTCTTCTGTCTGTGCATTGATATTTGCTCCTAAAATAAAGATTCTAATTATTTAAAGAAAGTCATTAACTTATTCCAGAGATAAGCAAAACATGATTATTTCCTAGTAAACTATACTTCAAAAATGAACATTTATATTAATTTACTAAATGATGAAGTACCTCTCCCCTATTCTAGGAGGCAGTTAAACATAAGGAAAACTATCAAAACCACATCCACTAGCCCATATTTGACGTACACTGCTGGAATAAGATTTATGCAGCCAGAAGGTACAAGTCATGTGATTTAAGGCCTTAGAAAATAAACCACATTCCCTAGTTATAAAGATTCAAAATAATGATGATAAAGATGTTGATGAAAATAATAATAGGTAATATTTAATATGCTGTTATTTGTCAGGCAATATTTAAAGCATTTTACATATTACTGTTAGCTCCATTTTTACAGCTAAGGAAATTGAGATTAACTAACTTGCCCAAGGTCACAACATTAGCATCATCACTACTACCACCATCACCACATTTAACACTTAACAGGCACTGTATGACAAACAGTGTTCTAAAAGCTTTATACACATCTATAAACTCTCACAACAAACCCTACAGACAACAAAATTGAGGCACAGAAGGTTAGAAACTTGCCTAAAGTTACAAAATCGGCAAGCAGTGGATTTGTGATTCAAACCTAAGAAGTCTGCTCCAAAAATTATGCTTTTAAAATTCTAGTCAATATTACCTCTCAGTAAAAGGTTTTTTAAAAATGTGCCATTCCTCTTAAATTTGTACAGACAAAACCTTTACTATTAAAAGAGATATAAAACCAGGCTACCAATATGGATAGAGATGCGAGATTACTTCTAAAGTTAAGGTATCTTAATACAGTCAAGTAACTGTTTCACTTTCCCCAAAAGAGAAGCCCACTGTGTACTGAGCTCCTTGACAGCTTCTCATACATGCATTCTTGCATTCTCATCAAGTTAGTCCTTATGGCAAGATTTCCCACAGAGAAACACTAGAAACATCAAATATTTATTAATAGGTATTCTGCCCTAAGAGGCATTCTCTCAATATATTAGCTGCAGAAATGCTGAATCTCATACATGCCCCTACATAACCTACAACCCTATCCCACCCCCACTTCTATTTTTATTCTCACAGCACAAAATGGCTCTGAAAGCTCTTAAATAGTAAAGAAGTCCATTTGATTTTATTTAGTGCAGTATGAGAGCTGTTTTCAAAGAAAATATTTCATCTTTAGTTTTTGTGATAGCACCTCATTACAAATCTACTAGAAAAATGAAATAAATTCAATTTTATAAAATCATAATCTTACATTTTACACATTTATGCGTTAGTGTCTTGATTGGTATTGGTTACCTTGGCCTAAAAGTAACGCCACCATTTCTTCATGTCCTTCACGAGCAGCTTCCATCAATGGTGTATAACCTTCATCATTGACCTCTTCCAGGCTAGCTCCTCTTTCAATAAGTAAAGCCGCAAGTTCCACGTGCCCACCACATGCAGCCAAAGTCAATGGTGATTCAAATGAATCAGCAGGCATGTTCACTTGGGCACCACTGTCAAGAAGTAGCCTAGCTACTTCAACGTGGCCATCCTGATTACAATGCAATTAAAAAAACTGAATCAGCACCATTAAAAAATCTTTAAAAATACTTCCCAATTGCTATACAATGAAGTTTACTGATCTCAATTCAAATAAGAATTAATAAATCTACATTTAACAGGTGAGTAAGCAAGCATTAATTAAGACATATCTACAGTTTACTCTAGTAGTAAATAGCAATTGAGGATATAAAATATGTAGAAAAATATCTTCAATCAAAAAGCTTATTAACCTCAGGAAAAAAAAAAACAGTAAGCACATAAAATAAGAGATTACTGTGAGATAACATCAACACTGCATAGTATAAGCTTAAATGCTAAAAGTATAAAGTTTAGAAAGGGAAAGTAGGATTTTCATAGAAACTTTAAGGATAAGCAAAGTTTTGGCTAGGTAGAGGAAGAAAAATCCAATACTTTTTAGAGGAGTGGGGGAATTGAGCATGATGTGTTAGGGAAAAGGGAACACAATATGTACATGGTAATTCCTTTGTTGTTCGACAATCAAATGCCAGTGACAATTAAGAAAAAGAAAAAGAAGTTCTCTCTTAATATCTTCTGTCTTCTTTACCGGTCTCCCTTTCTCACAGTTTTCCTAAATATTGGCAACCCCAAGGCTCAGTTTTCCATTCTTTCTTCCTTTGATACAATTTTTCCTTCTGTATTACCTCACAGACATTTCATCTTCTTTTGAACATGTCATGCCCAGTTTTGCCTTGGTACTTGCCATATTACACAATTTTAATGTCTTATCACTGTGGTTACTTTGCTGTTCCTTTAGCTCAGAATTTTCTCCTTCCATAAGTAGTCAACTCCTACATTTCCTTTAAAGTCCAGTTTAAAACCTCAGCCTCTTAGCAAGTCTCCAAAACGTATGGTCCCTACTAGTATCTTTCATCTACTTTTAACACTTACTTACATTGCATGCAGAGTAGGTCTACAGAATATTCCACTTTAATTTTTTAATCTACATATAGTTTGTTTCTCTAATGGGGGTGGCAAGGATGTTTTAAGTTCCTTACACACATTATATCATTTAATCCTCACAACAACCCTAGAGAAGGATATTACTTTAACAGATGGGGAACTCATAACCCTCCCAGAAAGTTTGTTTAATCAAAAGAATAATTACTAAAGCAAACACTGTATGGCAATAAGAAAAACCAAAAATAACTCGTCTTAAATGGCTACTTAATTTTTTTTGTAATTAGTAATTAAAATTTAACATCATTTCAATAATCATTCTCTGAAGGGAAGTTGAGACAAGAAACTTAAAATTAATTTGGGGTCTGTTTTATCTTTGGTGTGTTTTTCTCATAAATCTGTCTATGATGTTATTCTGATTCATTTCTGTGCCACAAGTCATAGACTGAGATACAGAAGTTTACGAATACTATTATTACGTATTCTCAAGTACAAATTAAAAAAAAAAGTTCTTAAAAAAAGGAATTCAGGGCTGAGAAAAGACCGTGATAGAGGATCTTTGGGAAGGGAGAATCTTTGGAAAGGGATCTTTGGGAAAGGAGAATGACAGAGGGAGAATTATGTAATGCAAATAATATTCTAATTTCAAATTTTTCATGAACTTTAAATTACAGGTTTGATGAACATGTTTTACTTAGTATTATGTGCATACTCTGTGGATTATGTTCTCATTTTTAATATCATTGATCAATCTTTTAAAAGTCACTTTTTGTGCCAATTACATAAAACCAGTATAACTATGGGAGACTAAGAAAAAATACGTAGTGCTACAAAGCTTCAGAAAGCACCTCTGATAGAAGTTAATATTATTGCATGACTGGCTCTTATAACTCAGGCAGCTGAGGTTCTGATCCACAAGTCATGATAAACAGAATCTTTGAACCCAAGGAAATGGCACTCACTATACACTGGCTCTGTCTCTACCTAACATATAAATATATTTCATGCATGTATTTCACCAATCTTACCATGCAAGCCTCCATTAAAGCAGTGTGCATTTCATCTGTTTTATGCTCTTGATCTGCGCCTGCTTCCAAAAGAAATCGCACCATCTCTAGATGTCCTAAACCAAAAGTTTATAAGATTACTTAAAAATATTTTATTATTCCCCAAAAACAAAATTACAATATTTTGAAAAGTTATATTTAACTTATAGCAATACATTTATTACCATAATACTAAAGTCAGCTACAAGCCACCCTTAACTGCCCAACACAAATTATACAAGTGATCTGTGCTTTTCTACTCCTTACCCTGTTACCCTAGAAACTGCTATTACTAAAATCCTTGCTGTAGGTGAGCAAAGGTGGCCCTAAAATGCAACACCCAGAATATCCCCTCTGCAACCTTTTTAGGGCCCAGGCATGCCGTAGTTATTTTATTTATACTATAGACTAAATTAGCTTTTGTGGACTAGTAGCCTGGGATGATACTCATCATTGAAGTTATTTCTATGGGGATATGAGCTTTAAGTTTCCATAACTAACTCACAGACATTTTAGGAACAACCTGCTTGTAAGTTGGAAACCATATATATAAAAATATTCTTGAAACAACACCATTTATATTTATTCCTTTATTTAGATATAAATATATACATACACATACATATATATACACACACATATATTTATGTAGTTTCAAATAAACCATATGCTTCAGTTCAGATAAAGATTACCTTGTGAGTAGTTACAATGAACATAAATTATTTTTTAAAAAGGACTTCAGATACTATGTAAGAAACAGTAGAAGAGTGACTAATTTTTTTCCAACTTCATCTGGAAATGAGCTGCAGTCAATTTTCAGTCAACTGGAAATGGAGGAAGGAGTGGATGGTGGAATCATGAACAGTTAAAATTAACTCTGGTGAATACGTGTAGCACCTGCCATACCTTGTTTTTGCTAACAAACTATCTCTCCTTCCTCTCTGTCATTTTCCCTTTGCAAAGATCCACATCAATGTTTGGTCTCAGCCTGAATTCTACCCTTTCCCCATCTCCTCCTTGTCAATCTGTATCCTAAGAGACCTCACCAGAAATAGGGGAAAGTAAGAGTGTCCATGGATCCTTGGAAGTAGTAGGGATGTTCTCCACCAGCTCAGTTCTATATCCAGTTTCTCTAACGAAAGCCTGCAAGCCCCAACCTCAGCAGGGTGAGGCTACAAGCATAGGAGAGAGGGAAGAGTAGTTATATATAGCCTCATTTCAAAGCTCACTGGCCAGCTGGGTCTCAGTAGTAAAATGGAGCTAGTTCCAGTTTCAAAAGTATTTGATGGAAAGGTAAGACAGAGCCACCCAATCAGCCTGCCCTGGAGAGGCTGCCCCAAGGCTTAATTCCTCCCCTCCCAATGAAGATCAACCTCTGCGAAACTAAAGAGAACTGGAGAAGTAAGAGACCTCAGCTGTGCTTCCTAAGTACCCTTAATCTGAATTATCTGTAACATGAGATAATCAAAAGTCCTTTAGAGCACATTTTTACATTTAACTTAAATTTTAGTCACTTATGTGTCTAAGGAGTATTTTAGCCATGTTTTTTAAGTGAAGTTATTCCAAAAGACCTAACAAAACCCTGGCCACTCTGAAGTACTGATAGAATGAAACAAAACAACAGGAGGGCCAACACAAGGGTGAAGGAATCAAAGCCCTGGGTGCAAAATTTAAGGAGACATTCACTCACAAGCTAGTGTACGTGAAGATTCAGCCATCGAGAGTGAATGCGTCCTCAACTTTTGTACCTTGCCTTGCAAGAGCTTTTTCTTGATGCCTCTGGGTCAAAAATGTATCACTTATTTTATGATACAATCATGACACAGCTGCAGATGGTAGAAAACATTGAAGTGAATGGCTATGCAGGTATAAAATTTCATGAAATTTTCTTTTTAAAAAGTTTCTTAGTTTAGGGCTTCCCTGGTGGCGCAGTGGTTGAGAATCTACCTGCTATGCAGGGGACACGGGTTAGAGCCGTGGTCTGGGAGGATCCCATGTGCCGCGGAGCAACGGGGCCCAAGAGCCACAACTACTGAGCCTGCGCGTCTGGAGCCTGTGCTCCGCAACAACAGAGGCCGCGATAGTGAGAGGCCCGCGCACCACGATGAAGAGTGGCCCCCGCTTGCCACAACTAGAGAAAGCCCTGGCACAGAAACAAAGACCCAACACAGCAAAAATAAATAAAATAAATTAATAAACTCCAACCCCCAACATCTTCTTTAAAAAAAAAAAAAGTTTCTTAGTTTATAGCAATTTACCTGTCAAAAAGGTTGATTCTGAAAAATGTCTGGTTCTGTGGCTGTCTTTTTAGAATCTAGAATCTAGATTAACTAGCTGAAGACCAAGCATCTTTCCAGACAATTATCTTGCCCCCCCCAAGAAGATATTTTACTCTATTATCAATATTTTCAGGTTGATCGACATCATTTAGAACACTATGTACCCCCTCTGTACAGATATATATTGGTAGGTATTCTCAATTTCAACCAGCTCTTCCTTCTAACTTTATTAAATGTGTTGATGATACTCTAAAATTGTTCTTTTGAACACAAACTCCCTCCACACCACTTTTTATTTTCCTTTTCATATATCCTCCTTTCTCTTCAATTTTTTTCCTTTCTTCTTGGTATCATGAGAAATAGCTTAAGCACCTTCTTGTTAATAAATCATTCTAGCTTCTATTTATTTCTTTCTTTACTGGCCGTATTGCACGGCACGTGGGATCTTAGTTCTCCTACCAGGGATCTAACCCACGCCCCCTGCAGTGGAAGCGCGGAGTCTTAACCACTGGACCGCCAGGGAAGCCCCTCATTCTAGCTTTTATTGCATTTACTTTAAATTTACAGGCTAAACGCTTCCGGATTCAATAGGATTCTTTTGTGTAAACCAGGCAAAATACTCTGACAAGCAAAATCATTAAAAAGTGCAGTGTATATTAAAATTAAATAACTGTTTCTAATAAAAAAACTGGATCAACAGTCATTTTTTATTGACAATATTTATAATATTGAGTGTATAGTTTAAAAGTTTAGTACATAAACTTTATATATTAAACTTTTAAAATCTAAAACACTTTAAACACTTATTTATAACGTACTATTACCATATTTTATTTTTTATTTTAAGTGACTAACCATTCTATATGAAGTAACTGTCATTTCATGAGTTTAAAAACTTTGTTTAAAAAAAAAGTTCTTTACTGTACCTTTGTAACAAGCTAACGTAAGGGCACTCTCTTTAAATTCATTGGAATGCGTATTAATGCCAGCCCCATTTTCTAGCAGCAATCTGGCTACTTCCACATGTCCAGCACTTCCAGCTTCCATAAGAGGAGTATGACCATTTTCATTATGGTCCTCAATACTAGCACCGGATTCCAAGAGCACCTTTACAACATCTACATAACCTCCAGCACAAGCATATGTAAGTGCTGTATTGCCTATTTGAATGAAGAAAAACAAAGACATTAACATAAAATACCAAAATAAAACAGAGGTTTATTTAGTATCAAAGACAAAACTGAAATGAGAGACTATAATCTTAATAAATTTAGCTATTACACTTATATATATAATTCTTTTCTTCATTACATTTTATCTTACTGAAATCAACTCTCTATTCTTTCCATTTAAAAATCAGGGTCAAACACATGTGGAAAATCAGATACACTTATCACAATTGTAGAGTTATAAAAGAACTGAGCAATTCTGAAACTAACTTCCCACATGAGGAAAAAGTTACACTGATTCTACCTTTAATCAGAGAAATGTTTCCCAAGCTTTATTTTTTCTTTGGATTATAATTATTCATCATATATAGATATACCTCATACTGTTCCTTTTAATCACGTACTGTTTTCACCAGAACTTTACACGTCAGTTAACTGGTGGCCAAAGTTAAAATAATTTCAAAAACATTCCCTCTTAATGATAAAAATCTCCCATGTTACAGGGGAAAAAAAGTTAACTTCTGGGTAAAATAAGAATTCCTAAAACCCCCTCAAACCAGAACATGCAGACCTTTAAAATTATTTAAAATATTTAATGAATTTAAAAATCTTGCATGAAGGAAGTGCACAAAATATATTTTCATATATTTTAGAGCTTTTACACAAATCCATCTATGCCCAAATTTGAAAGAAATAAAAAACTGATTTAGATTAACATTGTCTCTTGTGTAACATAATGTTTTCATAATACTTTCTTTTTCTATTGGCTGCAATTTATTAGCACTAGGCAATGACAGACCTGCCTTCTGTTGCATATCCTTCTTATTCTCCCTATCTTCCCTCCCATTTTCCCCTGATAAATAGGAAACTTGGATTTGAGAGGTGGAGACCATCCTCTCCACTTCCAAGAGGATGGTCCTTTTAACTGGGCCAATGTTTAATATAAAAGAACCAAGGCCAGTTAATAGCACTCATACACAAAACAGGAGAAATTTCATTCAAAATACATTCTATGTACTTTAAGCCTAATGCACAGATATATACAAATGTGCAGCACGGATAATTGCAAAAGCATCACTAATGATCACTTTCATGTGAATTAATTACTATCAGAGGGTGTTAATATTTAAAAACTGAAAAAGAAGGATGCATAACCTGTTGAAGACTGTGCATTGACATCAGCTTTATGAGCTAGCAGCAACTTCACAATTTTGACATGTCCTCCATTAGCAGCAGCCATTAAAGGTGTAATGTCACCTTTGATCCCCCTATCTTCCACATTGGCATGCATTGCCAACAAAACCTTATGAAAGAAAAAGTTTAAAGGATATTAGAAAATGATATTTTCATCAAAAGTTTTTGAACATATATTTATGTTAACACCTACCTAGTCATATTACAGAGCCAATAAACAAAAGAGCCAATAAACAAAAAAAATGTATCTAACAAAACTATTTCTTGAAATGAGCCTGATGGTTGATTTTATTTTATTATTTCCTTAATACACAGGCCAAATTAAGACAAAACAATCAAAAAACTGTGAGCTTTATTTTGATAATACAAACCTGTGCAAGCTCATAATATCCAGCAGAACAAGCTAAACAAAGGAGGCTCTCCCCTTCCTCAGTGTGTTCATTTACACTTCGCCCTTCAATGAGTAACTTTCGCACAGCATTTACATCTCCTTCTGAACAGGCTTCTGCCAAACTGCGGCTATTGGGGGAAGAATATTGTAATATCAGGATATAAGAATATAAAAAATTGCCCAGCATAAGTGTTGATTTTTTGAAATTAATCTGGACAGTAGTGCTAAAAAGAACGATTATTTCAATATGACTCATAACAAAAAGAAAATAAAATGATTCAGTTCACTGAGTTTTTAAAATCTACATATAAAAGTCACTGAATTAAAATTATCCACATTACAAAATGTTTTCAGTCATGTAACTGAAAGATAAAGTCTAATTTACTATAAGTAGGGAAAAAATCCAAAATTTTAAAACATAAAATTGTATAGAAAAATCACATGAAGGAAATACAAGTTATAATTACACTTGTTTGTTTAGTCACTAGAAAAATTTTATAAGATTTAATGAAATGGGTAAAACTTTTACTAATTATAAATGCCTGAGTTCTTCAATCAAGTAAAGGGAAATCAGATAGGAAAGTTGTGAGCATGCAATTTTGACTAATCTATGAATAACTGAGAAGGAGATTCTTTTTTTGAAGTATTTACTTATGCCATCACGTTTTGGGGAAGTATGAAAAATATCCAGGTAAGGCAAAGGCTTAATTCAAGCAAAAGGAGAGTGGAAAAAGTGGTGGAACAACAGAAAATTATACTTAGAGTAAAGAATTTGCCCTGTAAATCTTCCAAAAGAATTTCAACTATGGACATTTCTAAAGATTCCTTCACTTGCGGCTAAAATTCATTCTTAGAAAAACACTAAATCCAAGTCTCTTCATTAATATTCTCTTTATTTCAAATATACCTCAATTCTTACAACCTCCTTTTAAAACATGGCCCTGTCACTTCAGGTACTAAAGCCATCATCCATGGATAACCTGTTTTCTACACCCATATTATCACTACCACCCAGTTTTAAGAACATCATCCTTAGCCAAGATTATGGTGAAGTCTCCTAAGCAGTCTCCCTGCTTTTACCCTTGCTCTCCTTCAGGCTCTTTTCAGTGAAGGAGCCAGAGAGATCTTGCTTAAAAGGAAGTAGACCTGTCACTCCTCTGCTCAGAATCCTCCATTGGCCTTTAATCTTACCCACAGTAAAAGTCAGAATCCTTATAAGACCTGTCCAGTGGTAGGATCTCAAACTCCTTCTTTTACTTCTCTGGTTTCATCACCTACTATTCTCACTTACTCTTTCCGATTTAGCCAAATTGGCTTTCCTGTTTTTCATCAAAAATGCTAATTAAGCTGTAACTCCAAGATTTATGTATCTTCTATCCCTCTGACAAAAAAGCTTCTCCCAGGAGCAGCTCACTGCCTCATCTATTTCGGGTCTTTGCTAAAAAGCCACCTTTTAAATGAGGGTTTCCCTGACTACCCTATTAAAAATGCAACATGATCCCTAACCCCAAACACTGCCTTAGCACTTCCCCATTCAATTTCTTCTGCCCATAATCGTATCATTGTATGCCATACTACATATTTTGTCTACTTGTTAACTGTACTGTCCCCTGCCAAAGTCAAAGTCTCAAATAGCACTTAATAAGTCTGTCTCTTAATTTCCCATTTTATAGGCACTGACAGTCTCTAGACTCAATGTTCTCTATCACCTTTAAGTAAGTTCAGGACAAATCCCTCCCACAAGACATATGATGTATAAGAACATACTTTTTCTCCCTTTCAGGTGGTCTCTCATTCTCTCTCACCCCCTCAGGCACACATCCTCCTTTATTTTCCCATTTGAACTTTCATTCAATTTCCTTAGGTGTGTTAGCTTTAAAAGAGCCTTTCTGGAACTCCTCTAGCAACAATTGAACTTCACAACTTCTGAGCAAAGGGTATGTTAAATCTGGCCCATGGCACCACATTTAACTAATGTAAAATCTGGCACATAACACCCACCGCGCTCCACTGTTTCTCAAGCTTTGCTGAACAAATATGACTGTCACAAACATGGTCTGGTGTTTTGCTGATCACTTTTAGTAGTGTCAGTGCCAAAGAATCTATGACTTTTTATTTTTCTATTCTATTTCCTGCTGAACTAGCTTTAATATACTCTTCAAGGTGTCTTGCCAGTCCCAGAAGGCACATTAAAAAATATCTGGAGAATATCAATAATATCGTAGGCTAGTAAAACTGAACGTTAACTAAGGAACAGAACTGGAAGATAACTAAAGAAGGAGGGACAATCTATGAGAAGGATGGTAAAATAAATTAATAAAAACAGAAAACTTAGATGAATGAAGACAAACACAGAGTTAAGAGAAACAGCAAATTCACACTTGTTAATACTAAAAGATGTTGCATAAAAACACTATTATATAAAAGACAATTCTTGAATGCTATTTTTTATTCTCTCAACTCACATATAAAAGAGTGTTCTCATTTTTTCAACTATTTAAAGGTAACTGCTAAAATACAGTTGACCCTTGAACAACACGGGGGTTAGGGGTAACCACACTCCACTCAGCTGAAAAATCTGCAAATAACTTAATCAGTCTGCCCTCCATATCTCTATATCCATGTTTCTGCATCCATGGATTCAACCAACCACAGACGGTGCAGCAATGTAGTATTCACTACTGAAAAAAACCTGTGCTGGGAGCTCCCTGGTAGTCTAGTGGTTAGGATTCGGCTTTCACTGCCGTGGCCTGGGTTTAATCCCTGGTCGGGAAACTGAGATCCACAAGCCACGTGGTGTGGCCAAAAGAAAAAAAAAAAAAGAAAGAAGAGAAAGAAAAAAACCCTGTGTATAAGTGGACCTGTGCAGTTCAGACCTGTGTTGTTCAAGAGTCAACTGTAAATAAAATGGCTTAATGGCTTCTTTTCAGTTAAAGGAAAAAAAAGAAGCCTCTGAAGGGTGAAGACAGTAACATGTATTAATGGTTCTTTTCTAGCTGCTTCCTTGGCATTGTATTTTTCATTATACTACCCATAACTGTCTTATATACAAGATGGTGTGATTATTTTTTATTGTATAACATCATCAGAAAAACTTTAAAGGCCAAGTCAGAAAATATTTACTGAGTTCTTACTAAATGTGAAATATTATATAAAAGGAATTACAGGACAAATAAAAATAACATCCCTGGAACTCACTTACATTCAAGTTATGGAAACTAGATCTCTGACATTTTTGAACATTCATAAAACAAATAAACAAATAAAAGCCCTGCCCTTTAAAATGGTCAGAACTATGCACATGAAGTAGAAAATGGCATGACTAATTAGAAATCATTTACTTCTTTGTCACCAAAACATTAAAAGAAAACAAAATCTAAATAATCAAAAGGTCTTTTATAACATATTGGCTAAGAAGTCAGCCTTGTAGTCAGACAGACACTGGTGTCCTACCTCTGCTACTTGTTACCTATTCAATCTTAAGTTACTTCTTTCCAGCTTTTCATGAGTAAAAGGGGAATAAAAACAAAATCCATGCCTAAGGCTTTTTGTGAATATAAATAAGATATCACAGGTAAAGTGGTTAGCATAGTGCCAGGCACAAAATACATGCTCAGTAAATGTTAGCTATTTTAATTATTTTTAAGAAAATGTTTTTATACTGATCACAGTGGAAATACACTTACTTGTCCGACTGCCCTGCATTTGCTGTGCTTTCAGCTCTCATACGGGTAAGTGCAGCAGCAGCTTCATCCAACGCACAACTAACAGATGATGTCAACCTCCGAAGCACTTCAGGATCTGCAAAGGCTTTACCATCAGCCGTAGATAATTTGCCTATTCCTATTATATTATTTTCACACCAATTCGGATATACCCAAAAGGAGAAACAAAGCAAAATTCAAGTTACTTAACTCTATTTATGTTAAACTCCAAATGATACAATGGACATATATATTGTCTGGCCAGAATCTTCTGGGAAATCACTGTTCTCCAATTTTCTTTTAGTCTTATTCCTTTCGTGTGGTCCATAAGTGCTCAACTCTGTGACTCTCTGGTTCTAGAAATGGGTCGTTGGTCTACGCTGGGACAATCGGGTGTCCTCACTCAGACTTCTGCCATACGTTTGCAAGAAGAACCTATGCTCAAAGGTTGCTAAATTGTGAGTCATGAGGTATTTGGTCACTTTTATCACCACAAAGAGAAAAAGACTGCCCAAAATAAGTCAACATAGAGGAGAGGAGAGCAGAGAAATAGGAAGGAGACAGTTCTGATAAAGTTATATTTGACTCATTGACACTAGTAGTGCCAGAAGCCAGCACCATCCCTATACCTTTGGTAAATGCCCATTTTCGTTTAAGAATGTTTAGTTGGGCTACTACCACTTGTGACCAAAAAATGGCCATATAAGACATTATGGGCTATATAAAATATAACCTATCTATGAGTACCTGTTTGCTTCAAATTACGACTACAATTTATTACATATACCCAAAATCATGTCTAAAAACACCATATCTAAAAAATATTCAGAATAGACAAATTTTTTTTAAATTTCAAAAGCAGAAATGGTTAGTTACCATGTACATGAAACACAACTTGTTGCTATTCTACATATCATATAAAGCAAGCTGATCTCTAAACTTTATTATTCTAAACTCAGTGCTGCTTAATCCAGGCTGCCCATCAGTGGAGCCTTTCAAAAGTACAGATGCTGAACTCTCCTATATCTAAAGATATAATTCAGTAAGTAAAAGGAAGGCCTAGGGATCTACATACTTTAAAGGCTCTAAGGAGACTCTCATGCACAGCCAGGATTAATAACCTTTGCTCTAACTTGAAGATAAAACATCTAATGTTATAATGGATATTACAGAACCCCACTACTCAACATGTGGTTCATGAACTACTGATAGAAGCATTATTGTCACTTGGGAGCTTGTTAGAAATGCAGAATCTGAGACCCTAAAATTTACTGATCAATAACCTGCATTTTTAAAAAAGATCCCCAAGTGATTCAAACGCAATTAAGGTTTAAGAAACACTATTAGAGGTTTTAAAACAAACTATTTAACTAAGACAAAGACCAAAAAGATCTCCCAAATGATAATAAACATATCTGTACAGATTTCTTTTAATAGTGGAAGGACTCAATAATATCATATAAGTTTGTGTTTGAAGTTTATTTTTAAAAAACTTTATACGTGTTTGCTTTTCCTTCTGACAAATCCAAGATATGAAATATTACATCTTACGAATAAATATGGCAAAAAGCATTTCTGATTTTAGATATTTAGATATAACAAATGTTCAGAGCAGTCAAATTTAGTGTCTGCCACAATCAAGACATATGAAGGATAAAAACAGTCTTAATCTGGTAGACTGATACCTACTGCATAATTTGTGTCACTAATATTAAAAGCCAATGGTAGTCTGAACGTGCTATAGCAGTATTTATTCAATAAGATATCTGTGGTTAGTTAAGTATCCTAACATTATTGAGACCAATATCACAGATGCATTCTCACACGAGAGAATTAGCTCCAATATTTTAGCCAACTCAGATTGGCTATGTAACAACTATTTGTCAGTAACAAAAAAGAACTAAACAAGAGGATATGTCCAGATCAGAAGAAAGTAATCCCTGTTTTTTAAAAAAATAGCATTTAAAATAGAATATTCCATATTAAATTTTTATGAACTTCTCATATCTTCATAAGTAAAGATAACTATTTGAGTAAAAATAACTAGGAAGTAACCTAAGAAATACATAGTAACCTTTCAAATAAATAAACAGTGATTGGAAATTAATTTATCTAGTTACTCTGGATTATGGTGATCTTTTTTTACTGGTCTTATTCAATTATCAGATATTAATCAGTGAAGATCAAATAATAGAAAAGGTACACGATGACCAAATTATTCTTTCCAAGTTATGACATTTAATCAATTGAACAGAACCATATAATTTCAGAGAAAAGGTGTATTAAATGATTATCTAGATTTTTGATTTTAAGACAATTATTTCCCCCCTTTTTCTTCTCAGAACTTACTCAAAGGAGAACTAAAATACAACAGGAACTCCATCTTTGATAAAACTACAAGAAATTTGTAAATCAAAGCTAATATTCATGAAGACATAGTAAAGAAGAGATTAACTGACTTAGCAGAACAGAATAAGCAGAAACATAGAAATCAATGAGAAACAAAGTGATCAGCCCAATAGGACTTAGGAGTTATATACAGGTTCCAGGTTCAGGGGTGAGGCTTGCGTTGGAAAACAGAGAGACTGGCTGAACACCTGTGAGGAGCAGTCAGACATTTAAGACTCCATCCCAAACTGCACAGCCAGATAATTATTCTCTAAAGAGACTAAACCAGAAAGACCCTGGGCTAGAAGATATTGGGTATAGATGAGGAAGAGATAATACTAAATTGAAAATGAGGATTAAGTGAACATATGCATGATAAACAGTGAGATCCTTAGCCCCTTTTCTACTCTCAGCTCCCAAAATGCTGGCAGCCAGCATTTATAATTCACTAGACAGAAACAGGCAGATGTGTCTCTCAAGAAATTAAACAGCCACAGAGAAAAGACTTAAACATATTGACATTTGGGGGTTCTCAAAGAAATGGAGAGGCTTCTGTCCAATCACTGGTATACTAGGAATTCTAAAATGTTCCCAAGATTACCCAGCTCTGGTGTACACACTCTATATAATCTTTGGGACTGTGAATTTGATAGATTTTATCCCCATGATTAGGTTATGCTATATGGCATAGTTGACCTGAAGAGAAGGTTATCTGGGTGGGCCTGACCTTACCACATGACCCCAGGAAGACCAAAGAGATTTCTGTGGCTGGTTGGAGAAAATGAAATCAGAGATTCAAAGGACAAGGATTACACATGCCATGCTGATGTGAAGATGGGGGGAATGTGGGTGACCTCAAAGAGGTGAGAGCAGTTTCAGCTGACAGTCTGTACAAATATCAGGATCTCAGTCCCACAATTCCAAGGAATTAAATTCTGCTGCCAACAATAATAAACTTGGAAATGGATTTTCTTCTACAGCCTACAGATGAGAACTCAGCTTAGCTGACACCTTGATTGATTGTTAGCTATTATAAAGAAAACGGGGGAAAAAAAGGGAATAAACACAGAAATGAGAAAAATGAAGCAACTATTAGCATCCTATAAAAAGGAACTCTACCTCCAAAAGTAGCTCCTTTCAGCTGAAATCTACCTTCATGTAGCATCTTTAAGCCTGGTTCTGCCTCTTCAAACCACAGAAAACAAATATCCCTCTTATATTCAACTTGAGTCTTCTCATCTTCAGGAGAAACATTCCCTGTTCCTCTTATGACATGTTTTCAAATAATTTCACAATCCTCATTTCTCTCAGGTAAACTCCTAAAGCAACATCAAATTTCAGGCAAATGCTAAATTATATCACTGCTACCCTGTACAGTTTTCCATACTCAAGGAAAGAACCTTGCATGTGCCCCTACTATGTTTTCATCTGTATTTGGTCAAGATTCCCTTAATAATCCATTCTAGAATTTTACCCAGGATAGAAATCAAACTTAACCATGAGTTCTTCAAATATTTAGATGCTGTGTTATGAGATATTTATTGAAAGGATTATCAAACAGCAATTGGTCAGTTTTATGCTATAATGAAATATCAGTTTATATGCATTGAATGTACAGAATCTAGCATTGGTTCAGGGTGCTCAAGCAATGAACAATTAATGTTCACCATATATTTATGTCCACTTTAGGAAAGTTAAGAAAATATGGTTATTTTAAATGATCATAGAGATTTAGAGTTATTATTTCCTTATATTTAAGGCATATTACATATTATGATGCTTACTCTTGGTTATGTATATAAACTCTAATTAAAACACTTCCTATGAGGACAATATAATGATGATCCGCTTTACAAAAATATAATGATGATTCACTTTACAAGGTTTTAAAAGACAATCTGTGACAAAAAAGTGGACGGAATTATACAGTCAATTCTTATTATTCATGGCAGTTATGTTCTGTAAAGTCACTGGGAACACTGAACTAATGAATACTGAACCACTGCTCCAAGGCGAAATACAGGGTTAGGTGCCTGGAAGTCTCTGGCCACAGCATTTGCATTAACCAGTCAATACATAAGCTTGTTTTTTGTGTGTTTTTATTTAAATACAATCTTATTTAATATATTATACTTGATTTATTAACATTGAACCCACAGCCAAAAGCACTATAACTCATGCTGAAGAGGCTTATCTAATACACGTATATTATACAAAAGGCACATCACAGCCTTCTCACATTTAGGAACACTAGATAGCACTTAAGCATTATACTTGGGGGCCATTTGAAATCACCAAAAAAAGGGACAAAAATGTGGAAAATGTGGCACTAAGTAGACCATGGAAAGGACACTTGTTTACAGTATGAGAGCTGAAACAAGAAGGCAGAGAGCATCACCTCAGCGGAAAACATGCATGCAGAACAACTCAAAATTTTCACCATTCTGTGCATTTCTATGAAAGACTGAGACAGCACTATAATTTGGGGGTATAAATACATTTTATAAAGTAGGTGAATTTGCAAAGATGGAATTCAGGACTAATGAAAACTAACTGTATAAGAAGCCTCTGTTTGGACTTCCCTGGTGGCGCAGTGGTTAAGAATCTGCCTGTCAATGCAGGGGACACAGGTTCGAGCCGTGGTCCAGGAAGATCCCACATGCCACGGAGCAACTAAGCCTGTGCACCACAACTACTGAGCCTGTGCTCTAGAGTCCATCAGCCACAACTACTGAGCCCATGTGCCACAACTACTGAAGCCCACGCGCCTAGAGCTCGTGCTCCGCAACAAGAGAAGCC
Organism: Hyperoodon ampullatus; assembly: GCF_949752795.1. NCBI lineage: Eukaryota > Metazoa > Chordata > Mammalia > Artiodactyla > Ziphiidae > Hyperoodon > Hyperoodon ampullatus. Next base: position 51,417,433 of record NC_136914.1, on the reverse strand, counting down.
ACCGCAATGAGAAGCCCGCACACCGCAACACAGTAGCCCTGCTCGCCGCAACTCGAGAGAGCCCATGCGCAGCAACGAAGACCCAATGAAGCAAAAAAAAAATAAAATAAAAAAAGAAGTCTCTGTTTATAAGGTTTACAACAACCTGTCAATTTTATTCTGGTAATGAAACTATGCTTATATGAAATGTTGCATGTTATGCTCTAGAAAGTAATCCATTAACCTTTATGAATAGTCTTATACTAAATATCCAACATCAGACATTTATAATCACTGGAGTTTTTAAGAGTTATGTAGAACTTCGGACAATTAGGCTTATTATATATGTAGAGTTTGCAGACTTACCTGCAGCTTCTAGTAAAGCTTCCAGTCTAGCTTGTGTTTCTGGATCTACTGTCCTGAGGTCTGCACCATCAGCAGTACCTGACAAGAGTAACTTGGAAGCCGTTTCCAGCATTGGATTTTCCAAATCATCCTGATCCAAAATGAAAGACTCCACCTAGAAAATAAATACCAAAAAAAAGAAGAAAGGGAGGAATGAAAGGACAAAAGGAAAGTGGGAAGAGAAATAAACAGAAGAAAAAGGAAGAGAAGAGAAAAATATTTTAACATCAAAATCAATGATAAATACAATGCAATCCTGAATAATTTCAATGAGATAGATAAGCCCAGTTTAAAGGAGAAAATTACATTTGTAGAATAATTTAAGAATGTATTATTCATATCATATGTAGTCTATTTTCTTTTCTTACTGAAATCATATGTATTCTTTTCTATTCTAATTTCATGGGGGAAGGGTAGTGGGTGGGAGAGGTTATGAGGCTAATACTTAGACATGAAACCTTTGACTCTGGTAGAGGACCTAAATTAGGTGTTCTTAAATCTTTTGTTCTCAGGACACCTTTATACACTTATAAAGTACTGTGCTGCTCCCAAGGACTTCATATAAGGGTTATATTTATTAATATTTACTGTATTTGAAATCAAACTACAATATCAAAAAATCAAAACATTAGTATCACTACTGGTTTCATTACAAAAGTTTTTAAGTACTGGAATGCTGTCAAGCCCAGGCAAATAAAATTTCCAAAATTCTAGTTTGTGCTTGAAAGCTTAATTTTATCATTGGTGACAAATACTGTTGATTGTTTCCCTTAAAGTAATAGGCTCACTTCGATCATTTCTGAGAACATTTGCCAAATGCCCGAGTTTGATAGGCATAGTGTGTCTGTCTTTTATATTTTTCCAGCAAAAAAGACATTTCATGAAAAAAAAGTGGACAATTCACCTCACATCTCAAAAAAGCCCAAGTGCTTTTCCCTCAAACACCACCATACTTTCATATGCATAAGTGCTTTATGTGTTCTTCCCATTTTGTCACACAATAACATTAAAAGGACCTGTATTCAAAAGTGGAAATTTCAAAAAATTAATACTTATTGCTCTATCAAGATTATTCTTCAGATGAAACTGACTTTTCATTTTATTTTTTTAACTGTGAGTATATGGCAGTGATAACTACAATGATACTAGCACAATTTGGTGCCATGGCCTTAAGAGGCCAGCAGTTTTACCTACCATTGCTTTTGTATCATTAGTGCAAATATCAACCCAGTAAAAAGGCAAATAACATATTAGTATTGTGATGAAAACATTTTTGACCTCTTGAACATCCTGAAATGGTTTCTGGGAACTTGAGAGGGCTGCAGACCATACACTGAGAACCACTGATACAGTAACATATACCAGATTCAATTAAAATAAATGTAAAGAATTAGAAAATAGCAACTCTGAAGACATGGGGAAAAGTTTTGTTTTGACATCCCTTGTCATAGTGCTACTTACAAATAGGTATAAAGATATAATTCTTTACAGTTTGCTGATAAAAAGTTGATAATTATTATATAAAATATCACTAACATGATCAGGTGAAATTTATTTCACAAGTCTAAAGTACTTCTAACACTGTAATAACTAAAATAGATATAAAAGTTATTAATAACCTAGAACACAATTACCCTCATGCCTAGTATCTAGCTGTCAGAAATAAGATTTAAAAACTTCAGAAATAAATTCTTAACCAACATAACATCAGAAACTCTATTGTTCCATCTTTAAAAGTCACCTGTCTAGCAACCAGGCATAAATCCTATATTTAATCAATACATATTTAATATTGAATGTTAAATTCAGGGGGAAATAATATGTTTCTTTCTAAATTTCCATTAAGCTAATGCAGTTTAATATGAAATAACATTTCAGATTTCTAATATTTCAAATATAAATAGACACAGAATACTCTGAAAATAATCTCTGTAAATATTTGAAAATTTTCAAAAATTTTGCTATATATTAACCTTAAAAATCTATATGATAGGAGGGAGTTAAGAAAAAAACAATAATGTTTTTTAAACTTTATTTTTAAAGGCAGTAGTGAAAGCCTAAGTGTTATACATTAGGAAGGGGAATTTTCAGCATGGTTTGGTCATAGACACATGTGATTCAATATTATAGCATGGTAAAAACTATGTCCTCCTATCTTTAACCATGGTCCAGACGATGAGTCTTTCTAGAGAAAAAGTTGCATCCCAATGAAGTTTTCTCTGTTAGAATATCTACAATTTTTCAATCCAATGGGAGAAGAAAAAAAAAAAAAAAAAAAAACAAACGAGAGAGGAAATAATCATGGAAAAATGAACACAGGTTAAAATGAACAGGTGAAAAATTAAATAATGTTTCAGATTAAGGTTTTAGAAAACAAAAGATATCAAAGAGCAGTGCAAAGTGCCAAACCAAAAGTACAGATCAAAGGTACTAAAACTGTTTAAAGGAGACAATGCATGCAGAAAGAATATGAAAGGATTTTGACCAAAATAACTAACTGGTATAAGAAAAAAGAAGAAGGAATGTAGCACTGGTAGACAAGCATCAAATTTCTATATGCTAGAATACAGGGTTTACTATAAGAAAAGTCAGAAAGCTACAAGTTAGATCACAGAAGGTATTAAATTTCAATCAAAAGTGATTTGCTGACACAAGTCCCCTTATGCCACATTGTATCTTAACTAAGTTCGGTGAAAATTTACTAAGAAAAATGCATCTCAATCTTTTCATGAGGGATACTAAGTGCAGAAGAAATATGTTTTCTTATTGATTTAAAACATCTCCATAAAAGTTCTTTTTTTTTGGCAGCGCAGCACAACTTGTGGGATCTTAGATCGCTGATCAGAGATCCAACCCGTGCCCTCAGCAGTGAAAGCCCGCAGTCCTAACCACTGGACCGCCAGGGAATTCCCATCCATAAAAGTTTTCATATTGATTTTTAAAGCCCACTATTCTTGATATGTGAAAAACTTGATAACTTAAAAATCAGTAGATTCAAATGACTAGGAAATACTATATATAGATTTTTAAAAAGACATTAGGATGAAAGAAAAGAATAGGAATGGATGTCTATTATATTCTCTCCCACCCCCCCAGTTTAAGATTAATGAAGAATAAACTAATTTCAAGGATACTGTTAGGATCTAAAGACCTAGGTACCATTACTGCTTCATCTACTACCTGTGAGACCTAAGCAAGTCTCTCAGCCATCTCTAGATGCTTATTCTGCATAATTTTTTCATGAATTTTTCACATGATTTATTATATATATTTACTGTCTTTCTAAACTCCATGGAAATAGGCACTTTGTTTGGAGCACTGATATATATACAGCAACTAGAACTATGCTCATCACATTGTCAGGACTCAAATAACTCTTGAATAAATAAAAGATGATCTGGGGACCCTTCCCTTTCAGATTCTAAAAGGTTGCAGTGTATTTGGAGAAGGGAGAGGTAGTTACAAAAAATAAATTTAAAGGTATATATATATATATATATATATATATATATATATTTTTTTTTTTTTTTTTTTTTTTTTTTTTTTTGCGGTACGTGGGCCTCTCACTGTTGTGGCCTCTCCCGTTGCGGAGCACAGGCTCTGGATGTGCAGGCTCAGCGGCCATGGCTCACGGGCCCAGCCACTCCGCGGCATGTGGGATCTTCCCGGACCGGGGCACGAACCCGTGTCCCCTGCATCGGCAGGCGGACTCTCAACCACTGTGCCACCAGGGAAGCCCTAAAGGTATATTTTATAGATATAGAAAAATCAAATAGTAGGTAGCAGGTAGGGCAAAATGCTATCTTCATTGATTTATTAAACACTTTTATTACAAACAGTCTTTGTACAAGAGATACTGCTGTTTACTACCATGAGATGTGTAAAATTAAGCCTACTACCTAGGAGCTTATTTCTTTAATGTGAGAGTAAAAGTATACAATAACAATAATACAAGGTAGAAAGTGCATAAGATGAAGAGAGGAAAAAAAAAAAGAGCCATAGGAGTTCTGAAGAGGAAGCAGAAGAGGACTTCCTCCTTTAACACCAATTCCTCTTTTCCCACCTGGAAAGATTCTTGTGCTACATTACAGAACAAGTAGAGAGACTGATATAAGGAGATGCAGTCTTATAAAAATACAAAAATAAGTAATCCTTTATTCAAATGTCAACTAAGTTATGGGCATATACCTCTTTAACATGTCCTTAGTTGAGGAAATTCAGATTAAAAACTAAAATGCATTCTCCCATTGAAACCTAACTCATTTTTATCATATTATTTCTATAGAAAAAAATTCATTTTGAATAATGGCCAAGTTCTGGAGCATTAAAAATGGTCTGAATAAGAAATTCACATAAATATTCTGAAACATTTTCCTTAAATGAAATGTATAAATAACTTTCCTGAAGAGGGGAGAGACAGAAGGAAAGGGATGTCCTTATTAAGTTTATTCATCCGTAAGGGAAATAATCTGTCAAAGTTATCAATATTCAAAGCATGACAATTTAAGTTATATCCAAACTATTTTGGATGTGCTGTTTTGACAAGCTGGATATTTTATGAAATGGTGTTTGTGCATCAAATTCTTGTCTAATACAAAGAACCATCAAAATGCAAGGGTCTTAGAGATCACCAGGTTCAATTCATTGCTACAGATGAGAAAACAGAAGCACAAGATCCTTATATAAATAGAAGTTTCTAAATATCTAACACCAAGAGATCAGTTATCCAATTAACAAGTTCAATATTCTTTCCACCAGAAAAAGAAGCTGTTGCTTGATTCTGCTCTAGGAAAGCTGACTTTAAATTCTATATTTAAGGGGTAAAGCTGCTAATACCTGAACCCAATGTTTAATTACTAAAAGTGAGACAACTAAACATTATACGCCCCTGATTTATGCAACATAAAATATACAGTACCTCCTATGAAGTACTCTTGCCTCCCTGAAATAACTTCCAGTTTATAAAAATTATTAAGGCAAATATCAGGAAAAAGTTAAATCAGGGCTCCTCAATCTTGGCACCATTGACATTTTGAGCCAGATAATTCTTTGTTGTTGGGAGCTGTCCTATATATACACTTCAGGATGTTCAACAGCATCCCTGGCCTCTACCCACTAGATGCCAGTAGCAACCCTATCACAGGTTGTGATACTAAAAATATCTCCAGACATTGCCAAATGTCCCCCTGGAGGAAAAAACAAAAAAAACCCCTGGGGGTGGGAAACTGGGAACCACTGAGTTAAACAGAAGCACATAGACTAAACTAAAATCTAGAACATGTTTTAAAAGAGAGAGAGAGAGAGACAGTAAAAGGGAAGAACTGTTCTAAATTAAAGAAATTCCAGAGACATAACCATCAAAATAATATAGACCTTATTTGAAATTTTCAAGGAAAATGAAGAAATCTGAATATGAACTGTGCATTAAATAGTATAAAGGAATTACTCTGGTTAGGTAAGAAAATGCCCTTATCTTTTAGAGATGCATATTGTAGTATACAGAAATACTGTCAGGAATTTAAAACAAAGTGGTGTGGCAAATTCTTGATAATAGTGATCTGAAAAAGAGATTTATAGAGGCTTTATTTTACTAGTCTCTATATTTTTGTGCACATTAAATCCTTTTAGTTTTTAAAGATTAAAGGTGATGTTTTACTGCAGAGGTTGCTTTTGTTTAAAAAAATTATTTAATGGTAATACTATTCGATTAACAAAGTATTTTTTAACCGGTTTGCAGGGCAGAAATGGAGACACAGATGTAGAGAACAAACGTATGGACACCAAGGCGGGAAAGTGGTGGTGGGGTGGTGGTGGGATGAATTGGGAGATTGGGATTGACATGTATACACTAATATGTATAAAACAGATAACTAATAAGAACCTGCTGTATATAAAAAAAAATAAAATTCAAAAAAAGTATTTTTTACTTTCTCCCCAAAATAAACAACACAAATGCTTAACAACAAAAAGCAAGGTCTTTTAACAATGATCAGAGCTGAATGAATTTGTTTATGCTATTAATGGTATTCCGAATCCTTGTATACTCAAAACACAAAGTCACATGAAAATGTGGAAATGTAGCGTCATTTGGACCAACTGTGAAAATTAGCATAACATTTCAAACTAACTCCTCTTCAGAACAAATGTATTATCACTGCTATATAAGAGAAGAGCAGTCCATTTGGTAGTGTAATAAACTGGTATTCACTCCAAAGAATAAGGATACTGTATATTCTGATTAACTAGACATCATATATACAAACTCCAGTCAATTTAACAAATGTTCACTGCCAATTACATACTATGTGCAAAGCAGTAGGACAGCCACAGGAGAATGGTAATCCAAAATGATTTTTTTTAATAATCAATGCCTTCCACAAATATAAATATAGAAAGGCAACTCTATGTACAAATAGCTAACTATATCAAACAAGATTGGAAAACAGTACAAAATAGATACTAATACAGTGATTGTACAGAGGAAGGAAAAGACAATTCTGTATGAAAATAGTAAAAAGAATAATGCTTAAGTAAGATGGGGTCTTTCAGTATCATGCTGAGAAGTTCAGAATTTATATGGTAGCTTACTGAAGGGTTTAAGCATTAAAATAAATACTCAGCGTTCTAGAAGGATAGAGGCCACGTGGAAGATGGTTTTGGATAGACAGGACAACAGAGACAAAGAAACCAATTAGGAATTATCAATCATTTGATCAATATATCAAATGAAAGATTATGCAAGGTGGGGATAGGAAAAAGGGTCAGTCCTCCAGAGTAAACATACTTTAAAAAACAAGAAAGCTAGCAACTACAGAATTTGGATTTCTTGACCTTTAACACTCCCCATCCTCCCATCTCATCACTATCCACCAATTTATTACTGCTTTTGTTGTTCTGGAAACCATCCTCCACTTATCATTGACTGTCAAGCTGGTAATCTGAACTTTAAGATGATAATAATCCTAAAAGGCTGTATATAGAAAGGTAAATATTAAAAAAGAGATTAATTTGAATCTATGATAATTTTATAACACTGATTGAATAAATTCTATGTCTCTCAAACAAGCCCAGAAAAATATGGTATGTGTTCTTCCAAGTTCTTTGAATACAAACACATATTTATTATAAGAAATAGTCATCATCATAGTCATCATAATTATTTTCTTCTGTACATAATTATTTTCTTCTGTACATGGTCCTAAAATCTAATAAAAATTTATTTGCTCTGTATTTTTTATAGTCTTTTTTTTGGTGGGGGGGGTATAGTTGTTTTACAATGTTGTATTAGTTTCTACTGCACAGCACAGTGAAGTAGAGTTCCCTGTGTCGTACAGCAGGTTCTCATTAGTTATCTATTTTATACATATTAGTGTATATATGTGAATCCCAGTCTCCCAATTCATCCCACTCTATAGTCTTAAATAGGGTAAAATTCAGCTAAAATACTGCAACTCTTAATAAAGAGTAAATTATTCCAAAATTAATACATTTGGGGTATAATTTTTCTGTACTAGTGGAGTCCCTGAACACTGATTTACGTATACATTAAAATAAAATAAGAAAATAAAATAAAAGCCCAGTTAAAGTTCTTGTAAAAAGAGTATCAATTAATAGTCTGACATTATGGTATTGGTATCCTGAGATTAAAGCAAATAAAACTAAAGTGAACCTGACTAAAATAAATTTAGCTTTCAGAAGTCTATTCGTTAAGAAAACACTGATTTATACCTATATTCTTTCATTCATACTCATCGATCCATCTAATAAATTTTAGTTAAGATCTAGGAATGTGCTAAGCATCAGTGATATACTGCAAAACACAGCACTGTTCTCACAGAGCTAATACAAGACATGACGACCTTTCTTACGCTTCAAAGTACTTACCTGCCTGCAACAACTCAGTATTAAATCATCAATACACTATGAAATTTTTGACATTAATTATAAACTTTATAAAGTGAACAAATTATTAATGTTTAAAATAAGTAAAAATTGTATGGAATTCTCAAATCTAGAGTTTTTAAGTAGATTTTTTGCTAACAGAGTTAGTTATAGATTATTTCAAGGGTTTCCTTAAGTTCGATATCAATAATACAATGTAATTTAATTATAAATTTAGCCTACTTCTGCTATTTATCATTATTCATCAATTATAAAAAGAGCCTCAAAATAAAACAATTTCATGTAAGATGGCATTAAAATGCACATGCAGATATACACACACATACAGATTACACACCTACACACAGAGTCATGACCTGGTAAAATTTGAGAATTCCAAGGATATAAAGTCTAGAAAGATTCCAGGGGGGTGTTGTTAATAAGAGAATTAAAAATCAGATTGATGTTAGACTTTCCAAATACAAAACTAGATGCTAGAAGACAATTTGCAATGAAAAGAAATGAAGCACAATTATTTCTAAAAAGTCTAAACTGTAGAACAAGGTAATTTTTTAGAGATGTAAGCACTCTGAAAATTTAAAAACCACAAACATTTCTCAATTTAGAGAATGTATGCCTTGACAACAAAAATGAATCCAAGAAAAAGACAGCCTTGGAATCATAAGACTAAGGAGTTAGAAAAGAAATTAGTAGAATATAATCTTTCATTAACATTTCAGGTAGTTGTTAATAAAAAATTCCTTAAAGTTAAAAAAGTAAAAGCATATTAAAACAAATATATTACTATAATTTCAAATTATTTAAAAAATAGTAAAGTCAAGTTTGAATGAAATAATGTCAAAAGCCTATGTTAAGGGAAAGGGAGCAACTAGTTACAAACAGTGTTTAATTCAATCCAATGCCTGCTGAAGAACAGGAAGAAAACATATTTTTCAAACTGGGAAGGAAATAGAATTTTAAAAACTCCAATTCAGTTAAAGACAAGCGGTTGGGGTGTAGGATAATAAGAAAATACATCTTCGCCATAATCTTCAATGTTAGGAAAAAGAACAAAGACCAAAAGACCAAGTTAATATAAAAGTGAATGGGATAATTCCTCTTATTTTTAGATTAGGATAAAAAAAAAAAAAGGAAAAAACTCAACTATATGCTATTACGAGAGAGATCTAAATTTTTTGTCATAAAAGTTGAAAACAGGTGTGAAAAAGCAATCCCAAAGGTGCCATTATTAATATCAGTCAAAGAAGAATTCAAGGCAAAAAGCATTGTATAGAAAAAAACATTTCATAATAATAATAGATACAATACACCAGGACTGTGTGATAGCTCAACTTCTATGTACCCTAACAATATAACAGAAACATATAAAGTAAAAATACTGGAAATTTAAGCAACTTGAAAATTCACACAACTTAGTGGGAAACTTTGCACACACCTTTCTCAGAAAATGAGGAAATCAAGTAGATTATGCAAAGATATGGACAATTCAGAAATAGAATTAATGAACTACATTTATATTTCATAGTAAAATAGACCTGATCCTATCTTAAGCAAAGGAAAATCTGAACAGATTTTTTTAATACATTTTTAAATTAATTACATTCTTGGTCCATTAAGCTAAAAGAAACTAAATATTATCAATAAAAGAATAACACTGTACTTGAAAATTTAAAAAGAAAAGAAAAAAAGCCTACTCATGAACTCTCAGAATACGGAGGAAAAGAAAATTAAAATTGTGAGCATATTATTTCCAATGGAATTTGGTCATAGCAATCCTTAAAGAAAAATTTAGAGCATAAATGTATTCAGAAGAGCACAAGAAAGGTTTAAAATACATAAAAAGCTTCAAAAATAAAATACAAATCAAAATAGATCAATGTAATTTATAGTGATAAATATAGAAATGAAGAAATTCAGAGAGATACAAAAGTAATTAATAAACCCAAAAATTGCTTCTTGGGTAAGTCTTACAAGAAAGAAACAAGCCTTTGACAAGTCTGATTACAGAAAATCAGAGAAAGAAAAAATTATAAGGAGAAAACTGAGCACAACTATACATCAATAAATGTGAAAGTCTAAACAAAATGGATGGTTTTCTAAGAAAAGAAATCATCAAAATTACCTCAAGGAAAGGTAGAAATGTAATAGAATATATCCATAGAAGAAATCTTAAGGGTAGTCCTTTCAGAAGGAACAGAACATTATTATCTTATTTACGAAGTCCAGAAATCAGATGGTGAAACTCCCTAGCTCATAAGCATAAATAACCCTATTAGCAAACCTAAACAGAAAAAAAAAACCTAAACAAAACAAAAACTTAAATAAAACACCATTAGAAAATTCAGCAGTTGTGTAAAAAGTATAGCACACACATATATGAAAGGGGACCAAGAAGACATTAAGAAATACAATTAATGTGTGATCTTCCCCTACCTGGAATGCTTTTCCCAATGCTTTCATCATTCTTCAGGTCTTAGTTTATATTTTACCTTCTCAGATGATAATATCAAAGGAGGTACTCTCCTCATCTCTCTACCATATCATTCTCTTTATTTCCTCCACAGTACTACCACAGTCTAAAATTATCTTGTCCTTGGGTACTTGCTTATTATCTCTCTTCTCCATATAAAAAAGAGAGGAACCATTCAGACTTAGCACTATCACCAAGTTTGTGGCAAAGTTCCTGGCACAATGCAATATCTGATATTGCAAGTATCCAAATACTTGCTGAATAAATACTAAAAATGAGAAACACCATTACCAATATTAGGTCAATGTATTAATGTAATTCACTACATTAAAATGTTAGAGGTGAAAAGAATAATGTATCATCTCAACAAAAACACATGATAAAACACAAAATCTATTACCATGGAAATACCTGGTAAGCCAAGAAGGACACTTTTGTTCTTGACAATGTATTCTATCAGAAATCTAAGGCATATATAAATGTAGAAGTTTAAAAATTAGAAGCATTCCATTTAAATCAGAAAAGATGCCCAAATCAGAACTAGTAGGGAACAGATCTGGAAACCTAACCAATGCAATAAGACCAGAAAACAAAATAAAACGAACAAAAAAACAAAACAGAAAAGTAAATACTGAAAAAAGGAAACAACAAAATGCCATCATTTGCAGAAAACATAATAATCCTTCTAGAAATTTCAAGAGAATCAATTGAAAATTAAGTAAATGGTAAGATCAACATACAAAAATCAATAGATTTCCTATATAGTAGCAATAACCAATTGAAAAATAAAGTGCAAAATGGAAGAAAAGATGTAATTCACAATAACAACAAAAACTGCAAAATACCCAGGAGTAAACCTAACAAGAAAAATGTAAGACCTACATGAAAAAAAACGATAAAACTTTACTAAAGGACATAAAAGAACACCTGAAGAAATGGAGAGGCATACCATGTTCCTGGATGGGAAGATTCAATAGTGTAAAGATGTCAATTCTCCCCAAATTAATCTGTAAATTCAATGCACTTCCAATCAAAATCCCAAAGGGATTTTTAATGGAACTTGACATGTTGATTCTAAAGTTCATCTGGAAGAGAAAATACACAGAAATTGCCAAATTTTTTTTGAAAAAGACAATGGGGAGGGGTGCCCTACCAGATGTCAAATATAAAATGACAATCATCAAAACAATGGAGTATTAAATCCAGAACAAATATATTTTGGACTTCTAAAATATGATAGAGATTGTATATCAAGTCAGTGGAAAAAAAAGACATATAGTTCAATAAATTATTTCGGGAGAATGGTTACAAAACTGAAAAAATTAGTTAGGTCCCAACCACAGAATATATATTCTAAAAATTCCAGATGAATTAAAATCTACTAGAAACATAAATAAAACTAAAGAAGTAGTAGAAGAAAATATAAGAGACTAAATTACTATAAGAAGGCTTTTCTGGAAAGACACAAAACCTGGAAGCTAGGAAGGAAAAGACTGATAGACTTTGACAGTATAAAAATAAAAAATCCAAAGATTCCATAAAGTAAGACAATTGACAGGTTAGGAGAAAATGTTATAAAATATGATGAGTATATTATAAACAGAATTATAAAGAAATCCTAAAATTTCAGTAAGAAAAAGGCAAATCCCGCAATGGGCAAAATGATATGAGTAGGCAATTTATACAAGACATAACAAATGACCAATAAATACGCTCAACTTCACTGGGAATCAGGTAAATACAAATTAAAATGTGGTATTATTTTTTATCCATTGACAGATAATGCCTATTTTGGAGAATAATTTGGCAGAATCTATAATAGACATTTAAAACTGCAGTTTTCCTTCTAAGAATTTAGTGTACAGAAATACTTGCACATCTAAGCAAAAAAATATGTACAAGGATGTTCATTAAAGTATTGATTATAACAGAAAAAAATCTAAGTAATCCATATGCCCATCAACAGAATAAGTTAAATAAATTATACTATGAAATAATAAATAACCATCTAAAGAATAAAGTAGGTTTACATATAAAAGCCTACACCACGACTATCTAAGGTCCATATCCTGCTCATTCTGTCCCTTCACTTTTCATCTCTTTACACTTCATTATTTGTCTTTATGAAACTTAACAATAGTGACATTTTCCCCCCAACTTGTTTATTATCTTCTTCTTACTTGAATATAAATTCACTTAGGCAAGGACCATATTTTGTTCCTTGCTCTGTCCTTTGCAACTAGAACAGAGTTGTAAACATAAAATTATTTCCTGAATAAATACATGAATACTGATGTAGAAAGATATCAACATTACATCAGGTGAAAAATGCCTCAGTAAAGCAGGCGTGGTATGCGTCTGCTTAAGTTGATTTTTAAAAAAAATGTATGTGTACAAGAACACAAACAAAAAATTTCAAGATATATAAACCCAAGCAATTAACAGTGTAATCAAAGAGTGAAATCAGTGAGAGAATTTTACATTTTTACTTGTCTGTACCCTTCTATATTGCTTACCTTTAAAAACAACAAAAAAGACCATGTAGTTTCCTATTGTGTAATCTTCGCAAATAATTTAAAAACAACCTTTAGATCTTCAAAGAAAAATATCAAGAATAACTTATTTCCATATTTCTAACAAAAATTCCAAAACAACTACCTTAATAATTTGTATTATTTTGAGGTATATAGGCTTAACTTGCTGGTATATGTAATTCAGTCTGAAATGCACATGCAACCCAATTATTTTTAAATGAATGAAAAAAGTCTTGGCATCAAAATCAGTCATTGTAAGATTCAGTTAAAGCAACTGCTTGGTTTCCCAAGAGAAGAAAAATCAGGAGAATATTATATTCTTTCCCTTCATTCTTTTTCCTTCTGTACCCAATTAAATTTTTTTGAAAGTCAGGTTTATTGAAGTATAATTTTGAATATATTCACCCATTTTTAGTTGTATAAATCTGTGAATTTTGACAACTAGTTATGTAACTGCCACCATAAACAAGATAGACAATATTTCTTATATTCAAAAATTTCTCTTATTCCTTTATAGGCAATCTCTTACCATTACCCTCTGCCCCTAGCAATCATATTTTCTGTTACTTTCACTTTCTCTTTTACAGAATGAAATGGAATCATCCAGAGCTTTGAGTGCAGCTTCTTTCACAAATGCACAATGCCTTTAAGATTCATCTACCCTACAGTATGCGTTAGCAGTTCATTCCTTTTTATTGCTGAATAAAAGTTTTTTTAAACTTACTTGACTAGGATCTCTAGCACTATGTTGAGTAGGAATGATGAGAATGGGCCACTCTGCCTTGTTCTCAACCTTAGGGGAAAACCGTTCATTCTCACCATTAAGTATGACATTAGTTCCAGGTTTTTCATAAATACCCTTTATGAGGTTAAAAAAATTCTCAGCAAACACAAGAATTCTCTGAAAATTTTGCTGAAAATTTTTTCAACAATGCATGTTGAATTTTGCCAAATTCTTTCTGTATATATAGTGAGATTATAAAATAATTTTTCTTAAGTATATAAATGTAGTGAATTACACTGATTGATTAGCAAATGTTAAATCAACTTTGCATTCCTAGAATATACACCATTTGTTCATGATGTATAATCTTGTTTATATATTGCTAGATTCTGTTTGCTAATATTTTGTTAGGATTTTACATCTAGGTTCATTGCATATTGGTCTATAATTTTCTTTTCTTATAATACCTGCACTTGAGTTTTGGTATTAGGGTAATAATGCAGGTCTTATGAGTTGGGAAGTGACTCCTCATCATCTATTTTCTAGTAAAGTTTCTGCAGAATTTGAACTATGTCTTCCTTTAATGTTTCATATAATTCACAGATGAAGCCATTCAGATGTGGAGTTTTCTTTGCTGGAGGGTTTTTAATTAGAAATACTATTTCTCTGTTAGATATAATATTATTCTGGTTATTTATTTATCTTGAGTGAAATTTGATATTTTGTGTTTTTCACAGAATTGTTCATTTCATCTAAGTTAAATTAGCTGGCAAAGTAATTCATAATACTCCCTTATTAACCTTTTAATGTATATGGGTGGGATAGCTTGTCTTTTCTCTCTTTCTCTCAATCACTTTTAATGATTCTTTCAAATAACCTACTTCCAACTTTCAGTTCTATTTTCTTTGTTGTTTTTATTTTCAATTTCATTAATTTCTACTATTATGTTTATTTATGTTAATTTATATTCTACTGTTATGTTTATTATTGCTTGCATTCTGCCTGCTTTGGTTTAATTTGCTCTTCTTTTTCCAATTTCTTTTTTTAAAATTTTTAGTTAATTAATTAATTATTTCTGGTTGCATTGGGTCTTCATTGCTGCGTGCAGACTTTCTCTAGTTGCGTCGAGTGGGGGCTGTTCTTTGCTGTGGTGTGCGGGCTTCTCATCGTGATGGCTTCTCTTGTTTCGGAGCATGGGCTCTAAGTGCATGGGTTTCAGTAGTTATGGCATGTGGACTCAGTAGTTGTGGCTCGCAGGCTCTAGAGAGCAGGCTCAGTAGTTGTGGTGCATGGGCTTAGTTGCTCCATGGCATGTGGGATCTTCCCAGACCAGGGCTCGAACCCATGTCCCCTGCATTGGCAGGTGGATTCTTAACCACTGCACCACCAGGGAAGTCCTTCAATTTCTTAATGTAGAGCTTGAGGTCGCTGACTTTACTCTTTTGTAATATAAGCATTTAATGTTATAAATTTCCCTCTAAGCATTGCTTTAGCTGCATACCACAAATTCTGATTTATTTCATTCAATTCAAAATATTTTCTAATTTTCCATGTGGCTTCCTCTTTGACCTATGTATTGTTTTTAAGGTATGTTATTTAATTTCTAGATATTTGGGGGTTTTCCAGAGATCTTTCTATTTTTTATTTTTAGTTTAATTCTATTAGTCAGAGAACACAGAATTTTTTAATCAAAGTCAAAATATTTTTGAAGTTTTATAGGAATTTAAAATAAAGTTAATGGAATGATAATTGACAGAAAGTCATACTGTACCAAAGCTGTATGCTTAAAAATGATAAAATTTTACTACTCAATAAACATCAAATGAGAAGGTTAAAAGTCAATTAAAAAGAAAGATTTCTAGTATCAATATTTCTTTTATATTTAACAACAACAACAAAAAAGAATGCTCCATTCTAAGAATCCTAAATTTTTGAAGGTGGAAAGGATCTTAAACATCACCTAATCAATGATAACCTATTTCATGGTTATACATTGAACATTTACACCTTTTTCTAACTCTGAAGTTTTACATTTTAATATCTAGCCTCTATAATTCTATTATTTTGTTATTATCTATTAAATCTGTATTTAACTGCATTCTAGGATCCTAAACCTTTCCTCTTTTGTTCAGTCTATCTGTTCCCTTCTGAATCATTTCTTTCCCGACCAATTCACAAATAAATGTGCCCACCATCTCAAGTATTTTATAATCACGACCTTCTGAGCTTCTCTTCCTTGACTAACTCATTTAAATACTAATATGTCCCCTTTGTTTCATCTTGAGTCTTTTTGTTTGTTTAAGTTATGTTTAAGTTAGGTAAGTTAACAAGGTAACGTCATCTATAAACACGTTTTAACTGATAATTTAAAATATCAGTTTCCACTGATAATTTTCAAATATTTATCTCTCCCAAATAGACTTCTCTGTTCAGCTTCAGTTCTATTTTATCTAAACTGTTTGATATCTCTTCCTGGATGTGCTACAGACACCTCAATTAAACATATCTTAAATTGATATCTTTCTGTACTCTTTTCCCCATCTCCAAGAAAAGAAAGCTCTTCTTCCTCCTGTATTTTTTCTCAGAGGAACATACAGAGCCTTGCCTTTACTATCTTCACTGTCTCACTGGCTCCACTGCTCAGAGATAATACTCTACAATGGACAGCAACAGAGGAAGGGACAGACTATCATCCAAATAAATGATTGAACCCTATCTAAATTATATATGTTTTAGGTTTTATATATATATATATAATTTAAATAAATAATATATATAGAAAACCTAAAACTTAATCAAGCACAAATAATTAAAAGTCAGATTTCTAAGTATTCCAATTCCTTTTAAAATGTAAATCAGATTTATGACTCTTTTGTTAAAAACTGGCCAATGGCTCCCATTTCACTTAAAGCAATGCCAAAGTCTTTACAATGTCCCAAGGTAGGAAAAATTATTATATTTCAGTGACTTATGTAACCAAAGCTCTAAGAACACAGTAGTCACTCAATAAAATAATTGCTGAATGAATAATTTCCAATATTTGGGTAAGATCTAAAAAAAAGAATATTCTTGGCATATCAAACAATGGTGAGCAGCAGCATTAGGACACTAGATACTTTCTCACTTAAATTCCTAAGTATTTATGTACCATATTTGATAAATTTCAGTAATAACTGGAACAGATCACTGCTACCTATTTTAATAAATACTTTTCTTTATCCATTAATTTTACTTCATTTGAGTCGAGGTAGTATTTAAAAGGAGGTACATTTTTTATGCCATGTAATAAGAATAAAGACACTACTTCTGCTCGCTTGTGATTTTCACTAAATTTTAAAATACTGAAACTAGAAAAAACGGTAACCCTTTCGTAGGTGAGGCTTTAGAACATTTGTATTATCAATCTCAATGAACTTACAAAAAGATACCTTTTAATTTAAAAATTAATTGTATTTTGCATAGAAATGAGTCCTTAAAATCTGAATTTATATATAGAAGCCAAATAGACTATACAACCAAATAAAGGGTAAAGCAATGCTTACCCTCCTCCACCCACACCAAAAAATGCTTCAGAAAACGGGCAATCACCTTGTCATGCTTCCATGTTTGGGGAAGACACATTAGTCCAAAACAGTGCAAGACTAAGATATAAATATATACAAAATTCACATGGTAATTTTTTTAAGGCAAAGAAATATAACAAGGTTAAAAATTTATTCCCAGTCTTCAATTCTAAATGCTGGATGGATGTTATTATAAAGAAACCTTTCAAAGAGCACATTTTAAACTACTTAGTAAATGATTTCACTGTAGCAATCAAGAATAGATAGCTACATAGAGGAAAAATGAAAACCCCAACTGTCTTAAGCTATAAGAATAGGTGTTTGTGGCTTTAGATACAATCATTATAGACAGCTGTGAAAGTACTTTATCTCACTAATCTTAAACTGAAAGAAAGATGTATTTTGGCAAGCTGTGCTAATGACCCAAAACATTGTGTTAAAGACATGTATGTCAAGGTATATGTGAAGAATAATGAATAAAATTATTTCATAAAATGTTAGCGTGGACAAGAATCAATATTTTTCAAAATTACTTCATAAAGTAAGTAGACATTTAAGTAGATCCTCTATATTCTAAAGTTTATACTTAAGTAGCTATTATCAAGTAACTAGATTCCTTGCTTAGCACCGACCTCAAGAACCATTTCAAAGGACTGAAATACACTAAGAGTTCTACCTAACTAAGTTTGTGAGGATTTTTTGGCATGACCTGATAAAAAGTTCACAAAATTACTCAAATGGCCCCTGGAAATTATACTGCTCTTTGCAAGCTGTCATTAAGTAACTCTTACTCTGGAATAATTTTACTATACATACATAAAGTCACAATCATGAAAATACATGCCTGGGAAAAAAATCTCAAACTTTGTCCTATCTTGGTTTCCCCAATGAAATCTTACTTTTTAAATTCACTGATTTTGTTGTCTGCTGGCAGATGAGAAGTAGCAGGCATGCAGTTTGCGTCACATAGTGTTTCCACAAAAGTTTTGTTTCCATCCTCGGAACAGGACTATTTTGCAGTGAGTTAACGCAAATATGAAATTTAAATATCTTAAATTACAAAGATTAAAAATTAATTATTGTTTACATTATTAAAAGAATCTTCATGGCCAATTCAACTCACTAGATTTTCTTAGCTAATTAATTTGGATGTGAGTCTTAATTATGAGATCAGTAACTCCTGGTTGGTAGGATCTATGTCTTTACTAATCTATTTCTACCATAGCACTTCACACATCTAATGTCACAGACATAGCATATTTTATTTACTACATTTAAAATGTTTGAAAGAAACTAATACATTCAATTTTCAGAAAGAGCTTTGTAAGCATTCTCTAACTAAAATGTTCTATTTGTCTGCTGGTTATCAAGAAATCAGGATGCATTCTGAATAGCACCCTTTTAGCCTCCAACTCCCCAACAAACACTCTAAACTGAGCAGCTCTGAAATAGTTGTTAGCTCTTGTGTTGCTAATATATCCTACCCACAGTAAGAAGGGTTCTTGTGGTAGAAGATGGAAAAGCAGTTATTATGCAAATACCACTGAAGTCTTATATTCCTATAGTCATATAGTAAATACCATTTACATTATGGAAATCAAGGTTTATGCAATGTTTATGGCATAGACAATTGTGCTATAACACAATAAATGCATCCTGACAAACCTCACATTCTGCAAAATAGCACATTAAAAATAATATGACTTAGGGAAAAAATAGGACTGGGGACATTCCACTCAAAGCTTAAGCAACTCTAATCAGAGCACCACAAATAAAGAAATATGTCTTAACTTTTAAAAGAAAAGAGAATCCTGTTACAGCACTGTCAAGAAAGAACATTTAGCCAAACTAAGCCAAGACAAAGAAATTCAGGTGAATGAGAATCACATTAAATATATTATTTATTCTTTGACGTGGGGTATTCAAGTGTGTTAGTATACTTTACATTCAGCTTCTATTATCCAGTGGTACAAAACCTAAAAATATCAGGAAAAACCATGTATGAACCAAAGTACCCACCCTCAGCCTTATATTACTGCCATCATTCACCTTAGATATCCATATGTATAATCTAAATCAACACATTTTTGAAATTACCCCAGGAAAACAAATATAGACTAGAATTGTCCCAAGCAAACTGAAACATGGTCACTGCATCTACTTAATAATTGTACATGAGCATTCATTTGCTTTAAATAAACATTCAATGGAGCAGAACAGTTTTACTAAAATATCACTGACTTTGATCCATTACATAGAGTCATGATAATAAAGTAATATAAATTATTATTTAATTAGCAATAAAATATTTAAGTCTATACACCGAACTCCTTAAATTACCCAAACACATCATTTACTTTAGTTTCTCTTTGCAAATGAAAATCCCATTTGTTGCATTGCAAATGTACACCCAACAAATTAACTGAATAGCTATGGGCACTATGTTCCATTTGATAAAACGTTAGATTATTTAAGAATATGTCTACTTGACACTCAAAAGCTCAAGACTTCCTAAGAAATGTGACTAAGTTGTCTATAAGATATGCTGGCAAAATGGCTTTGAAATATATGCATATGCAAAATCTCATCCCAAATCCATATTTTTGTAAAAGAAAAAAGACAATTTGAATGTTGAAAGGCACATGATTTATAATTAATAACTTCAGACGTAAGTCCTTAGTATAAATAGTCTAATATCAGAGAAAGAAAAAAAATTAAGGTAATTTACTTTAGCATACTACAGCTTCGACCCAAATCACAAAGGAGATTAAACCAAAATTATAAAATTCCTTTCACTGGATATCCGGCCCCCACCACATATCCCCCAACAAAATCAAAGCCATCCTTTCCCAAAATGATACCTAAATACATTCTCCAATGAATTACATAATAAATGAGATGAGTCAGGAACAAAACAAATTACAAAGTTTTAAAACTGTGAAGGTAAAATATACTAGCTAAGGAAGGTGACCTAAAACTTACATAAAAAGATATATAAGAATTTGAAGAGTCTGATATCAAAAATCTTAACAAACTCTTACTTCCTGTGAGCAAATCCAAGAGAAAGTAGCTATAGTACATTCTAAAAATTCCCCATTCTCTTCCCAACATATCTCCTTCTATTCATGGCTCCATTTGCCTCAAATTATGGCAACAGGACATCAGCAATTATATCACAGCTATAGAAATTATTTCCACACTTGCCCCGGGCCCTTCCCCTGTAGGTCGCTAAAAAATGTAGCCTGCCTCTGCCCATGCATGTTGGTAGGGCAGGAAGAGGGGGGGTAGAAAGAGAGGGAGACAAACAAAGTGGGAGGAAAAAAAAAGCCGGGGCGGGGGGAACTCCAGCAGGACAAAGAAATAGGCTCACAGGCACTTTTCAGCAAGAAGTCATCTATTTACCTGAAGAAAACACTTTCTCAATTTCCATTACCTTATATAAATATCCTCATTAATTTTACCTCTTCTAATCCCCTTCAAAACATTAACTGTAGGGCTTCCCTGGTGGCACAGTGGTTGAGAGTCCGCCTGCCGATGCAGGGGACATGGGTTTGTGCCCTGGTCCGGGAAGATGGCCGCGGAGCGGCTGGGCCCGTGAGCCATGGCCGCTGAGCCTGCGCGTCCGGAGCCTGTGCTCCGCAAAGGGAGAGGCCGCAACAGTGAGAGGTCCGCGTACCCCGAAACAAACAAACAAACAAACAAACATTAACTGTAGAGGCATACCCCAGAAATTTACAATTACAGATCCCTCTGCCTGGAATTCACTAAGATTTTCAAATGCCTAGTTTCTTCTGAACATTCAGGTTTCTATTTAAATTTGTCATTCCTTAGAGCAGTACTTTTTGACCCTATGAACCCTCCTCCTCTCTGTCATGGTCTACCCCCATCACCTTGACTTCATTTTTTAATAGTATTAATGATAATATTAAATTTATTATTTATTATTTTCTAGTCAAATTATATACTGCCAGTCTTTTCAACTAAAATATAAGTCTCAAGAAAATAGCAACTTCATCTGTCTTTTTCACTGCTATAGCCAAGAGCAGTACACCTAGGAGGCAGTCAATAAATATTTGTTGAATGACTATTATATCATTAAAGATATTTAACTTTGACAAGTCCTTTATTTTGAGACCGAAATATGTCTCTATGCTTTTCATATTTTTTCATTGCCTTAAAAAAATTTCTGACAACAGAGTATATCCATGAAGTCTATCTTTTTCACCTAGAGGAGTATTATGGTAATGAAAACTCATACAGTTAGTATATATCCTTTTTTGAAGCTAGAAAAACATTAAACACTAAAAATGTTCTTGTGCTAACAGAGATTTACTTATATTTTTAACCCATCATGAATTTCAGAGTCCTAAAAAAGAACACAGAAGAGCTTTTGTCTCTTGTCTGCATTGATTACAGAACAAAATAGGATTATATTATAAAATAGAATAAAGACAGGAGGAACACTTTTGTCCAGATTATTTAAATATTGAAAAAGTCTATCATAATAGACTACAGAATCTCCCCACCTGAACTTTTTTAGAAAGTGCCAGCCAATTCTAAGGTCTGCTTCCATTCAGCATTTAATAAAGAAGCAACTTTACTTCCTCGATGCTATGGACTAAAATGCTTGTGTCCCCTACAAAATCATATGTTGAAATCTACCTCAAAATGTAATGGTATTAAGAGGTGAGGCCTTTGGGAAGTAATCAGGATTATATGTCATGAAATGGAGCCCTCATGAATGGGATTAGTGCCCTTATAAGAGTCATAAGAGAACTTGCTTCCTCTTTTTGCTCTCCACCACGTATACAAGAAATCGGCTGTCTGCAACCTGGAAGAGGGTCCTCACTAGAACCTGACACCACACTGGTACCCTGAGATCTCAGACTTCCAGCCTCCAGAACTATGAGATGTAAATTTCTGCTATTTACAAACCACTCAGTCTATGGTACTTTCTTATAGCAGCCTGAATTGACTAAGACATTTGGAGAGTTTGGGGGCATATCACTTCATATTTTCTTTATCCACACTCTTAGAGCAGTGGTTCTCAACTTTAGCTGTACACTAGAATTAACAGATAAAGTACTAATGCCTGGGCCACATCCTCAGATATTCTGATTTAATCATTTGGGGGTATTGGCTTGGGCATAAGAATTTTGAAAAGATCTCTAGGTAATACTAATGCAAGACCAAGGTTAAACCACTGCTTAAAAGATAAAGATTAATAACTCTATCATGAAAGTAGTTTACTACATGAAGACAAAAATAACTTCCCTTAATTGAAAGGCATTTAGTCATTCTAACTGCCATTAGCTTTTGTTTACATTCAAAAACAGCCAAACATTTTATAAATCACATAAAAGACATCAGAACCTTTCTTTCTCATGCTTTCTCTCCATTCACAGGTGGGCAGGGTCAGACTGTCTCCCTGTGAGCTGAACAAAGGCACTTTAGTTTAACATTCAGGCAGAGGGGCAGGGTTCTCTGAGGCAGGTCATTATGTATGATTATAATAATGAAAGCAATGAAAAGCAAAGGTTAAAGTAAAAGAAACAGATCTAACACAGAGTCAGATTTTGCTCTTCCCTGTTACACTCTCAGGAAAGCAGGGTTGGTGCCCTGGGAGGTGTGTTGAGGGTGAAGCTCAGTTATTAAACAAACACATCAAAATACCTCTAATGTACTCAGCACTATGCTAGGCACTGATGAATAAAACTGGACCACAGTAGTCTTGTAATCAGGCATCCACCTCTACCTTTCAGATGCCCCCACCTCAACCAACACCATGATCACTCTCTCCTTTCCATCAGAGGTTGGACTGTATCAGGAATACAACTGTAATGCCAAATGTATACCTTTGGGGGACTAGTGTTCAAGTTTAACTACAGGTTTGTTGAATGTCAAGCTCTGTTTTTACTCAAGGATTACTCATAGGATTTAGTCAATCCTAGTAAAAAAGAAATTGATTCTGTAAAGAACTTAGAATCTGTATCTTAGAATACAAAATGACCTCACTAACTAATCATCTGTTTAAATGGTGCTAGGGTAAAAAGTTAAGATTCTTATTTCATCACATCATGTATCACAATATAAAATAAATCCTACTAAGACTGGATTAAAAACCATATAGACAAATATTAACTGATTTTCAGAAGAGGAAAGATGTTTTTAAATATAAAAAAAGAGAAAGTATTCAAAGAAAAAGATACACTTATATAAAAGTTTTACAAAAAAAAAAAATGAAAAACCATACCAAAAAAATGTAAATAACTCAGAAATAATTCATCACATTTGACTAAGACTCACATCAATACATAAAGATTCTCTCAAAAAATAAAGCCACATTTCCTTAGCAAAATGG
This sequence comes from Hyperoodon ampullatus, assembly GCF_949752795.1. NCBI lineage: Eukaryota > Metazoa > Chordata > Mammalia > Artiodactyla > Ziphiidae > Hyperoodon > Hyperoodon ampullatus. The sequence continues at coordinate 51,393,495 of NC_136914.1, read as the reverse complement.
CCAAAGGACATTTAAAAAATGTATTTCCAGTAGAAAAACTAAAACTAACCCAGATATCAGACAATATAAATGCACAGTAAGTTATATTCTCAGGCTAGAATATTATGCAATCACCAAAAGAATTATTTTCAAGAAAAAGTAATAAAACAGAATAAAGCTCAAAGCATATATATTAAAAGGACATAAAATTCTAAAGTCTAGTAAAAATAAACCAGATGTGAGCAAAAAGACAGATACAAATATTCAAATATTTGTTTTTCCTTTATGCTTCAAAATCTTTACACTAAATACGTATTAATGTAATTAACAAAAAAGTTTCAAAATCCATATCCCTTGATCTAGAAATGTACAATAAGTTTTCCAAAATCTAAAGGAAAACACAGGAAAATACTCATTGCAGTATTATTTATAATAGAAAAAGAAGAAATAAAGTAAATTTGACATATTTATTTAAATTGATACTTTCAGCAAATATTTAAGGACACAGCAAAATATAAAAAATGTGAAGGGAAAAAATAATCAAGACATATAATGTTTTTAAATAACATGGTCCCAATTTGTTAAAAAGGTGCATATCTGTATTTGCATAAAGAATGGACTGAAAGGAAACATACCAAAATATAACATTGTTCATTTTAACTTTCTTTGAACCATTTTATAATTTCCAAGTTTTCTATAAGATTTTATAATTAATAAAGTTTTCCACCTCATTCCTAAAGACCTGACAATAGAGTGTTTGCCATTAGTAATAACCTGAAACAGTTTATTTTAAATTGCTTCAAAATGTATTTACTTTTCTAAACATAGGCAGCTGAGAGCAATTTTTAGAATTTTTCACTAAGTATGTTTAGGCCTCCTTAAAATGTACTATGAAACATAAGCATATTAGATGCTGGTATATAAACACAGTACACTATCAACAGTTAACATTGGCAGTCAATTGTGTCACAAGTATCTGCAATGGAACTGCTCGACACTGAGTAAATATTGCATGTATAAAATATGAAATGACTTTACAACTAAACAGATGAGGGCTAGAAAGACTATAAGATGTGGTACTCTATTAGCCATGAAACATACTTCATTGCAAATTTGCCATAACTTAGTCTATTTTAGTATAATTCTCTCCACAACCCAGAAGTTTAAATATAGTGACTATATGGTTTACAGTTACAACAAAATAACTGGCACTTGACTAAGCTTCCCATCTCTTTTCAGACAATGGACAACAGACAAACAGGGGTATGATAACTGAAATGAAAGAAGTGAACACTACTTCTCCATCTTTCTGCTATATCCAGCAATATTTGAGGAAAACAAAGCAGAGAACTTAAGTCCTATTTAGTTCAGGAGACAAAGACCAGAGGTTGGAGAAGCTGAGAAAGCTAAAATTTGTAAGGCAGAAAACTGGAGAGAAGAACCGGGAACAGAACCACTACGGAACTATAATCTAACAACCACAGGGGCTCCCACAGAGCTGGGATACAAAAGATTCAACTAGACAGAGGAGAGGGATTTCACTGAACACTTGGGGTACTCGGTAGAGAATCCAGAAAGGTCACACATACGAATGAGTAGGGCTTCTCTAACTTTAGAGTATAGAATGCTAGATAAGAATGCTTCAAAACAAGCCTCAAAAGAATGAAGCTTATTTGCAAGTAACCTGCTAGCCAAAATTAAATTCAATACTTTTTAAAGGACAATAATATTTAGACATTTGACAATGTTATATCACACTGTCCAACACCAAATAAAAATTACTAGACTTGCAAAGAAGCAAGAAAGTATGTCCTGTAACTGGGGGAAAAAAAACAGATAAACAGAAACAGACCTTAAAATGACAGGCATAGAATTAGTGAACAAGACTCTTAAGCTCTTTAAAATATGCTCAAAGACACAAAGAAAAATGTGAACATATTGAAGACAGAAATAAAAAATATAAAATTAAAGGATCAAACAGAATTTCCATAGCTGAAAAGCACAGTATTTGTTACTGAAAATTAACTGAATCACACTGCAGAATAAAGGACCAATGAACCTGAGACAGAGCAATAGAAACTATCCAAACTAAAGCTCAAAGAGAAAAAGACTGAAAAAATGTACAGAGGCAATGCTACCTTTAGCAGGATGTAACAGTGTGTAATTCCCAGGAAGAGAGAGGAAGAGGACAGAAAAGAAAAATGCTTGAAGAAATATTGCTGAGAAATTCTTGAAATGAGAAGAATATAAACTCACAAATTCAGTAAGCTCAACAAATTTCAAGCAGGATAAACTCAACAAATTTCAAGCAGGATAAACACAAAGCAAACTGCACCAAGGCATGCAACAATAAACCCAGTGAAAATCAATAATAAAGGAAAAAATCTTACAACAGCTAGAACGCTACATGCTGTGAAAATATACTTCAAACCTAAGGGGAAATAGATATTTACAGACAAAATCTTAGAAACTTTGTTGCCAGCAGACCTGCACCATAAGAAACATTAAGTAAAATTGTTCAAGTGGATGTAAATTATTCAAGTAGATACCCAATAAAACTGAATTCGTGCAAAGTAATGAAGAACATCAGAGTGATACAAAAATGGGTATCTTTTCCTCATTAAAAAAAAAAACCATTAAATAATAATCTATTCTGGAGGTTCACAACATATGTAGAAATAAAATATATGGCAATAATTCCACAAGAGACACAGGAGAGAAATAAAATAAACTGGTATAATGTTCCTAACATTATGTGTTAAGTGGTATATTATTATGTGAAGGCAGCTATGGGTTAAAATATGTATACTGCAAACCCTAAAACAACCACCTAAAAATAATAAAAAGAGGTATTAAGGCAACAGAGGTAATAAAATGGAATACTAAAAATACTCAATCTAATAAAATACATTAACAATGGAAAAAGGGGCAATAACAAATGGGACAAGTAGAAAACAATTAGCAAGACGGTAGACTCAAACATAAAATATTGATAATTACATTAAGTGAAAATGGACCAAATATACTGACTAAAAGGCGAAATTGACAGTCTGGATAAAAAGGCAAGAGATAACTATATGCCGTCTATAAGAAACACACTTTAAATATAAAGACAGAGAGAGGTTAAAAGAACGGAGAAAGATATACCAACAAAGTAGAATCTAGACAAAACAAGGGATACTAACAAAGATAAAGAGGGACATTTAATTACATAAAAGGATCAATTTAGCAAGAAGACATAATAATCCTAAATGTTTATGTACCTCATAACTGACCTCCAAATTATAACGGAGCAAAAACTGACAGATCAGAAAGAAAACACGAGACTCTCCATAATTATAGTTGAAAATTTCAAAACTCATCTCTTAGTAGTTGGTAGACAAGTAGACAGAAAATCAGTCAGGATATAAAAGACCTGAACATTATTAATTAACATAATCTAATTGACATTTATGGTACACTCACCCCAACAACTGCAGAGAATATATTCTTTTTAGGTATGCATGGAATATTTACCAAAATGAACCATATTTTGGACCATAAAACAAGTTTCAATACATTTAAAAGAATTGAAATCAGACTACAGTATATTCTCTGACCACACATAATTGGAAACCTACAACACCCCAACATTTTAGAAATAAAATAAAATACTCTTAAATAATCCACAGAACCGTTCTCAAAAATAGTTCCTCATCTGAACCACAGATGTCCAAAAATGACTTGAAAGACTATTTTCTCAATTCTCCCAAGGATGTTATATAAACAGTATCATTATACAGGTGCAGGAGAAAGGAGATGTCTTAAGCATTAAAGTGTAATTCTCCCATGAAACCCCAGCTGAGAAAGGCAGAATGAGTCAAAGAGGAAATCACAAGGAAAATTATAAAACATTTAGAACTAAGTAATAATGAAAACACAACACATAAAAATGTGTGGTATAACCACTGTATGAAAAGGAAATTTATAGCTTTTGATACTCACAGTAGAAAAGAAACATTAAAAATGCAAATTATCAATATCAGGATTGAAAGAGGGAAGATTATTACAGATCTTACCGTCATTTAAAGAGTACAAGACTGTTATGAAGAACTCTATGTCAATTAATTCAACAACTTAGATTGAAATAGACAAACTCTTTACAATACTTAGAACTATCAAAACTGACAATGAAAAGCTAAACAGCTATATTTCTATCAAAGAAACAACTTTTCATTAAAAATTTTCCCACAAATAAAACACTAGGTATAGATGGCTTCACTGGTCAATTCAATCATTCAAACAAGCTTTCAGAAAATAGAAGAGAAAGATATACTTCCAATCACTTTATGAGGCTAACATTTCTCTAATACAAAAATGGTCAAAGGTTTTTTAAGAAAAGAAAACTAAAGACCACTATGCCTTGTGAAGAACAATAATCTTTAATAACATACTAGTAAACCAAAGCCAGCCATATCCAAAAGGGGTCATACATCATGACCAAATGAAGTTTATCCCAAGAATACAAAGTTGGCTTAAAATCCAAGTCAATTAATATAATTCACACAATTACAGAATAAAAGAGGAAAATCATAGGATCATCTTAATAGAAACAGATAGAACACCCGACAATTCAATATCTTTTGAACCTAGGTGCCAAGTTCAGCTCTCACTAACCCACCTTAGAGGTGCTCACAGTACATGTTTTGAGTACAGTTGACCCTTGAACAACATGGGGCGGTGAGACGGGGGTTAGCGGTGCTGACTCCCATGCAGCTGGAAGTCAGAAGCCTTACAGTAGGCCCTCTGTATCCACAGTTCTGCATCTGAGAACCAACTGTTCAACTGCTTGAAGATCATGTAGTATCAATACTTTAGTATGGATTTACTGAAAAAAAATCTATGTATAAGTGGACCTGCCCAGTTCAAACCTGTGTTGTTCAAGGGTCAACTGTATTATAGTTACATTTTAACATGTTCTTTTTTTTGTCTCCAATGATTCTTTTATTTCATATGTATTTTTGTAAGCCACATAAATAACTTGGAACAAAGTAGAGAGTTATCAACAAATGTAAAATACCTTATTCAGTAAAATAAACTGAAATGCTTCAACTAAAAAAAATATATATATATTATTTTTGATAATAAAAATTCCTAGCAAACTAGGGATAGAAGGGAACATCTCAACCAGATAAGAGAATCAAAAAAAGAGTATAGGGGCTTCCCTGGTGGTGCAGTAGTTGAGAATCTGCCTGCTAATGCAGGGGACGCGGGTTCGAGCCCTGGTCTGGGAGGATCCCACATGCTGCGGAGCAACTAGGCCCGTGAGCCACAACTGCTGAGCCTGTGCGTCTGGAGCCTATGCTCCGCAACAAGAGAGGCCGCGATAGTGAGAGGCCCGCGCACCACGATGAAGAGTGGCCCCCGCTTGCCACAACTAGAGAAAGCCCTCGCACAGAAACGAAGACCCAATACAGCAAAAATAAATAAATTAATATCCTTCAAAAAAAAAAAAAGAGTATAGATAACATCATACTTAATTAGGAAAAACTGAACTTTTCCCCCTAACATCAGGAACAAGGCAGTGTTGTCCACAGATCACCAATTCTATTCAGCATTTTATTGGAGGTCCTACCTAGGGCAATAAAGGAAGAAATAAAAAAATTAAAGGCATAAAAATAGGGGAGGGGCTTCCCTGGTGGCACAGTGGTTGAGAGTCCGCCTGCCGATGCAGGGGACGCGGGTTCGTGTCCCGGTCCGGGAAGATCCCACATGCCGCAGAGCAGCTGGGCCTGTGAGCCATGGCCGCTGAGCCTGCACGTCCAGAGCCTGTGCTCTGAAACGGGAGAGGCCACAGCAGTGAGAGGCCACAGCAGTAAGAGGCCCGCGTACAGCAAAAAAAAAAAAAAAAAAATAGGGGAGAAAAAACTGACTTAATTTGCAGTGGTGACCATGTATGTAGAAAATCCTACCATCAAACAATCCTGGTAGAACTAGTGAATTTAGCAAGCCAGTAGGATACAAGTTCAATATACAAATGTCCATTGCATTTCTATATATAAGCAACAAGCAACTGCCAAATAAAATATAAAGAATTATCATTCACAATAATTTTAAAAAAACATAAAACACTTAGGGGATAAAGGACATTAGAATATGCCACCCCAGGGCTTCCCTGGTGGCGCAGTGGTTGAGAATCTGCCTGCTAATGCAGGGGACACGGGTTCGAGCCCTGGTCTGGGAGGATCCCACATGCCGCAGAGCAACTGGGCCCGTGAGCCACAACTACTGAGCCTGCGTGTCTGGAGCCTGTGCTCCGCAACAAGAGAGGGCGCGACAGTGAGAGGCCCGCGCACCGCGATGAAGAGCGGCCCCCGCTTGCCACAACTAGAGACAGCCCTCGCACAGAAACGAAGACCCGGCACAGGCAAAAATAAATAAATTAATTAATAAACTCCTACCCCCAACATCTAAAAAAAAAAAAAAAAAAAAGAATATGCCACCCCAAAATATACCACTTTGGCATAAGGATTATTTTGACTGAAGGCAACTGAGAGGCAGATGCAGAAGGAACTCTACTGCCCTACCCCTTTCTGCCTAAAAGAAGAACACAAATTTCCCCTTTGTGAAGTATACCCTCCTGCCCTCTCCCAAACCAGGAAGAGGAGAAAGACTCAATCACTGGAGATGACTCTTTTCACTGGTGATGGCTCCAACTTAAGTCTGCATAAGAAACTTCAATAAATAATCCTTATCTACCAATTAGTTTTCCCATATAGTTACCTTCCTACAATTTACCACCCTAGAAGCCCAAATTCTTTTTCCTTTGGCTAGTCAGGACACAATTTATCACCCTTTGTTAAAATGGCATATAAGCTCCCAAGCCTAACTGCTTCTTTGGGTTTTCACTTCTTTTCTATGAGCCCCCCGGCCCATGTGCATGTGTAATAAATCTTCTCTCCTGCTAATCTGCTATCAGTTTAATTTGCAGGTCTCAGTCACTGAATGTAAGAGGGTAGAGAAGTTTTTCCTCCCCTACAGGGACAAATTTAACAGAACATTTGCAAGGCCTGAACAGTGAAAACTACACAAAAGTTATGAGATAATTAAAGAAAATGTAAATAAATGGCCATCATGTGGGCCAACATTATGTGAGCTATATAAAATACATTTCTAAATGTGATATAGCCAAGAAACCATGAGTTTGCAACCTCTGCTCCGGATGTTCTAAATTTTATCCTTGAAACAAACCAGACCACCAGAAAACTGAGTACTCAGGCTACAGTACTATTTTTTTTTTTAACCCAACTGAATTTTAACAGAAAACCCTTCGCTTACATTCTGTAGAAACAATATAAAGCTTGTTTACTTTTGGAATGATGAAGTTATTTATTACAACAAGCAGTTCCTCCAATACAGGGACCCAAAGGAAAAAAATTTTTGAGCCCTAAATTGCACGAAATATATCAGTTATCCAGATTATGTAGTATGGTTGTGGAGTTTATGAATAACACAAACCTCAAAACTCATCAAGTTTCTAATTTGGCTCTGGTTGCTAGTTAATTCAATCTAAGTCTAGTAATTATATATTGTATATGCATTTCTGTGTACTACTTTTACCTCTGGTCTTCATTTACTAATTCTGCCTTTTGTATTTTTATTTTTTATAATATATACTTTTTTAAAATTAATTAATTAATTTATTTTTGCTGTATTGGGTCTTCGCCTCTGTGCAAGGGTTTTCTCCGGTTGTGGCAAGTGGGGGCCACTCTTCATCATGGTGCGCGGGCCTCTCACTGTCACGGCCTCTCTTGTTGCGGAGCACAGGCTCCAGACGCACAGGCTCAGTAGTTGTGGCTCACGGGCCCAGTTGCTCCGTGGCATGTGGGATCTTCCCAGACCAGGGCTCGAACCCGCGTCTCCTGCATTAGCAGGCAGATTCTCAACCACTGCGCCATCAGGGAAGCCCCTATAATATATACTTTTATAAGCTACTTCAAATTCTTTTGTGGGATGAAATATCTTTTACATAAATACAGAAGTAATTTTTTTTAATTTAAAAAGAGTCGAGGTATCCATATTAAAGAATTTAACATTTACCAAGGACATTATAGAGACATTAAAATATTTTAAATGTACACAGTTTCGCACTACTTTTTAAGAGCAGAAAAGGGTAGGAGATAATCAACTTGAAAGGAAAACTAGAGAGAGAAAACCCTAGGGAAGCAGTAGGACTTTGAATAATGAATAGATGTTGAAGAGGGTAGCAGGTAAACAATGTAAGTACTAACAGAATATTAGAATATAATGTAAAGGCAAACAATTCATATTAAGTATCGTAAAAATAAAGTTGGGTGGGTATAAGAATGTCAAATAAAAGATGGTTCAGGTGCAAAACTAAGCTTGGATTTGGTTCTTAAATGTGAAGTAACAAAGAAAAACAAGTTATAAAGCTTTTGAAATACATGAGAGGTACACACCATCATCTCAAACTTTTTGTTTAGACATTACTGAAGCCACTGTCTTAAGAGTTCTAGTTAAGACTTTTATATCTAGAAGGGATCTTAGAGAAACTATATGGTACAATTTAACTTTAGAGATTCAGAAGCGTGAGAATAAAAAAAAAACTTATTTCAAGTAATATACGAAGACTCTAAGTCTTAGAACTCCAACCTACTGATCACCTGGGTTGATTTGAGTAATGTGATTAACTTTTAGTTCTTCTTCCTCATTCCATGTATATACCTAACCAAAGCTAAGAGTTCAAAGAACTTCCCAAGAGAAAAAGATAGGAGGGTAATTCCTTCATTGTATAACTCAAATTACAATGACAGGGCTTCCCTGGTGGCGCAGTGGTTGAGAATCTGCCTGCCAATGCAGGGAACACGGATTCGAGCCCTGGTCTGGGAGGATCCCACATGCCGCGGAGCAACTAGGCCCATGAGCCACAACTACTGAGCCTGCGCATCTGGCGCCTGTGCTCCTCAACAAGAGAGGCCGCGATAGTGAGAGGCCCGCGCACCGAGATGAAGAGCGGCCCCCGCTTGCCACAACTAGAGAAAGCCCTCGTGCAGAAACGAAGACCCAACACAGCAAAATTAAATTAATTAATTAATAAACTCCTACCCCCAACATCTTCTTAAAAAAAAAAAATTGAGAAACAAGCATCTACTGTGTTCAAGATAAAATGCTAAGTCACGGAAGACACCAAGAATAAAACTATTCACAGAAAATCATATAATAATACTATAAGCTCAAGACAATGAAAAAGGAAGCCTATTAAATATACTCTAGAAATACTTAAAAATCAATGTCAACATAATTCAGCATTCTCACTTACCTATCACACTTTATAAAAGATATATTCTTTGTAATTCATAAAATATTTACAGAATGATGATCCACCTGACAAGATTTTTTTCAAATGACATTTATAGGGCTTAATCTTAATATTTTGTTTTTTTAAATAAATAAAGTTTCATAGAAGAAAGTAATTTTCCATCTACTATTATCTCCATTTACTTTATTTCATAGATAAAACGAAGAAAATCAGGGAAAAGAAACTGAGAAAGATATTTTGGGAAGATAACAAATATTGTACAAATGTGACAAAATAATAAAAAGGAAAACTTTCCAATGTCTGTGAACACTTAAACACCAGCACAAGTTTTTGGAAAATCTTAACCAGTATTTCCTATAGAACATAAGAATTCGGAAACTGTATTTCTCAAACTTGCTTAAACGGTTCATACAAATATATGTTGATCTTTTTATGATTACAAATGTAGAACATGTGACAAAGACTAGGGAAATGGCAACAGGACAAATTCAAGGTTAGAACCAGTTAAGGATAAACACTAGATAGACAAATGAGAAGGTCAACAAATGAGAAGGTCTGTATGAGAAGGTCTGTAATCAAGGAGTTAGGCTGGTCACAATCAAACATCAAGTAGAAGAGCAGAATCTAAACCATCTGTAGCAGGAATAAGAAATCAAAATAAAGTGGGCAGCAGGTATCAAAACTCAGAGGAAGAGGCTAAATGATAAAAGGTCTGAGACTAAAGAAGGAATTCAGAGAGGAGAAAACACCAACAAGCAGTTTAACACTGGCTCAACATTGCTCCTCATCTCAACAGTCCCTTGGAATCTGGAGGTTGGGAGAAGAGTTGCAGCACTTAAGAAGTGTAAAGACAGAGATGTGCAGATGTAACTGACCATCTTTTCCTATGGGACCACATGATTTCAGTGCCAATTTCAAAATTAAATTGTGGCAAAAACACAGTACATATAAATACAAGAGGAAAGTATGAAGTAGATTTTAAATGACTTAATTTGCTACTATGCAAAGGAATTTGAAACAGCTTAGCCTTTGGATAACCAAGATATATATTATCTTAATCTCATTTTTTATTTTCATAGACAATATAAAATAGAACTAGTCTCAAAGAAAGGACTTCTGTGACTGCATGAAAACCAGCTGGCACCTGTGACAGAATATAGAAAAGAAGCCTAAAACCTTCAAAAAGAAAAATATTCAAATTTGACAAATACTTCATATACTTGTTTCTACTTGCTAAGATAGGAATATTCAAATAGTTATAATTTACAAAGTCCTTTCCTAATCATTTAGAACTGTAACATATGACATTTGATGAAATGTATAACCCATTTAAGTTTTTAATTATCCTTACCAAAATCAAAAGTGTTACTTACAGAATGTTATTCCTCAAGCAAAACCACTTTCTACTTATGTCTAGCTTCTTTCACTCACTATTTCACTTGGGAATCCTCAAAATCCTTTTTCATAGATTCTGAATGACTAATCTAGGGCTTATAATTGTAAAGCAGTATTTAAATTTTTTTCCACAAAATGTTTCCCATGTCTTAAATCTGCTACATTGTAGTTGAAGGAAAAAGAAACCTAGAGAGAGTGACAAAAGTGATTAGAGAAGTTGGGACTATGTGATAAATTAAGAAATTTGATAAAATGGTAAAAGAAAACATTTTAATCAAATAGACTTAAATCTAAATCTTAGTTTTCTGCCATTACTGACTGTAAACTTGGGCAATATACTAAACCAGCGGTTATTCAGGTATGGTCCACAGGATCCATGGGGATCCTCAAGACTCTTTCAGAGGGTCTCTGAAGTTAAAACTATTTTTATAATACAGTACTAAAATGTTATTTGCCTGTTTCACTGTGTTGACACTTGTACTGATGATACAAAAGTAATGGTGGGTAAAACTGCTGTTCCCTTTACACGAATCATGGTCATATCACGAATCATCATATTCTTCTGTCATGCACTCATAATTAAGTGAAAGGAAAAAAAAAGGTGAGTTTCCATTATGAAGCAGTAAAAAGTACTCATTTTAAAATTTTCAACCTTGAGTATATTACTTTTAAATATTCTGTGTAACAAAATGGGAAACATTTCTGCTCCATACCAAGGTACTGTAGTTGTCTCAAGAAAACACTTATATAAATGTGAGCTAAACCAATAGTTTTTTTCACGAACACCAATATCATTTCAAGGAAAACAACTCACTTTCTTTGTCATCAGTGATAAAATCAAGCTTTCAAGTATACATTAGAATTTTGGAAAACTTATATCTGTCACTGAATGTGACAGCTTCCCACTTTTTACTTTTCTAAGGAGAACAGTGGTGATATTAGCAAATGTTATTATTGCAGAATAAAATGCAGCAATATTTGAAAGTCAGTAAATCAGTATTTTGCAATTGCCAATGTATGGTGCTACAAAATCATGCACCAAAAGATCTATTCAAAACACACAAAAACCCAGTGGGTTTTAATTGAACAAAGCTCAGAAAATTCATTGATAATGTTTCAGATTACACCCTGAAACTGACCTCCAGGAAACCCCCATTTGAGTAGTTTTAGGAGTGGTATCAAAGAAGAATATCCACAATTATCAAAAGGGTTATTAAAATATTCTTCCCCTTTTTTTACCCTCATATAAACGTAAGACATTTTCTTCTTAGACTTCCTCCAAAATAATGTATTGCAACAGACTGAATATAAAAGCAGATATATGAGTCCTGTTATCTTCTATTAAGCCAGACTTAAAATATATTTGTAAAAATGTAAAATAAGGCCATTCTTCTCAGTTGTTTTTCTTTTGGATAACAGTTATTTTTTATAAAATTATGTTAACATGTAATGACACAATCCCTCTGTATAATCACTTAAATTTTCAACAAATTGTAACTAATGTGGTCAATTTCTATTGCCACCATAAAATTATGTGGGCATCCTATGTACAACATATACCTATCTATCGACATGCAACCAGTTAGTTAGAAGTGTGATTCCATCCAAGACCAATATTAATGGCCAATATTAATCTAACCACTCATTAAACCAAAAGTTATCTCACATACATTTACAAACACCTCCTGAAAGACCTTTGTCTTGGCAAATCTGGAAGCTATATATTAAAACCAAACCAATGATTAAGCAGGACTTTGATACTCAGCAAGTTTGTAGTGATCAAGTCATTTCACATCAGACTGAGTTCTTCAGTCAAGGGTCAGAACAGGGCCCCTAACAATTCAGAACCAGGAAAGTGCCAATGTTGCTACATGTATATGCAGATAATACATGATGTAGACTTTTCCTAATGCATGCTTCACAGCATCCTCCACATTAACCACTGGACTATGGTGGATTAATGTGGGACCAGTGGCATTTGGATGACCCTGCCTTTACTCTCATGTGAGAGTAGTAACAGATTAATTCACATACCTCTAGTTATACTATCTTTTTGCAAGCTGTTTGAAGCCTTTATACTCCACTAAAATATCAGTCTTCTTTAGAGGGATTATTAACTAACATAAGTGTATCTCTTAGTCATCTTCTACTACTCCTATATGCATTCTCCCGAAGTTGGTGTGTGAAAGCAATGTTGCAACTTCTGCCCCTCTGTTCAAGATAGACTCGACTTTCAAATAAGAGTATTCATAAAGCATAATATAGCAGGGACATGAATGTGTGTATGCAGAGTATATGTAAGCATATATGTGAGTGTGTTGCATAAAAATACACATATATACATAAGAGTATTCATAAAGCATAATGTAGCATGAACATGGATGTGTGTATACAGAGTTTATGTAAGCATATATGTGAGTGTGTTGCATGAACATACACATATATACATACACATTATGTATAACAACATACTGATTGAATTGGTAATAGAAAAATCTTTGCGGATAAAAAGATGAAAATGGGATCTAGGGGACTTTCTAGACAGCCTGACATTCATAAATATGCATAACAATTAGATAAGCACAAAAAAGATAACGTAAAGGTGCTTAAAGAAAAATATTTGCGTACTAAAAAATTCAGAATGTTAAAAACATGGGTTTCAAACTATTCAGATGAACAAATGAAGTAAAATACTAGTATTTGAATACAAATCTATACACATCCTGAATCCAAGAATGTTTAAATACCAATGACAGACATTCTATCTTCCGAATTTTTACTTTCATGAAGCAAAGTTAGCTGGACTAATAAGCTCATTGAATTTCAAGTGCCTAGCATGTTAAAGATGCTCAATACTGGAGCTAAATTATAAGATTCAATCTGCCCCAAACGTCCAATCTTTCCAAAGCCTCTTAATGAATGGAAAATGTTACTTACATTAATTCAAATAATTTACTTATTTAGCTAAACTTTTCTGTCTCCAGATCAAATTATATTTATGTCCTAAGAGTAACTCCAACTCTTCCTAGTGAAAAATGTCACCAGTATTATACTAACTATATAGATACAGAACTTTAGAAATCCACGGAAGACTTACTGATAAAATATATAAATGATGTGCATTATATAAGCCAATCTATTTTATAGACTAAAAAGAAATATAGGAAGTAACTGTCAAAAGAGTCTACTTCACAGAGATTTTATATCATTACTAAAAATAATTTTTATGATAAATAGCAAATGGACTTCCCCTGTTTAGATGAAAATACACTATTTACCACTAGTCCATAATGGTGACAAATCAAAAGGAAACAATAGTGTCCCTGTGACTCTTTCAAGCTTATTTTATTAAAAACCGTCTGATGTCAAGATAAATACAGAGAAAGAAATGGTTCCATAATAAACCTACTTAATATGTTTAAATCTGACCCTTAATTTAGTTACACCGTAAACAGTTCAGCCAAATCCTCAACCACTGAATCTCTAAGGAACAATGACAGAGATTTAAGGCTTTTAGATTATGTATTACAACCTGTCAAATCAAGTACAGATGAAGCTAGACACTGGCTCCAGCTGACAAAGGAACAAGATTGGGCATGAGAGTTATTATACTTAACACTGTAAATATATATATATATATATATATATATTTTTTTTTTTTTTTTTTTTTTTTGCGGTACGCAGGCCTCTCATTGCTGTGGCCTCTCCCGTTACGGAGCACAGGCTCCGGACGCGCAGGCTCAGCGGCCATGGCTCACGGGCCCAGCCGCTCCGAAGCATGTGGGATCCTCCCGGACCAGGGCACGAACCCGTGTCCCATGCATCGGCAGGCGGACTCTCAACCACTGCGCCACCAGGGAAGCCCTGTAAATATTTTTATTTTCAAAAACTTGCTACTTTTTTAAAGCAAAAATATATCAAATGCTATAACCTGAAGAAAGTATTTTGAATTTGATTAAAATTAAAAGATTTGTGAAAATTTCTCATTTCTAAAGCAATTCTTATAGAAAAACTACTAAACATGGTTCAAATAGAAACAATGAAACCAGAATATATAGTAATCAAGTTTCTGAAATGACCTCTCATATGTTTTATGTTTTCATATTTAAAAAGCTTATGTATAAACTTCAGGTTTATATACACAGCACTTGGTCACACAAATTTGGAATATACCCTTCCAAAAAAAGTTTGGAGGACTTTTTCTTCTTACTGATCTTTCTGAGTACTAAGGTTCATTACTATATATGACTTAGAGGAAGAACATCAAAATTCTAAAATTATAATCATGTCTCAGCAAAAATAACATAAGCAATACAAAAAAAGAGATATTTACATAGGCTCCCAGCCCTTTTCCATCATCTGTATTTGGCTATTTTCCTGAGTATTAGTTAAGGTGGGCAAAAGGAACAGAAACACTTTGACTACTTTGGTTTGGAGAAGAAAATTACTGACTGGATTATTTGCATAATTAAAATAACCAAGTTATTCTATTAAATCCATTACCTTGGAGAGCTGAGAAGCAATGATATAAGTTGAAATCAAGCTTTTCCAGTTTTACTATAAGTTTTAGAAACTTACAGTATTTTACTCAAGACTTTGATGATCATCTAAAAATTTAGGTTAAATACACAGGGGTATATATAATAAGCAATCACAATTTAAAAGGTAAACCATAGCATTATGAGAATTAATCTGCACTAATTCACTGATGATATTGATTTTGTTTTCTTTTTATGAAGACTTAAATAAAAGCACCTTGTAAAAATGTATGATTCAAAAGTCCAAGTTACATTCGAAGAAGAAAAAAAAATAGCAGGAATTCAATGTTTAATGTAAGTAATCAGAAATCTATATAAAATTCCAGATGCTCAATAAACAGTCATAAAGATGAAAATTATGGTGACAAGCTTCACATATTAGAAGTTTGTTTGGCCCAATATTAGATACAATAATAATATTGTCACTGTGACATATAGATGAACTTCATTATTCATTATTAGATATTTACACAAGGAGCTAACCTGTTAAAAATTTTTTTCTAGAAAGCTCACTGTATAAAATATATCTATTCACTTGCAATATGAGGTACTTTAGAAAATGGTATATTTAGCTTCAGAGTTAGCAAGTCTATTCTTTTTAAACTTTTATTTTTAGCATTAGGTCATTATGAGCACTTTTAATTTTGGAAAAGAATATTTTATTACTAGTTGGAAAATTTTCACTTCTAGTCTGCCAGTAATTGACAAATACTCAGCTAAATAAAATAATATTAAATAAAGAGAAAACTCAGTATGGTTTAATGCGACAGGTGTATAGGAACCAAATTAAGAGAAACTGAAAACTAGGACGAACAATCAAAATTACAGAGGTAAAATAACCTCTGTAACTAACTAGTGACTATGAACAAATTAGGCAACGTAAAATCTTAACATGACATTAAACACTTTTGTGTTTTAGTGGGAATAATGAAAAGCCAATTTTTAAGATAGTATTAGAAAAACCTAAACTTAAGGCATAAAACTATGCCCAAGTGGGTTTTCCCCATAAAATAAATAAGACTTCTAAAATCTGTCATATGCTGAAATGACCAAAGAAAATGTCATATAAATTTACTGAAATCTATAAGTTACGCTTCTTTTAAAATCCAAAGCAAAATTTTTAAAAAGCAAATAAAAATGTCCCACTAGAACTTTATAATTAGACTTGTTTAATCTGAACCACTAATAGTCATGTGACCACTGCTAATTATTGAAGTTCCTTGATGAAAGTATATATCACTATTTATAAGATTCACCATACCACTTCTAAGAAGACTCACTAATTCTGTCAAAATATATAAAAAAAAAAAGAAAGGAAAAGAATGGAAATTAACCAGAGAATTCAACTCAGACAATAGCTCTTAGGAGAGGGGTAAAGAGTATGTTGGCAGGTGTCTGCAAGGAGCTAGATAATACAATGGAATCAGTTTTCATTCTGCAGAACAACCATGAGACTTGCTGCAATGTCAGCTCCAAGCATACACTGAGGGACTCCAGAAAATGCTCATTGATCATGCAGCACTTTATAATGCGCATAGGCTTTTTTCTCCTGTTAACCCCGCCTAGCTTCCCTTTGCAGCTTATTCTCCCAAGCCCTCTCCCCCTAACAAATTCTCTTCCTGAAGATAGTAAAATATTTAATGAATTATCTTAACAGTCTAAGTATTAGGAATACCACTCAGCATCATTACACCATCATGAAAATTAGCCAGTTTTTTTTAATGGGGGGGGAACCCTACAACCCCCAAAATAAGAAAATGGGATTTAAATATCTATATATCTATAAGTACAAATATCTGATGGTATATTACATCCAAGGCCAAAACCAATTATAGCTTCACTTTGACATGTATTTTCTTGAACTGATTTATACGCAAATAGGTTCTATAACACTGACACAAACAGGAAAAAAAGAAAATATAATTTAAAATTCTCATGACTCAAAATGCAGATTTTTGTGAGCTCTCAAGCATTAGTTAAATTTTACAGTCTTTTAATTTTTAATTTAATAATTTATTTTATAATAAAGTCACATGAAAAACCTAGAAGCAGAATGTACCAGCTAAATTAAGCCATTAGATTAATATATATGCTTAATTTTACCCTAGAAACTAAAATAACCAGCTGTTTTTAATAGTTAACTGCAAGCAGAGTTTTGGGCTTAGATATGTAAATGAATTCTAAGACATATGATACTAAACCTACTCAAAGCTGCTTTGCAGACCCCACCTTCTAATGAGTTAATCTAAAGGTCACCACCAGCACAAGGCTTTTTATTAAGTCCGAGGCCCTTTCTTTCTTTTTCTTTTTTCCCCATCAAACATATATCTACAATTTACAAAACATTAGGTTTAAGCAAAATAAGGTTTTAGTAATCATGTGAACTAGATTGGCACATTCTCACACAGAATAAGGTCTGACCGTATCTTGCTTTTATGCTCTGCCTCTCTTTGCTCTCTCCTCTAATCTATTCATCTGTAAAATAATTCCGGCAGATAAGATTTCTTTGTTCAGATTTCAACTTCCATTTCATTTACAAACCTAGCCCTACCTCAAGAATGTCTTCTAGAACATATGCTTCCATTTCAGCCGCTGTCTCCACCATGTTTTATCAAACTGCCATGTTTCTTACTGCACTATGATTAGATCATTGCCAGCAGGAACACTCCTCTGTGTCAGCAAGGGAACAGGAAATGGAATGTTCTATTACATGCCTAAAGCAGCTTAGCTGTTCACTAGCCAGGCATCTACCAAAAGAGCAGGGGGTGACTCACTGTGTATTTTTTAAAGATACAGAAGCTCTATTCCAAACCAAACTTCTGTCAAGTAATTTCAACAGGCAAAATAAAGTCTCTTATTTTACCATTTCAAATTTTAAAACTCTACAATTTCAAAAAAGAAATAATAACATATTTTTTTAAAACCTATTTAATCACGTCTGGTTTCCTGGTTGAACAAAAGAGGTTGAAGTGGGTTACGTAGCAATTTATCCTTAGTAAAGCCTTGTAGTAAGATTAATGGCTGTATTAAACACGCAAAGAAGGAGGCAAGGTAATACCAAATTAGGAATGTTACATCAGCCATATGTATTATGTAACATATATATTACAGGTGCTGACTTGAGGGTGCCAAAAGTAATAATTTAATGTAGTTTTTTAACGGTAAACTAGTTTTCTATAAACTAATCTGTTAGGAAATATCTAAGAGAAATGAGATTAACATTCAACAGATTTACAATCACTGAGGCAAGCCATAACATATCACGGTTATATGCATTTTCTAGGAATGTCTTTAACCTCATTTATTAACCAAAGAAATGGCTCCCCCCACCTTATCATAAATACTACAAGAGACTAAAATATTTCAGATGAATGAAATTCAGAAACACTGTTTCTGGATCATTAAATAGCAAATAAAGTGGGTGAGTAACAGTAGAGCTAATTTTATATTTATCACTGTAATTGAGCCTCAGTTTAGTAACATTTTTTACTTTGTCAAATTTCTTCCTTATATAATATACAAAATGCAATGGGAGAGGAACAATGTTTTGTGCTCTGCAGTATTAACAAAATAACCCTGTACTTGTGAGAGTGCCATACAAACTGAACTTGAAGTGATCCCTCAATTAGGTTAACCAATCTAATTATAACTCTAAGGTGAACAGTTCTTCTAGTCTAAATTTTCCTAACTAGAGAAAGTGAATTTTTTAAAGGAAAGGAAAACGACAGGAAAGACCATTCACATATGGTCAAATCTCAGTGATGATATGAATGGCCTTTCCAGTAATGTCTCCTCAAAGTGATACCATGTTTTAGTAGAAAGATTTTGTAATTCTCTTGGGCCTTAGTTTATTTATCTGTGAAAAGGGATAACATTCACTCAACAATGGATTTTCTATTGTATATCAGAAACTGTCCTGGGTACAGTCAACAAAAGATAAAATTTCTTCTAAACGGGTTTATAAGAAGATTAAATGAGGGCTTCCCTGTTGGCGCAGTGGTTGAGAGTCCGCCTGCCGATGCAGGGGACACGGGTTCATGCCCCGGTCCAGGAAGATCCCACATGCCACGGAGCGGCTGGGCCTGTAAGCCATGGCCGCTGAGCCTGCACGTCCGGAGCCTGTGCTCACAACAGTGAGAGGCCCGCGTACCGCAAAAAAAAAAAAAAAAAAAAAAAAAAAGATTAAATGAGATAAAGTATCTACTACTCAGTTTCTGTTATTTAGGAGACATCTTCACTGTGTAAGGCAATATACAAGTCATTGTTTTTCAAATAAACATGTTATTTAACCCTCACAATACCCTAGGTGATAATAATTCAAAATAATTACCTTGTGCTTATTATATGTGATACACCACTTTAAGTGCCTTGTATATATTAACTCATTAAATCTCACAATAATCCTAAAAGAAAGGTAGCTACTATTATCTCCATTCTGGAAACTGAGGTACACAGAAGTTAAGCAACTTCCCCAACTTACTCGCAACTAAGCTAATTAAGTTAAGAAGCTAAGATTTGGACCCAGGTACTTGACTCCAGAGTCTGTCCTCTGAACCATCTACTATACTTCCTCCAGATGATATGACCCTCACTTTATGGATGAGAAAATCAAGTCGCAGACAGTACATAGTTATATAGCAGAGTTGAGATTCAAACCCAGAATGGTCTGACTTCAAAGGATGTGTGAAATTAATGGAAAACAAATGATATTAAAAATGTTTTCCCGGGCTTCCCTGGTGGCGCAGTGGTTGAGAGTCCGCCTGCCGGTGCAGGGGACACAGGTTCGTGCCCCGGTCTGGGAAGATCCCACATCCCGCAGAGCAGCTGGGCCCGTGAGCCATGGCCACTGAGCCTGCGCATCCGGAGCCTGTGCTCCGCAACGGAGAGGCCACAACAGTGAGAGGCCCGCGTACCACAAAAAAAAAAAAAAAAAAAAAAAAATGTTTTCCCTCAGACCATATACAGCACTTTCATTTATGTATGAGTGTGTCTGGTATTTGGAGGTTCTCAAACAAAATAATGTCCATTGTTAAGACACAGCTTATGAAGAACTAGAAAACTGACCTTACTATTTTCCTCCTTCCAGCTCAATCCATTCCATACTTCAAATAAACTGCTTCATCCTTAGATTAGGAGAAGTCATCAATGAAGTTTCTGTTTCTCAAACCTTCTTCCAACAGAAGTAATGGTAGATTTGAATTCAAGGAACTCATATGTTCATACATTCTTATTTCCCATAAGCCAAGAACAGGCTTTCCAACTTTGACAAGAAATCGGGCCCCCTAAGATTCAAGTCAATCAAACCATTCACTGTCTCCTTCCTTCCTGTTCTAGCATTAATACGGTGCTTCCCTTATGTTTTCTGACATATACCGTTAAGTTTTTACTAATAAAGATGTGATTATAGCTTTCTAACAGAATTACAGATATTTATATATCATTTAACATGTCTCTCCCTTACAGATCACAAGCTTGATGAAAGCAGGCAATGCTCTGTTTGCCAAGGTATACCCAGGGCCAGCACAGTCTCTGGCATAGAGCAAGGACTTAAGTATTTGTTGATTAAATAACAAACGCATGAATAAAGGAATCATCTGATATCCAGTTCTGTATACTAATGCCTTTTAAATTATTGCTACCACTAGGAATTATTTCTGATGACAAGAACATGTGTTCTGTGACTATTATCTTTAGGTCACTGAAATAAGATACTAGAAATGTTGAATATAAACAGAATCTATATTTGAGAATTTCTGTAATTCTTTTTTTTTTAAATAAATTTATTTATTTATTTTTGGCTGTGTTGGGTCTTCGTTGTTGAGCGCGGGCTTTCTCTAGTTGCAGTGATCAGGGGCTACTCTTCATTGTGGTGGGCGGGCTTCTCATTGCCGTGGCTTCTCTTGTGGAGGAGCACGGGCTCTAGGCGCACGGGCTTCAGTAGTTGTGGCAGGCAGACTCAGTAGCTGTGACTCGCGGGCTCTAGAGCACAGGCTCAGTAGTTGTGGCGCACGGGCTTCGTTGCTCCACGGCATGTGGGATCTTCCCAGACCAGGGATTGAACCCGTATCCCCTGCGCTGGCAGGCGGATTCTTAACCACTGCGCCACTCGGAAGTCCCTGTAATTCTTTGTTATACAGCAAAGTAATTATTTATTCTTAATTTTATTTTCTAGTTCTTTTGTTAATATGAGGACCTATGCCACAGCATAGGATACTTTGGGCAAAAGGGTGTGTGAAAGGAGATTCATATACATCTGCTGTAAGACCCTACATCCTAATAGTAAGCCACTTTCCTTCTAGTTCAACCTCAATTTGTGGGCAAAAAAACCTGTTTTCCTATTTGCCTAAATGGATTTCAAAATCTTTAATTTTCACCTATGGCAAAAGCATTAAAGCATAAATGATAGTTAACCTACTAACAGTTATGCAAACAAACACAAACTAACAGATGTAAGTGACTTAAATCATAAAGGAAAATACTTACTACAATAAGAAGATTCAAACATCCAAAGTGAAGAGAAAAGCCTCCCATAAAAAGTGAGGGAAAAGGACAGAAGAAGCTTAATAAATACCAAGACTGCATAAAGGAATCTTCTGAAAGTTACAATTTTATTTAGGACCAGCACTGATTTCTTTGAACAAGGAGCAAGAAAACCAAACACACACACACACACACACACACACAGAGAAATATGTTGAAAAGCAAGCAACCCTATTTTGTATGGTTTAACATTTTGTTGATGTTTGTTCCTCCACATAAAACATTTTTTTTTCAATCAAATATTCCTTGTAAAGAAGTTCTGCTCCCATCAAATATTTTGTTCTATTTAGGGAAGGGCGAGACTTTTCAAAATCCACATTTTCAAACAAAACAAGGACAAATAATTGGTTGCAGTATAAATGTAATTATTTCACCCGCCTACATAAAAACAAACTATTAGAAAAACAAAATCTGAACAAACTTCACCTCTCAAAATGTGTGAAATGTAGTCATTACTTTATAATATCTCTATTTTTCTCTTTTCTCTCTGTAAGTTATATTTTAGCAGAAGTGTAAAATAGCCTGGACCAAGCATAAGTGACATACATACATTAAAGAGTTAAACAGAATTTAAATTAAAAGGCTAACAAAATATGGTCAAATTTCTGATACCCTATATATATTATTAGAATAACTCTATCCCCACGAATTTACCTTATATTTCTCCTAAGCCAAACCATGCCACAATATGACTGGGGGTTCTCGATATATGTCTTTTTTTTTAAACTTATTTTATTTTTTTTTAGTTTTGGCTGCGTTGGGTCTTCGTTGATGTGCATGGGCAGGAGCTCTAGGCACGTGGGCTTCAGCAGTTGTGGCTCACGGGCTCTAGAGTGCAGACTCAGTAGTTGTGGTGCACGGGCTTAGTTGCTCTGTGGCATGTGGGATCTTCCCGGACCAGGGCTCGAACCCGTGTCCCCTGCATTGGCAGGCGGATTCTTAACCACTGCGCCACTAGGGAAGCCCTCAATATATGTCTAATGTAGCACAGTAATATTCTTTTCATTACCACCACAGATTACTTTCTTTTTTTAAAAAAACTATGGTTTTTATCTGCAAAGTAATACATGCACACAGAAAACATTCCTATATAAAAGAGAACATAGGGAAAAGTAAACCTATCTCTCACCAACCCCTAAAAGCACAACTAGTGGGCTTCCCTGGTGGTGCAGTGGTTGAGAGTCTGCCTGCCAATTCAGGGGACACGGGTTTGTGCCCCGGTCCGGGAAGATCCCACATACCGCAGAGCGGCTAGGCCCGTGAGCCATGGCCGCTGAGACTGCGCGTCCGGAGCCTGTGCTCCGCAACGGGAGAGGCCACAACAGTGAGAGGCCCGCGTACCGCAAAAAAAAAAAAAGCACCCCTAGTGTATTCTTCCAGAAATAACCTACATATATAAAGCATATCTTAGTGTAGATTATTTTTTATACAAATGGAAGCATATTGTACATACTTTTCTTCATCTCCATTTTAAAAATGTAATACTCCATAATTGTTTCAGATTAGTATATGTATCTCTCTCTTTGACTGTGATAGTTGCTCAAATTTTCACTAAAAAACTGTACTATAATTTATTTAATCAGTTCCCTTTTGATGGGCATTTGTGTTGCTTCAACATTTCACAATACTGCAATGAACATGCCCAACAAAAGGGCACACATACTCTGCACATACCCGAATATAACTGTACTGTAAATTTCTTGATGGGTACATCTATTTAAAACTTTATTTAAAACTTTATGTTACCAAATTGCCCTCTAAGGTTGAATTTACATTCTGACAGTGAATGAGACTGCCTGCTTCCCTACAAATAGTAAGTATTAATGATACAAAGTCTATTAAGAGAAACTCATATCAGAAATAAGCATGTTTTAAAACATGTATCTAGATTTATCCTTACTCCCTCATCATTTCCACTTTTCAAGGAAATGCAAATGAAAATTACATCTCCTCTCATCTAACTTCTGTCCCCTTAACAGCAACAAAAAACATTAATTCCCTGACAGATTAAGAATTTATTTACCACCAAAAAAACACAAAAAACAAAATAAGGAGCCACAGTGCAGATTCTATCTATATGTATGTACTTGGAGAAGAGAGAAGAATGGTGAGTCAAATGACACTTTTTTTTTTTTTTGCGGTACATGGGCCTCTCACTGTTGTGGCCTCTCCCATTGCGGAGCACAGGCTCCGGACGCGCAGGCTCAGCAGCCATGGCTCACGGGCCCAGCCGCTCTGCGGCATGTGGGATCCTCCCAGACCGGGGCACGAACCCGTGTCCCCTGCATCGGCAGGCAGACTCCCAACCACTGCGCCACCAGGGAAGCCCCCAAATGACACTTTTAAAAAATCTACTTCGGTTAAATACAAATTCCATACAGGTTTAATGGACTCTAACTAAGTTGTGAAGTTTCTGCCGGAATTTAGTATTATAAAGATCCAGAATTCTTTGGGTATGTTCTTACTAAACTAAATTAATAAAATACTGTTGGGTGTTCATTTGTTTGCCTTCCACATTTATTTCAAACTATTCATTTCTAAAGCATAAATTTCTAAAGTAATCCTTCCATCATTATTGGAAAAAAAATCGAACGCGAACTAAGATGAAGAAGATAGGTTTTTATTAACAAAAAGAGCACTAAACAGCTTCTATCACAGTTTCTTGACATGTATCCCAGGTCTAATTTTGATGATAATGTTTAAAAATAAGAATGATTAAAACTTCACCAGAACCTCCAAAATAAATGTTAATAGTTGGACAGGCTTCTAGATATGTGAGGAACACCTAAAAGGCTTAGGTAACAAAGGATTAAGCAAGGATATATAAAATTATAACCTAATATATAAAATCATGCAAAGGTCATCCATTAGTATGTTCTAAATGTGAGGAAGGATATTTATTGCTTAAATAAAATTTTTCTCAAGGCTAATGCTATAAAAAGTCCCTAGTAAACTTTCTTTTGAAAGATCAATTACTATTTTGATCATTCATTTATACAAATATTTAGTGAGTGCTTACTAGGTGACAGGCTTTATACTACACAATGGATAGAATGACAAATAGTTACTGCACCTTCAAGAGTCTATAATCTAGAAAAACCTGATCCTGATTTTCAACAAAGTCTAAAATCAAAATCTTCAATGATTTTTTCATCTTCTCTGATATACAGTCCCTTTCCATTTTTCTTTAACTAATAAATAAAACTCAAAACTCCATTCAGAACAATACTGAAAGTATTATTATATTTAAACAAATATTTCATCCAGATGTGTCCCATGTATAGAATTAAATACAACCACAGTCTTGTCCAAATATAAGTAACAGACTAAGCAAAGTAAGAAACAAAACAGCTTTCCCTCCTTTCACATCTCCAATTACAGTTGTGCCTGCTGGACACTTGCACTTGTTGTCTCTACCGATGCTAGGTCACAACATGAATTCATTATTTTCCTAGTATTTCACAATAGGTTCTATGTATACAAAATTGACAAGATTTTTATTGTTTTTGGAGAACATTCACCTCCCAAATTTGTCTGTACAACATTTCAAATAAAAATAAACAAGTACATATATAACAGGAATAACTTACTTCAACATTTTTTGTTTTTGTTTCAAATAGGCTAAATCTACTGATAGTACAGTGCTCTCAATTTCTTCTATTCCAAAGCAACAAGTATCTACCAACAAAAATAAATATACCCCCCCCCACACACACACACACAGCCTACCTCCCTACCCCAACCCCACAAGCACAGTGGTGGGGAGAGTAGAGAGCCTGGGGATAAAAGTGCAAACTACAACAAGAGACAAGTCCAAAGCCAATTTTTTTGAGTAACCAATTTCTACCACCTTTCTGGAAGGACGATTGTCCTACTCTA
The DNA here is from genome assembly GCF_949752795.1 of Hyperoodon ampullatus. Lineage (NCBI taxonomy): Eukaryota > Metazoa > Chordata > Mammalia > Artiodactyla > Ziphiidae > Hyperoodon > Hyperoodon ampullatus. The sequence goes on along the minus strand of NC_136914.1, from coordinate 51,367,845 downwards.
GGGCAGCGGTCCCCAATCTTTTTGGAACCAGGGACCGGTTTCGTGGAAGATGATTTTTCCGAGGACCTGGCGGTGTAGGGTGGATGGTTCAGGCGGTAATGCGAGCCATGGGGAGTGAAGGGAAGTGGCAGATGAAGCTCCGCTCCATAGCCGCTGACCTCCTGCTGTGCGGCCTGCGTTCCTAACAGGCCAGGGACAGGTAGTGGTCCGCGGCCTGGGGATTGGGGACCTCTGCTCTAGGGGACACAAGAAACAGCTCCAGGTCACTTAAGACAGTATCAAAGGCACGCAAAATAATCAGGATGCAAAAACTACCAAAGGAACCTTGCAACCTCAACTCCTTCTCTGGTTGCTTGATGGCCTGGAGTTGCTGGCAGCAAGCTCCAATCAGTCTGGTTTCTCATGATGCCAATTACCACTCTGCTGTTTCTAGCCTAGTCTATTCATAACAAATCTGGAATGGTTTGCCTGCAAGCAATTATTGCAAGTGCTCTTTCAGAATCATAATTCCATCTCCTAAGAAATGTATTACATTAAATTGTCTATATCCCCAAAAAACTAGGCCCAAAATTGCAAAACGGAGTCCCTTTTCCACTAACCTGATCCTGACCAGAGATCCCAACACAAACCCCATATATATATATATATATATATATATATATATATATATATTTTTATATATATATATATATATTTTTATATATATATATAAATATATATATATATAATATATATAAAGAAATACTGATTTCATTCAAGGTAACTGTGACTCTTTGGTCATCATGAAGATATCTCACAACACAGCTACGTTAGAAGCAATGTTACTACCATTACTTTCAACTTCCCCCACAAATTTCAGATATTCAGTTTTACTACCAAATCTAATAGAAACTAACACCAGATAAGAAAACAGAAGTTAATATATAACAACTTTTATGTGTGTAATATATAAACACTAGCATGTTTTATGAAATCACTACTATGTTTTATGAAACCAAATTTAACCCACATTCATATCTTTCAATAGCTCTTTCATCAATTTCTTAACAGAGACAACTATATTTACAATTACTTGACAATTCCCATCCTCTTCAAGAACACATATGCCAATGTCTCTCAGTGAAGGCAGTTAATATTCTTTAAAGGGTAGCCACTGAAAAACCAATAGCTTACAAAATGTTAAAAAGCATAACTGAATTGCCAAATATAATTTTATACTTTAATATTCATTTTTGTATGCTCAGGTAAACCATCTCTAACACAAATTCCACAATTTCCAGTAAAATGCTTAGTTTTTAAAGTATTTCTCATAAGTTATTTTAAGGGTATATATTTGCATAATTTGATTTCTTTTTAAGCACTCCAGCTTGCCTAGAAAACTATGTATAATTTAAGTAGAATCATTATAGATAGTGTACTTAGGTCTTAGGGTCTTAGCAGTTTACACTTTCAGTACTTAAACGCATATAACAGCATAGTATTTTATGATTTTTAAAATCAAATATGAAAAACATACAATTAGAAATGTGCTTCCCAAAAGATGTTTCTGATGCAACACTCCTAAAATCAGGCTTTCAAAAAACATTTTACCTATGTACAGTAGAAACAGGATGCCAACCTATCTTTAAGTTCAAGTGGCATCAAAATAAATTCTTTCATTCAACAAATATTGTCCAGCTAGGGACATAAGATAATCCCTATCTTTAGAAGGATAAAAAAGGCCATCTCTATTCCCATCTTTTATTCCAGTTCTTCCAGAAGATATACCCTGCCTCTAGTGGCTGTAGCTCTCCTTGATCACATGACTTTCTTCTTATGGAAAAACCAGGCTTCTAATCCCAGTCTTCAGTATGTCAGAGAAAATGTCATCTTATTTAAAGGCACTGGTGGGAAGAAGGACTCAGAATTTTCCCATACATCCAAATTTTTAACAAACTTTTTTTTAAAAAAGAATTATGGAAAGGACTCCAGAATTGACATACAAAATAAAGAGTGTAAACCAGTCAAGAAATAATTATGCATCTTACATAAAAATATTCATATTTGTATTCTATGCAACTTTCCAATTTCCTGGAATTAATTTCCGTATGTCCTCCATTTCTACCTCACAGAATTTCTAAAAACCATGTGGTCCTGGAATGGCACTTTATAAATAAAAGTATTATTATCTAAGTAGGTAAATGCAACACATTTGCAATCTTTTTTTTTTTTTTGCGGTACGCGGGCCGCTCACCACTGTGGCCTCTCTCACCGCGGAGCACAGGCGCCCGACGCGCAGGCTCAGCGGCCACGGCTCACGGGCCCAGCCGCTCCGCGGCACGCGGGGTCCTCCCGGACCGGGGCAGAAACCCGCGCCCCCTGCATCGGCAGGCGGACTCTCAACCACTGCGCCACCAGGGAAGCCCTGCAATCTTTTTAATATTATAAATATGATGCATGAAAGTGCGATTTTTTCAAAAATTCAAAGGCCACAAAGGCACAAGATGAACAGTAAGTCTTTTTGTTACTGGCCTGAAACAAAATGGCGATACACTGTTAACGCTGTTAACTGACTTCTAGTGTGGTTACAAGCTTAACTTTAACACCATTTTACTTCTGTTTCTTGACTTACCAATTTTTATGTGCTATCTATTGACTATCCATTGAAGAAATGAGCACTAACCCTTCCTTTGTTGCCCTCTGTCTCCCAATTTTATAGGTTACATTATTTTTATATTATAAAGGTTTATAACTATACTCCTTAACTATTCCATAACTATAATCAAGTCTCTTATATATTTTCTAGGTTGATTCTAAAAACTAAAAATTAATTAACTGCATTTATAATGTGACTAAGTAAATACTAATCACTGAAGAGAATGTAATTTTATATCATTTAGACATTACTGGTTGAAATAGAATTGTCCATGTTTTCTAAGAGTGGCAGCACTTGAATTTTCTTCTAGCTCTGTTTTTTTTTGTTTGTTTGTTTGTTTTTGCGGTACGTGGGCCTCTCACTGTTGTGGCCTCTCCCATTGCGGAGCACAGGCTCTGGACGCGCAGGCTCAGTGGCCATGGCTCACGGGCCCAGCCACTCCACGGCATGTGGGATCTTCCTGGACTGGGGCACGAACCCCTGTCCCCTGCATCGGCAGGCAGACTCTCAACCACTGCGCCACCAGGGAAGCCCTGATTTTCCATTTTTTATTCCCTGTCTCTGGCAGTAACTGAGGATTTTCTTTTTATCCTTAGAGTTCTGAAATTTTGCCAGATGTGTCTAGATATAGGTCTTTTCCCATTCATCCTGTGTGGTACTAGATGGATTCCTTTAATCTGAAATTCATTATCTTTCTCTGGCTCATGATATTTCTTCAATTATTTCTTTCAATATTTTTCTCCTTTCCACCTTCCTGTTCTTTACTTCTAGAACTCATATTTACAGATATGAAAACTTTGTGATGTATTTTCCATACTCCTTTTCTCTCAATTTTTCCAGAGTTTCTTCTTTTTTTTTTTTTTGCTTCACATATACAGAGTTCCTCCTCTTTGGCTCCAGATCAACAACTCAGTCTTGATTCATGCTAAATTGTTATTTAACCCATCCATTAAAATTTATCTTCATAATTTTCAAAATCTTTTCTGGTTCTCTGCCACTTTTTCAATGAAACTATGATTAATCATTGCAACAGGTTCTTGAATCTTAGTAAAATACATATTACACTTTTTTTTCTTTGAAGTTTTCTTCTGAATTTTATCTGAGGTCAGCTTAATCTAATCCTCTTCCATCTTTATTCTCCTCAATTGTCTGTCTGTTTATATTGGCATATAAAAGATTACTTTTGGCTCTCTCTGAGGTTGTTCGAATTTGTTTTCCCAAATGGTGTCTCCCTTAAATGGGAGGGTAGTACTATTTAAGCAGGTATCCCAGAAAGGTACCTAGACAGGAAGTTAAACTTGCTGGGATCCGCCAAAACTGCTTTTCTCTGAAGAGGCATGCTTCAGTGCCTCTGCTTCTCTCTCAGGTTCCAACACCTCAGATGTCCTATTGAATTGCTAATCCACTTTCTTAAAAGAGAACAGTTCTTAGACTTCTGGCCTGAGGGCAGGCATGACTGCCACCAGGGCTGTTAAGACTGGAGAAAGGGCAGGAAGGAGTTCCAACTAACACAGCACTTTGGAAAATAATTCTTTAAAAAATTCTTGATTATACCCAGTTGCCCACTACTGTTCTCTGTACTTGTTGACTCCAAGCTTGGAGTCTTTCTGAGGTTCCCCTAGGAAAACCTGAGCTTACCTCTGGTATCTTGAGTTCCAGTTTCCTTTGAGATTTTGCTGTCAATCGAATCCCATGAACTTCCTATCTTCTTCATAATTTCTTGTCCTCTGATGGTACCTGTAGTGGACTGTCAACTGTAATTTTACTGTTCAACACGCATTCTCCCCGGTCCCTTTCTCTAGTAATATAATCCCTCTTGTCCGTGGGGAAAATATTACATGTGATTTGGGTGGAGGTGAGTCTTCCCAGCTACCACTGGGGTGGCCACATGACCCAGGTCTGGCTAGAATAATATCCCATCCCCCCTCTCCTCTGGTAGCCATCTTTGCCTGGCTGAAAATAAAACTAATACAGAAGAGAGACTTAAATGTTGAAAGAAAACCAGTACTGATGATATTATTCAAATATGGACTTACCCATGCCTAAAGATGGATCTTCTCCCCTCCTTCCCCACACACATCCGAGCACATATAAAGCTACAGAGCTAATGAAGTCCTTTTACTCCTCTTTAAGGTAGTTTGACCAATGTTTGCTTTTCAAAACTGTGGTTTAGTTCAATCTTTAAACCATATAAGTGGGATGTTGGGAAGAAAGAAAGTTAAAGGAATGTACTCAATGCACCATATTTAAAAGAAAAGTTAAGACAAAAATTGTAAAATAAGCCAGAAGAAATAAAATTAAAGCTTTATAGTTTGGTGTTAAACACAGAATGAGGAAATAGCTATAAATTTTATTAAGTACATCCTATCATTTCCTAAGACAGCCTTCATACCTCTAGGGGAAGAAAAGCATATATAGAAACCAATTATCTCTTAACTAGTTTTTTCTCTGAGTCAAGATTCCAATGGTTTCAAAAAGAACAAAGGAGGAAAGACTGGTAGTGATTTAAAATGTTCTAATCTATTATATATCCAAAGAAAACTCTCTGAAAGGTTATATAGTGTCAACTTCTGGAAGAAAAATTCTTTAGCTTTGATATGATTATTTGAGGAGAGGTATGGAAGGGGTTGTTTACTTTTTAATTTTAGAGCTGATAAAAAGCACAGAAGGTCATTGAACTCCTCCGTGGATGAAAGATGAAATCCAGTACTCGTCACCTAAGGTAAATAATTCACGGTTCATAGACCTATGCCTCAAAAGTTCTATCCTCCTGAAACAATTTGCAAAATGCTGTATGTATATATTTAAGTACATCTGAGGGAGAAGGGGTCCACAGTTTTCATCAGAATCTAACTAAAATCCATGACCTAAAAAAGGTAAAGAAAACTGCTCCTGACTGGAAAAGAACAATGACAACTTCATTCAAGAATTACATTTAACAATTAAATACAAAAAAACTAAGTAATGAATACCTCCAACATATAAGATAGTGTACTAGATATAGAGATTATCTCCATTCTTTAGAAAAACTCTGTTAGAAAAAATGATTAGTCCCAACATGGATGATGAAAATGAGGTTAAACAGTAATTTTCCCAAAGTCACAAAGCAGGATGCAAAAGTTTCCCAACTTGATTTTAAACTTTTTCCATATAATGTTTTTTTTCCAGGAGAAATATTGGAAAACAAATACAAAGGCAATGGGTTATTTCATAATGGAATGTAATTTTATGTCAGGCACAGAAACTGCCAAGTATTCACATGCCTGGGGTTTAATGAAATTGGAATCTGACCCTTCAATTAAGATTTTCAGGGAAACTTCTGCTTCTAGTAGTAAGGTCAGAAGCCCTTAGTATTTGATTAAGATTTATGAATCTTAACATTCAAGGCTGTCTAAGCCAATGAATGGCTCCCCTTGCTATTCTTCTGGGCTCCATGGGAACCAAAACAAAGTTGCTCGTGCATGGAGACAAAAAGCTGCAATACCAAGCCCATGTTTTTCATGTCTTGGCATACAAGATAAGAGGATCTGGTGATAAGGCTAAAGTAGGCAAGAACTTCTACATATAAAAACACCTCCCACATACCTAAAGCACATTAACAACTTAAAATATATTCCAGAACACGGCTCTGGCTAAGAGAACTCAGTACCAGAGTTTGGGTTGGAGCCAGCAAACTGGGTCAAATAGTGGAGAGGATCTTGGACTGAGAGGTGGTAATACTGTGTAGAGTAAGAAAAAAAAAAGGAAGGAAATGTACAAATGAAAGAACAATCCACAAAGTAAGTTAGGGATATGTTTTCAAAGTTCTGAGACTTAAGGGGCTTCCCTGGTGGCACAGTGATTAAGAATCCGCCTGCCAATTCAGGGGACACGGGTTCAAGCTCTGGTCTGGGAAGATCCCACATGCCGTGGAGCAACTAAGCCAGTGCGCCACAATTACTGAGCCTGTACTCTAGGGCCCGCGAACCACAACTACTGAGCCCACGTGCCACAAATACTGAAGCCCATGCGCCTAGAGCCTGTGCTCCACAACGAGAAGCCACCGCAATGAGAAGCCCGCGCACCACAATGAAGAGTAGCCCCCACTCGCCGCAACTAGAGAAAACCTGTGCACAGCAACGAAGACCCAATGCAGCCAAAAATAAATAAATAAAATAAATAAATTTATTTAAAAAAAGGAAGTTCTGAGACTTAAGAAAACAACATGGTCAGATCTTTGCTTTAATACCTGGCCATTTTATCTAGAACCACTGAATCACCTGCTAAGCCTACAGCAGAGAAGTCACCGAATACGGTTTGCCTCATCATTCCCAGAAAAGGAGATAAAAGAGTAAGAAAAGGATGTTGACTTTCCCATTACTCTTATCTGTCCCTCTTTATTAAAAGTATGATTAAGTAGTAAAAAACGTTAAATTCTGGGGGAATTTAAGAATATATTCTATTTAAATACTAAAGATCTAATGAATCTAGAATATAATCCTAAAAGATCATCTAACCCACACAACTATTATTTGTGGAATCTTCATTACAGAATCCCACTTCCTATGCTAACACTGGCTCCACCTAAAATAAATTAACCCACATGCACAATTACAGCTGAAGAGTTTTACTGGCAGTCTATGAATTCAATAAAATAATCAAATTAAATGGAGTCAGGAAAGAAAATAAAAGAGATTTTTCTAACTTACAGATTTTAAATTGTATTTTTTAAAAACAACCAAACATATTACTAGTCAGTAACCCCACTTTTACAACACTCTCCATTCTTCCTCAAACTTCAGTTTTAAAAACTAATATTTACGGAGACTGTTATAGTTCACAAATGTTTTCACACACTTAGCTCATCTGATCCCCACTGAAAGAAGGTATTATTAAGTCCCTTTTAGGTGAGGCTCTGAGAGATTTAGCTTGCATATCACACTTACTTGACAGCATGAATTGAGAGATGTAGTAGGGTCTAAGACAGCATTCTTCTCACTTCACATTTTAAGAACTTACTATAAAAGAGGTCATCTACAAGGTATCTATTTTCATTTGATGTTCCAGAAAAGGGGAAGAATAGTATATGATTCACTCACAATCTATGAAATCCATCTCAAGATCAATTACATGACTTTTTCCCAAGATGGAGTTAGGGAAACAACAAGATGTAACAGAACAGAGCAACATTAACTACACTCCTATAAAGTCTTTTTTTTGAAGGGGGTGGGGTGCAGTTTTATAATCTGGTGTTCTAACCAACTCTTAAATGTACCAGGACTATTACTGCTTACGTATAATGACCCAGGGGAAGGTCATAAACTAGAAAAAGATGTCATTCACACAGATCTGTAAAGATGACCAAAATGTAACATGGAATAAGCTAGTGAGTTCTACAATTTATACAAAACATCTCTTGAGCAATTACTAGGGAGACCATGAAAGAGTAGTAGGGAGGCAGTGAACTATAGAAGTTAAAAAAAGCAGACTTTGATGTGAGACTGCCCATGTTTATATCTTATTTCCATCATTTACTGTGACCTTGAGCAAGTTATTCTTTTCCTTGATTTTTTTTCAACTACAAACTGTGGATAATGTTATTATCTACCTCTTAGAGTTGTGAGGGTTAAATGATATACATAAAGCAATTAGAACTGTGCCTGGTATATAGTAAGCACTCATTAATATACTAGTTATTAAAATATGAGTTATTGAGGTTATAATTACCCAGTGTTCTAAGTGTTATGAATACTTTCAGGGAAGAGGTGATACTTTATCTGGCTCTTAATGGGTAAAGCAGCTAACAGAGTGACATCCACAGAGAATAGATATTAATGGGGCTTGAAAGCTGACATCTGACATAGCACATCCTAAAACACACTAAACCACTACAAAACCGCTATAGTTTAAAAAATACAGTGCTCATACACATAATAAAATGGGAGTTACAGAAAGAGACCCATGTACCCTTGGTCTAGCACTTTCACCATTGGAATACATCCTACCAAAATACAGACATACATACACAGAGATACATATCAAAAAGAGTCCACTGCAGTATTGTTTGTAGTAGAACACTGGACACAGCCAAAACACTAGTTATAAACACTCAATAAAACCAGGGAAGTCATGATACCTGACAAGGGAACACTCCACAGCCATTAAGAAGAATAAGATAAACGATAAAGTGTATTTATATGGGAAGAGTCTATGATAAGACCATTGATTTTAAAAAGAAATTTTCATAATATTTTTATAATGACCCCATTTATGCAAAACAAAAATTTGTTTACACAAGTACACAATTTACATTTACATTTACTACATGATTTCATAAAAACAGAAAAAAGATAATGCAATCTCCCTTTAAGACTCCACCAACATTAAATAAACAAACATCAGTCATAGTTTAGTAACTTTGCTACATACTTTAGCATAGGTTCAGTTTAAAAGATGTATCATCTCTTCAATAGAATTAAAACTTATCTATCTCAGGTCATATAGCAGCTCTTCTATTTTGGCATTTCCTGAATAGCAACTGCATAAGTATTAAATTATTCCTGGTTTATTTGAAATATATTTTTAAAATATTGAAACAAAACTAAAGAACACTGGAATGATAATGCAAGAGAACTAAAACACATTCATAGTTTGTAGATCCTGCCCTAATAGTGTTATGGAGGTGTTCAAGTCCAAAGGCAGCCTAGTTAAGACTAATGACATCACAAATCAATAAGAACATGGTATAGATGCTGGTGCTGAAGGTACCTTTACTTCTTTAGTAGAAATCTGGAAGAGAGGGAGGGAAGAAAGGAAAGAAAGAAGCTAACCCTGCTTACAGGCTTAACAGGCAGTAAAAAATATATATATATATATATATTTTTTTTCAAAAGACCACTAAGTAAGATGAAAAATATGGAACATTACTTTGTTAACCATAAAACCCTACAGATATTAGCTACTTATCAAAAAGCGCAGGAAATTGCTTAGTACAACTAATTTTAGTACGTGGGCCTTAAGGTTATACAAATATAATACATATAAAGATGTACATACTGAGCAGATATAACCCAGTCTATTGTTCTATTGTCTAAATATATGAAATAAAGGTAGTACTTCAAATAGTGGGAAAGGATAGATGATGAAATAGCTAAATCAACTGATTAACTATTTGGAAACATAAGACTAAGTTCATGTCTTCCTCCAAAGCCAGTATAAATTCAAATTACAAGAATTGAGTGTAAAAATTAACAGGCACAATAAGCCAAGAGGTGGAAGCAACCCGAATGTCCGTCGATGGATATATGGATAAAACAAAATGTGGTATATATATATATATATATATATATATATATATATATATACATACACATATATACAATGGGATATTCAGTCTTAGAAGGGAGGGAAATCCTGTTACATGATACAACATGTATGAACCTTAGGACATCATGTTAAGTGAAATAAGCCAGTCACAAAAAGACAAGTACTATATGATTCTACTTATATGAAGTATCTAAAGTAGTCAAATTCATAGAAACAGAAAGTAGAATGTTGGCTGCCGGGAGTTGGCGGAAAGGAGAATGGAAAGTTGCTGTCTAATGAGTATAGAATTTCAGTTTTACCAGATGAAAAAGTTCTGAAGATCTGTTACACAACAATGTGAACACACTTAACATTACTGAACTGTACACTTAAGTGGTTAAAACAATAAAATTTTTGTTGTGCTGTTAGTAAATTGTTTTAATTATACAAAATTAAGAAGTACACACTAAATTACTTAAGCCACTTAAAAAATTACTTGACTATAAAGAGATCAAATAAAGCACTTGATCAAACTTCTAACAACTCAATGGCAAAAACAGTTAAAAATACAACATATATAAGATTGAAAGGAAAAAGGATGCATATAAATTAAATCTATAAAGCACAAATTTATTTATAAGACTGATGTAAGAAGGAAATTATCTATAGTTTCTCCCAATAAATTCGAAAATCTAATATGAAATGAATAATCTCCATAGAAAATATAAATCAAAAGGTTAATGAAATCAAACCCAACAGTATGTTAAAAGAAAACTACATCATAATAAGTATCTCAAACACAGGTAATTAGGAAATTTATTATCACAATTCATTATATGAAGAGATTGGAGGGAGAGGGAAGAAATGATCTTTTCAATAGATGCCAAAAAAGCATCTGATAAAATTCAGTATACATTTCTGCTAATATTTAGTAAGGTAAAAGAAAGAGATATACTAAATTGATAAAGGATTATACTTAATAGTGACCCAACAGCACTCCCATTAAAACAAGGGAAAGACAAGGATGGCCTATATTACCACTTTTATTCAACATTTTGGGCCTGTTCAAATCTGATGCCGTAAGAGAAGAAAAACAAACGACAGATATAAATACTGAAAAAGAGACAAAAGACAATCATTTACTGGAGTCAATATAACATCCTAAGGCCAAGTTAGAAGTTTGGGCTTTATTCTAAGAGCGATGAGAAGTCAAATAACAATTTACATTTCAGAAAGATTAGCTTAGTTGTTGCATGAATAATAAATGGAGTATGGTGAGACCAGAAGAGAGAGCTAGGAGATCAAATTAGAAGGCTGCTATGAAGTCTAAGTAAGATAATAGCCAGCGCTAGGGTAATGGCAGCAAAGATGGAGAGAGATAGGAAGTTTCAAGGTATAATTTGGAGGTCTTATTTATGTCCAATATCCTTTCCCTTCCCACTCTCCTACTTCACCTTTTTGGCAATAGAAACACTCTTTCTTTGGGAAACCATTCCATGAGGCTCAGGTGGGAATGACCTCTCCTAGTCCACCTCCAAGATGGAGTGGAAAGACATGATGTAGGCCTGAACAAAGAAATCTTCTTCCGTAGTAGAAGTTGCTGGTTCAGGAATGGACACATGACCCAAAACAGGCCAGAAAGAATATTTCAGGAGCCAGAAGTGACTCTTTTTCTTATATTGCTAGCCATAAGGACAATGTAATTCTAGAATTATATTGGTGTAAGTCTTTAATTATCCCCCAATATCCACACTCCCCTTTTTCTTTTAGTAAAACACTTCTCCCACAAGTTATATCTGGGTATAATGGCCATAGAGCAAGAGCTAGGTCCTAGGTATGGACATATAACTAAGTTCTGGCCAACAGGATACAACAGGAAGTTATGTTTGCAATTTCTTGGTCAACTCCTTAAAAGGAAGCTATCCGTGATCACTTTTCTATTTCTTATTTCGCATGGGCTGTGTATTAGTTTGCTAGGGCTGCCTTGCAAAATACATAGACTGGGTGGCTTAAACAACAGCAATTTATTTTCTCACAGTTACTGAGGCTAGAAGTCCAAGATCAAGGTGTCAGCAGGTGTGGTTTCTTCTAGGCCTCTCTCCTTGGCTTACAGATGGCCGTCTTCTCACTGTGTCCTCACATGGCCTTTTCTCTCTGTGTACACATCCCTGGTGTCTCTTTTTATGTCCAAATTTCTTCTTCTTATAAGGATGCCTGTCAGACTGGATTAGAGCCCACCCTACATGACCTGATTTAACCTGTCACATCCTGAGATACTGGGGGTTAGGGCTTCAGCATGAATTGTGAGGAAACACCATTCAGCCCACAATAGGGTGAAACATGGACATAACGCTGGTAAACCATATTAGAACTTGTAGGTGAAGTCAACACTCTAAGGCACAGCTATTCAATAAAACTTCCTGTGATGATGGAAATGTTCTATATCTTCATTCTCCAATATGGTAGCCACTAGCCACATATGATTATTTAAATTACATTAATTTAAAATTAAATAAAATTAAAAATCCAGACCCACATTTCAAGTGCTCAGTAGCCATATATGGCTAGTTACTACCATACTAGACAGCACAGGTTAAGGGATGGTGTAACAAAACAGTAGAAACTTAGATCTACGAATGACCTGAAGGACTACCCCCAGATTATCACATAATCTACCCTGTTTGAACTTCATGTATTTTGGAGTCTCTTTGTTCAAATAACCCATCCTATACTGTAACTAATACAGTAAGTTAGTAGTGGAATGCTGCAATTATAAATTCCTAAAAATTCTGATAAGGCTTAGAAGACAGGTAGCAAGGAAGCGTATCAGGCTGGGAAGCCAGCAAGTCTTATGCAGTAGCAAACCATCTTGTAAAACTCTTGCCTGCAATAACGAGTAGGGCACATCACATGACTACCAGGTATGGAACTCCAAGAAAAGCAATTAGAAAAACTCAAAATATTGATGTGTTAGCTGTTTAGAGAATAACTAGAAAGATCAACTCAACTATGAATAAGGCAGTTTGTAAGCAGAGATAGACACAAAAATAGTGCCACTGAGAGAAGATCTCTCAGTAGCAAACCCTACTCTATAATAGTCTAATTTGGGGTCTCTCAGGTTTGGGAAAGGCAGTTGTTTCTGCATTCCAAATACAAGGAGTTAACTTTGTGACCTCAAAGATTCTTTGTCAGACAGTAGCAAAGATCAGGTACAGAGTGCTTCCTTCCCACCTATGATGATTTTTTGATGTGTCAAGTTGGTTAGGGTAAACTAAGAGGAAAGAAGGGCAACAGCCATTTGGTAAATACTTTCTCTCAGTTATTCAGACACTAATCTAGGTGCTGCTGTGGGGGGCGGGACTTGCAGATATAATTAAAGTCCCTAATAAGCTAGGGTGATCATCCTTAGTGAGCTGGACCTAGTCAGCTGAGCTCTTAAAAGAGACTGGGTTCTTCCTGACAAATGTGACTCCAAATACCAGGTGAGTCTATAACTGCTATCTCTTCACCGGATCTTCCTTTTCTAATTGCCTATGGAGAACAGCTTCAGCATATGCCCATGTGTTCCAGCCTGCCTGAGCTCTTACCTTTTCAACTGCTTACCTTACAAATTTCAGATTTGTTAGCCAGCCCCCAGAATTGTGTAAGCCAATTCCTTGTAATAAATTTCTTAATATATACCTATCTATCTATCTTTCTACCTATCTATCTATCTATCTAGCATATATAAACCTCCTACCTGTTCTGCCTCTCTGGTTAAAGCTTGACTGATATGTCACCCAAGCCTATTATTTCAGATGCCCTCAAGGTAGCCAGGTAACACAGGGAGAAAGGAAAAGGCCTACTAGAGAGAGAAGTAAGAGAATGAGTTGATTTCAAAAAAATATGACAAAAAGAGATCTTCTGGGTTTCCCTGGTGGCGCAGTGGTTGAGAGTCCACCTGCCGATGCAGGGGACACGGGTTCGTGCCCCGGTCCGGGAGGATCCCGCATGCCGCGGAGCGGCTGGACCCGTGAGCCATGGCCGCTGGGCCTGTGCATCCGGAGCCTGTGCTCCACAACGGGAGAGGCCACAGAGTGAGAGGCCCACGTAATGCCAAAAAAAAAAAAAAAAAAAAAAAGAGAGATTACATGGTACTGACTTAAAGAAAACAGAACAGAAATCTATTAAATGTTTGAGACAGATTTACCATCAAACCACATTACTGGCCTATGAAACTCTATAACTGAACTTTAAGTAACCCTGCAGCCCCTAAATGTATGCCAACTGGTACAGTGCTATAAAAGTTTTGCAATCTCAAATGCCTACTACTTCAGATGTGGCAAAGGAAGATAACAAGGAATAATCACCAAAGAACAAAGTCAAAAACACACACAATATTCAAAAGGGCATTCCTCCCAGAGAGCAAAATCAGAGTTTAACCAAGGATTTTACATAGTTGCCAGGGGAGTCTTCTCCTGTCCAGAAGGACTTCATTGTTACTATGGACCAATGACTGCTGTCTACTTATTCCTTCCTTCTCCAAAGAAGCTGTCATGATTATCCTATTCCTATTCACCACTGTACAATGGGTTGGGCAAAGGAAGGATAGATACATTGTTTATTATTTTACAGATTACTGGACTGAATTAAGAGGACAAGCATTATGTAGATATCCTACACTGTGAGCTATATGTAGTATCCAGATGGGACTTTGGATTGATTCTCTTGAGGAAGAAAGAAGACTATGTGTTGGAAGAAAGGTTTGTACAACTGTTGGGTGGCCAGAAGTTTTAGCCCGGTACTCAAGAAGAAAGGTTTATACTGGAGATATAAACTTGAGTCATTAGCAAATGCATATATAAAGACACAAAACTAGATAAAATCACCTAAGAAGTAAGCAGATAAAAGACCAAAAAGGGCCCAGGAATGAGCAATGATGTACTAAATAACCAAAGGATGCACAGGGGTGGGAGGAAGCAAGAAGACCAAAAAAAGCAGCTAGTAATGTAAAAACAGGAGAGGGTGGTATTACAATAGCAAAGAGAATAGCACTTTTTAAGAGGCAAGGATTGGTCAGCAAGGTCAAATGCTAATGAAAAGAGTAAATAAGAAATGGATAAACAATTAAATACTATATCCAAAAAGATATCCATGTATCTTTGGGAAAAAAAGTATAGAAGTATCAAAAGAAAATATCTAAGAAATTTTGTTTAAATACTGGGGTAAAGAAGGAGTCATAAAAGAATAATTCATCTTACTAAAAAAAAATAAAAAATTTTCTACATTGAGAAAATAATGTAAACAGAGAATATGTTGCAACAACACCGTGAAGGATTAATACCCATAAATATAAACAGCATCACAAATCACTAAGAAAAAAAAACTCTAATAGAATAATAAGTAACAACTGTAATAATAGATAAAACAGGAAATTTTCAAAAGAAATCCAAATAAAAAATAAACAGGAAAATGTGCTCAATGTCAACAGTAATAAGGAAAACAAAAACAAAACACTATTTTTTCTTTAACAGATTTTAAAAACTAAGATGATCAAATCCAGTAGCATTCTTACACACTGTTGATGGAAGTAAAACTTGGGAGCATTTATCAAATTAACAAGTGAATAACCTCTGGCCCTTAAATTCCATTTCCAGGAATCCATTCCAAAGAAATACTTTTGTACTCAAAAATAACTGTAAAAGGATGTTCACTTCAGCAATGTGTATGTGATAGCAATGTACTGAAAACAATCTGTCTACCAACATAAAAGATCAAATAAATTATGAACATCATACTGTGAAACATTCATAAGTAAATGAGAATAAGCCAAATCCTAACATACTCTCTCAGACACCGCCCCCCCCGCACACACACACATACCCACACCCACACCATCTCTCTCATTCAACTCACTCTCACCAACAAAGAAACTAGACCATTTGATATACACCAAGCTGTTAGTAGCATTTACTCTAAGAGTTGGATAAAATCTTCATGTATTAGAAGACTCTTATTTTTTAACAAAAAAAATCAATAGTTTTTATAGTTAAATAAATATGTAATCATTATCTGAGAAAAAAAAGAACGCAAAGATGATTTCAAATAATAATGATTAATTCTGGAAAAAAGATTAGGTGATTTTTGTATTCCTTAGGTATTTTTTGATTTTGTCAAATTTTCTACAAATATGTGGAAGTTTCTACAAATATGTATGCTTAATTAATTAATAATGTTTAATTATAGAAACACTGTATTTAAGATCTAATTTAAAAGATATTTAACTCTGCACTTGACATTGCCCTGTAACTCAATCTTTCATATTTTAACCCATCTCTACCTGCAGCAACCATAAGTATACTAGTAGTATAGCTACCTCTTTTCTTACTACAAAATCTTCAGGGTAAAATTAGAATGAATGTTTCTTTGGTATAACTTAGTAGTCAAGGACACTCTAAAAAAGTATCACATAACACGCCTCATCTTAAAAAAATTTTTTAAATAAAAAAAAAATACCCCAAATTAGTGAGTATTCCAAGAGACACTCATAAAAGATGTAAAGTCTACACTATCAGTATGCAAAAACAGAACAATCCCTATAATGAGACCAATTCTAAAGGCACACAGATACACTGAAAACTGTTAAGACTCCCAAGTAAAGTAATCATACAGGATTAAAATCATCCTCACAGTTTTAAATTATTATTAATTTTGTCTCAACAAGATTTAAATTTTATGAAGCTGGGAATAATGTCTCAATTTCTTCAAAACCCTTCAAAATTCCTAAGTGATTATGCTAGGTCTCAATAATGCCTCTTAAATAAACTTAGTTAGAAAAATATACTAATAGTGATACTTATCTTCTAAAAATCATAAAAAACAGAATTCCATCACTGTGTTAAGTTTCACGTATACAAGTTTAAAAGTTTTACTAACTATATAGAGCTATGATTTTAAATATAGCTAACTTTTTCATATTCCCTGAGAAGGAAATGGTTGAGATTATTATATAGTAAAAACAGCCACACACAGATACACAATAAATGTTTGGCAAATAAAAGAATCAACTCCTATACCAAATCTCACACTAGTAAGAACTACACTAGAGGCTTTGCAACAGGACTATTTTTGTTATTAACTTCATATAAAAAAAAAAACGGGGGGAAATGTGGCACAGAGAAGGGAAAAGACAATAATGGGGTCAAAGACTGAACTGAAAACAGATTTGGTGTAACACAAACAGGAAGACTTCCTTTTCTTCTCAGGTTTCAGATTTAGGGCAATAGGAAAGAAGAAAAGGAAAACAGAACTTCATGTTAATGTTTTTTTATTCCAAATTCAAAACTGATGAAACCAATTTTTCCACAGATCTCTCGGAAATATTTTTCATTCAAATGTTCTTTAATTAAAAAACACTCCACGAGGAAAGACCAAGCCAAGAATTAATTTTAGGATAGGTCTTTTATTTCTCCACTTTTCTTTTTTCTTTTCTGTTCCTTTCTTTTTTACTGGGGGGCAGGGAGGATTAAAAAATTAAAGATTAAATGAGACCAAATGATAGCTCGGGAGGGGAATATGCCCTACTGGAGATGCACAGCTACAAACTAGTTTCATAAATTTGCCATGTCTAGTCTATACTTTCAAATAATCTCAAGAAATGAGAAATGAGGAGTTTACTTATTTTCAAAATTGAAATAACACTAATACACCTCACGTTTTTCTTCATGTTGTGACTCAGTATGAGTAACTGGTTAATTTGAACATTAAATAATAAGAGCAATGATAATATAATTAAGGATAATCAGCAGTCCTCCTTGATCATGGATTCCATCCCTCACCTTCCAATCATTTTTAAGCTCTCTCTCTAGAACTTCCTTAGTTTTAGTAATCATTTTCGTGGTACAGCAGGCAGAAATATATAATCTATTTTTTGCAGATGTATCTTAGCATTATTTAAAATTAGAATTATGACTTTGGTTATCTCTAATACCTTATTTAATCTTGTTTAACGTTATGTTGAACTTTTACTGAAAAAGCATGCTTTGTTTCAGACCATTTAATCAAAAAAGCACATTTTTTTACCCATGACTCACATAAACCTATTTAAAATTTTCAATCTATTCTCAATAATCTTGTTGTCCATTCCCATCAGTACAATTCAATATGATCTATCTGCATACTTTGAGAGATTTTATTATATATCAAAATTATCTATAAAAACACTAATAATATTGGCTCCAAAAGGAATTCCTAAAGTACTGTGATATTTACGTGTTTTTCCACCTGACCCTCTTTTATCTCTAGTTTCACCCTGAAGTAAACATAAAAAGTCAACTCTAAAAAGATCAGGTAATGTTTACGAGTTTCATAGTATGACAGAAGTCAACCTAATTTATGCTTTCAATAATTAAGTCTATATTGATTTTTTCATAGCATTCTTGGGGAAGATAAAATTTCCAGCATGTCCCTTTTCAATAATTAAAACCCCAAATTACAAATCATGATAAAATGATACCTATAATGCTCTACAATTCCACTTCCCCTCATGACTGGATAAGAATAAAGACAAAAGACAAAAGAAAAAAAAAAAAGAAAAAAAAAGTTAAGAAGTAAAAACACCGTTAAGTCAGGAAGGGTATTTTGCTTCTGGGTGGCAAATGGATAGGCATAACTCTACCAGAAAGGTAAGGTTCCAGGCACTAGAAGGAGTATTCATATTTACCCATCACCTTCTATTCCCTAATGACTTGTTTCTTTTTTCAAAAGGTGAAAGCTGAAGGAAGTTAGTCAGATTTGGCATAGGTTACCATGGATGTTGGTGCCCCCTATCGGTCCTAACAAAAATATAAGTGGTATCAGCAGGCACTAATTCACATACCATTAGGAAGTGAAAATTCCTTTTTGTCTATGGTCAAGTACGGAAAAATTATAAGGAAGCTCATTATATCCACATTTCCTAAGCCACTAAATTATCCTTAAAAAAATGCAGAATATACTGTCATAAGTGCAAATACTCTCAAGGGCCTAAAAATCAACCTCCTAGTCAACTGATGGTCTAATTTGGATGCTAGTAGAAGCAGTCTAGCAAACAGTCCAGTTAATTTCTGGGAGTCAAAATGTACTGCTTTGATGATTATTCAACAGTTAAAACTTTCACAATACTAACTCCAGTTAGGTTGGTGAGGTTAATGACTAGACTAAACTGAGTAATTAGAATCCCATAAAAGCATCTGACAGGGGTCCACCATAAATAGCTGCAACCAAGTTCTGTTACCTTAAGACATGAGGTCCAGGGACTTCCCTGGTGGCGCAGTGGATAGGACTCTGCGCTCCCAATGCAGGGGGCCCGGGTTCGATCCCTGGTCAGGGAACTAGATCCCACATGCACACTGCAACTAAGAGTTCGCATGCTACAACTAAGGAACCTACGTGCTGCAACTAAGGAGCCAGCGAGCCTCAATTAAGGAGCCCGCAAGCCACAACTAAGGGGCCTGCCTGCCGCAACTAAGACCCAATGCAACCAAGTAAATAAATACATAAATATTTTCAAAAAAGAAGAAATCTTTAAAAAAATAAAAAAGACTTGAGGTCCCAAATATGTCCAAAGTAACTGAATAAGATATATTTATAAACTATTTTTACTTCAGAGATCTGACTTCACCAAATCCTAGCAAAGGTAAGACGCTATGACTTATTAATAACACACATGGTACGGTGCAGTAGGAGATAGAGAGATGTGTAAGACAAGGTTTCTGTCTTTGGATCTGACAGAACACAGCAGACTAGATGAAAATGCTTCATCGATTAAAAGGCAAAATATGAGGATTTAAGAGAAGAGAGAGTAGGCATAGGGCTAATTTACCAGAAAGAACAGATAAATCTGCGACCCCCTACTTGACAACACAAATATGCCTTCTTCATTACCACATTACCTTAGAAGCAAGTTTCCCAATTCTAAACAATCCATATAAATGCTCACCTGATTTCCCACAACCACACAGTGAGAATGTTTCAAAATAACAAGGTAGGAAGGAGGGAGGAGGTGGTCATATACTTCTGAGTGTGGTATCTAATGAAACTTTTACACACATACTACAGGTCAAGGGAAGAAAAGAAGAAAAACAACAACAACAACAACTACTACTTATAAGCACCTTCAACAAAATCTTGAGTTTAACTCCAGGGTATTCACAGCCCATCCAGACCCTA
Source organism: Hyperoodon ampullatus (assembly GCF_949752795.1). NCBI lineage: Eukaryota > Metazoa > Chordata > Mammalia > Artiodactyla > Ziphiidae > Hyperoodon > Hyperoodon ampullatus. Next base: position 51,347,738 of record NC_136914.1, on the reverse strand, counting down.
AGTTAACATCTCCTATTTAAAAGGAATTTTTTTTTTCTAAGATAACCTTAAAAAGCATAAGTCTTGAAAGGCAGGGAGAAGCAAAAAAGATTGCCTCTAGACAAGGTGGTTTTCACTATAAAGTTTCATTCTGTTAGCAACTGTTAATTCTAAATGGTGGAAATATGAATATATTTATCTGTACTTCTCTGTATTTTTTTTAATGAGCTTTTCAGAACAAGAAAAGAAAAGCTCAGGGTAGCTAATTTGTCTTCAGTGGTTGTCCTACTGCCAAAAACTATCTTCCCCTATGCCATCTGAATTTGTTTTAACTTATCTGAAATGCCAACATCACTGATGTCATACTCAACATCATACGGCATACCAGAGCATGTGAATGAGTGAATGAATAGGCAGGCTTTGCTTTGAATCAAACAAACACAGGTTAAGTCCGCTCTGCCACTTATCAGCTACGTAACCCTGATGAAGTTACCTAAAACCATTCTAACCCAGTATCTTTGCCTTTAAAATGAGTATGAATATCCCCTGTGAACATTTGTATACTTTACACATACTTTATTCAGGGTATATATTTAACCATTTGCTTTCACTCTCATACTTCCTCAAACTTATATTTAATCATTGGTGTATTTTTTTTTTTTTTTTTTTTTTTTTTTTTTTGCGGTACGCGGGCCTCTCACCGCTGCGGCCGCTCCCGTTGCGGAGCACAGGTTCCGGACGCGCAGGCTCAGCGGCCATGGCTCACGGGTCCAGCCGCTCCGCGGCACGCGGGATCCTCCCGGACCGGGGCCCGAACCAGCGCCCCCTGCATCGGCAGGCGGACTCCCAACCACTGCGCCACCAGGGAAGCCCCTCATTGGTGTATTTTTAAATCAATGTCTTAAAATAGTTTTGCTCACCGTTGCTTACTCAGTACAGTAAAATTCCTACCATATAGTTGAAACTCCAAACATTTATGAGTAATAAAACAAATATGACGACACCACAGCGTAAGGGTGAAAATGTGAATACATGAAAACTGTATTAACTAATTTAATTCTCAAAACAATGCTATAAGATAGAATCTACTATTATCACCATTAACATATAAGGAAACTGGAGAGAGATTATGTAACTTGCCCAAGATCACAAACGTAGTGTGTGATGGACCAAAGATATGAATCCAAGCTCCATCTAATCGGAAATCCACTAATCGGAAAAGATGTGCATCACAACTTTTATGTTAGGAAATACAGTTCTATTTTCTATATTGGTTAGTCACCCATTGAAAGCTGAGAAAATTACTGCAATTTTCAATTTTTTTTTTTTTTTTTTTTTTCGGTATGTGGGCCTCTCACTGTTGTAGCCTCTCCCGCTGGGGAGCACAGGCTCCGGACGCGCAGGCTCAACGGCCATGGCTCACGGGCTTAGCCGCTCCACGGCATGTGGGATCTTCCCGGACCGGGGCACGAACCCGTGTCCCCTGCATTGGCAGGCGGACTCTCAACCACTGCGCCACCAGGGAAGCCCCTGCAATTTTCAATTTTTGATCTAAGGTTTTGCATCAGATTGGGGAGGTGGGTAAAGGAATATCTGAAGTTACACAAATTATCTAAAACATGATTATCCTTATTCTGAAATACTGAAGAGAAAATCCAATTCTCAATAACCTATGCTAATGTTTATGAAAAATTAGATTCTTGTTCTTGAACATTCAAATAAAGCTCTTATTTAAATTGAATCTCCTTTCCTTCCAGTGTTCCCTCTTTCAGCAGATATACAGAATATCCAGCTAGCGTTTCATCGAAGTAAACATATATATTCTTGTTAAATTATCCTCCAATTTTGTAGGTTAAATATCCCAAAACTATAACCTTTCTTACTCCTTCTTAACCTTCAATGATTTTTATTGGAAGAATAATCTCAAAGACGTTATCCATATTTTTCATTGTGTAGCCAATAACAGAAAAGAAGTAAGTACAATTAAGTATTAGTCACAAGATTTCCTAGCTCTAGAAAGTTAAACTTCTGCTAACATGTCAATAAAATGGTAATGAAATGAAAAACACTGCACAACTCATCCATTTAGCTTATAGTGTACAGTGACGATTACTTTTATTTATTTCTCTATTCTGGTCAAGGATGGAGGCAGGTGCAGAGACATACTGTCCTTCTGTCTGCTTATCCCTCATCATGTACCTGTATAGATATATACAAATGGTTGTGCTTTCTTCCACTTATTTCTCCTGACTTAGCTCCATAACAAATGACAAACCCACTGTTTACACCACTGTACAGAAGACAGAATAAAGTATATTAAAAACAAAGAAAACACTCCCCTAGTTGATCAGTCAACATATACCATTCCTATCTTCCAAGGAAAACAAACCCAACTCACAAAACTAACACACCTACAAACTTAAGCCTATTCTACATGATTTAATGAATTACTAAAAGTTTTGCTTATTAGGCTCAATTCCAATGGACAGAACTATCTAGGTATGTGAAGTTTAGAGAATAATATTTCAATAAGTACTGCAGTCAACTTCATATTAAGTTCCAAACCAGAGCTTGATACTTTAGCTGAGAATTTAAAATCTTAATAAAATATTGGTATTTTGCCCATAGCTGCATGATTGTGTTACCTTGCAACTGACTGCCTAGTTTTTGAAAAAGGTCAGGAGAGAGATACAGGGAATAAATTGTCATGAAAAGTATACTGGTCTGAATCATTAGAAAACTCTGATTTCCACTTTTGCTGTTACCACCACAACCAGTTTCCTTTAAAAAAAAAATCTCATTTTCCTCATTTTTAAAATAAAAGGGTTAGATGAGATTATCTCTAAAATGTTTCTCATCTCTGTAAAAATAATACAATTGAATGATTCTAAGTACCATATAATAGATTTTACTGGAAATAAGGATCCTGTCACATCCTTCTCTTCACTGTTTCATATGCAGGCTGAGCAACACACTATCCTGAAACACCCAACTAGGTCAATACAAAATCTATCAATACAAACCTACCCTTAGAATTCAGTAGGCTAAATGAAATAGCAGGGAGTGTCCATCTTTTTGGTATACATGCACGAACTATTTATTACATCTCTACCGATATGACTTTATCCAGTCTGAGGTAAAAGAGAATCTGGTCTTCTACTAACAGACAAGTCTCAAATTCTTTAAAAGGTATTTCCCTATTTGAAATTAGGGAACCCAAGTTCCAATAATGCAATTTTCGAAAAACCAGTCTTGTACCAAAATTAGCTATGCTTGTGGAAAATAAATGGCAAGTGGTACTTCTAGATAATTCAGTTGTTCTCTCTTATAAGTTAATTTATAATCAGCCTTTAAAGCTGCTTTCCTTCTGCTGCCTTAAGTTACAACTTCTTTCTTCAGATCAAGATTTTCGAGCTTCCATTACAGGGAGTGGACAAAAGAGTTACAAAAGAGCTGCTAACTAGTAAGGCTAACTCTTCTTCGCTTGTTCTCAGTATGGTTGGTATGTTTTACTGAGTTTTGGTTAAATGGTCTTCTTTGAAGAATGAGGTCCTGCAACGCCGCCTGTCTGTGGACCCAGGAAAAATTATAAACAGTTATTATGAAACCAGATCACTAGGACAAACCAAGAGGCCTTCCTATTCCAACTCACCACAACCAAGCCTGGCTCCAAAGCAGACTCTTCAGCTGCCTGACGTTATCTGGAAAGCAACAGGGCCTAGCTTAATTCTTCCTCACCAAGGAAGCATTTGAAAATGTAAGAGTATGTACATGTAAGGATCAAACATATTTTTCATCCACTGAGTTACATATAAATGTATATGGACATAAGATCAGTTCATCCAAAATCCTTGAGAGATTGAGGAAGTGAAGGTTACTTCAGCAGCCACAATAGTTATGAAAAAAAAAAAAAAAACTGCAGCAGAACAGTATGGAAAAGTACAGCTTCTCACGTGTCTCTCACATACACAAATACTTAGCTCTGAGTCCATTACAACCTTGCCTCCCCCCAAAACTGCTCCCCTCCACCTCACAAGTGGGAGAAATTTACCAACCTCCTAGTCGTTCCCCACGAGACTCATCTACCTATTATCTTACCCCTCCCGCTTTGGTCCCGCCCCCGCCCCAGGAGTAACACGGCCCTACTGGCCCGAGGCCGACCCCGCCGGCTGGGCAAAGAGGGAATCGAAGCGATTCCCTCCATCCTAAACCGAGTGAACCAAGCCAGGGTAGCGTGCTGTTCACCAACTCTGTGCACTCCGTGGTCCTCCCACCCCCACGTGTCAGCTACCCTCCCCCACAAGTCCACACCTCACAATTTCGGCCGGGGAAAGAAAGGGGGCAGTGGAAAGCCTGGCCCCTAAGACAGATCAAGCCCACAGGAATCTGTCCCACCGCAAGTCCCCTCCCACCTTTGGCCCCTACCCTTTACGCTCCCTTCCTCCCTCCTTCCCTGGAAACCAGGCCCTTGCCTCAGAAACCTCCTCTTCCTCGTCGTCGTCGTCCTCTTCTTCCTCGCTGTTGTTGCTGCTGGTGCCGCCGCCGCCGCCGCCGCCGCCGCCGCCGCCTCCACCGCCGCCGCTGTTGTCGCTGTCGCTGCTGCTTTCGCTGCTGCTGGGGGGTCGGCAAGTCCGGTTACGCTTGGCCTTGTGGTGTTGCTGCGGCGGCGGCTTCTTCTTCAGGAGCAGGTCACAGACTCGCACCATCCCACGAGGAGACGAGGCCGAGCAAGCCCCGCTGCCACCGCCGCCGCCAACGCCGCTGCCGACCTCCGCCGCCGGTGCAGCCGCGGGGGGGCCCGCCACAGCCGCCACCGCCGGGGGGCTCCCTTCTCCCTCAGCTGCCGCCGCCGCCGCCGCCGCCACCGGAACCGTTGCCTTCTCCATCTCTGGGGAAAGAGGGAGGGCGCGGACGGGGGAGGGGCGTGGGGGCTACGCTCTACCGCGACTTCGGCCGCACCGGGGCCAACACAGCGTTCGGTGCCGCCTCCGCCGCCACCGCCTCGGTCACCTCTACTGCTGCCGCCGCCGCCGCCGCTCCGCCAGCTCTCACCTCGTCTCGCGATACTAAGGGCGGGGAGCCTGACGATGGGAGGGAGGGAGAGGGAGGGAGTGTGAGGGAGCTAGGAGGGGGTGGTTAGAGGCGAAGAGGGAGACCGGGGTGTCGGGAGATCAAGCGGAGGGGAGACTACCCAGAGTCGGGGGAAGTGTGCCTAGGGCGACTTCCGATGGGGGGACGCCGGGGACAGAGGAGGGCCGTGGTTACTGCCGTAGCGCCCGCTACACCCGACTTCTTCTCTTTCCTCGCTATTTCCCCCGCACACAGCCCTTCAGACCTCCCTTCTTCCTTGCTCGTTGGTGACTAGAACGCAGCCGCAGGCGGAAGTACGGGTGACGCCATCAGCCGTCGCCTGAGCTGTGGCGCGCGGGTGGCCGAAACACGAAAGTGAGATTTTGAGGGTCGGGTCTTGGGCCCCTGCGGGCGGGCAGTGCTGCGGTGCTGGGGGCGGGCGGGCAGGCTGGAGAGGAGCAGCCCGGGCCGGGTAGGGAACCCATACCGAAGCACGGACCAGATGCTTTGTTAGCTGGAGGCCCAGACTGCCTGATCCGGGAGGTGGAGCCTGGTTCTGGACTCTTGTACGTAGTTTCGTTTCTGGCCATTTTTTCCTACCGCCAAATGGTGAGTTAGGGCTGTGGATCTTGAGAGATGGCGTCGTGTAAAGGAAAGAGCCCACTTTGACTAAGTCTTGGGCTAGACTTCCTGAACCTGAGTTTACACCTGTGTAACATAAAGAAGTTCGACTAAGTGAAGTCTGAGATCACTACAACTCTGAAGTTTCCAAAGGGGAGAAGACAGGAAAAGGAAGCAGAATCTGCCAGACTCTGCAGACGATTCAGTGAATGACCCCGATTTAGTCCTTCCACCCCTCACCTACTCAGCTTTTTATCTGTGAAGTAAGCATCATAAGTAATCATCCTTGTCTGTGAATCTCTTGAAAGGAATATTGTGATGGGAGTTGTGAGTTCAGTTGTATGTGTCTGAAGAACTTTCAGGACTTTTGGAATAAATACGTAGCTTATTGAACTCAGAATTATCCCTTTCACGTTCAGTAAGAACACAGTAGCATAAGGAAAATGAAGGAAACATCAAAGAAAGATGTACTGGCACAAGATAAAAAGTATATCTCAGCTGACATAGTTGCCGTTTTTAAGACTGCTAAGTTTAGCAGAGTATGCCTGAATTTTTTTAGCCTTTTTTTTTTTCTTTTTAGCATTGGCATACCATATGAAATGTGGGCAGTTGCCAGTACTCTACAGAGTACTATGGCAGAATTGGCAATGATTGAATCAATTCATTCAAGCAAAATTTCATCATGTGCCTACTGTGTGCATAGTTTATAAAATCAAGCAAAAATTCTTCATGTGCCTACTGTGTGCATAGTTTGTAAAATCTAAGTCTCTGTTTCCTGGGGCTTTACAGTGTAATAAGTGTTATAGTAAATATATACACGAAGTGCTAATCATCTGCCTGTTCCTCTCCTACATTGGTCACTAAGTTCTGTGCAGAACAGTACACTACATTATGTATCTTTTGTGTGTGTGTGTGTGTGTGTGTGTGTGTGTGTATGTGTATGTGGTACCCGGGCCTCTCACTGTTGTAGCCTCTCCCGTTGCGGAGCACAGGCTCCGGACGCGCAGGCTTTGGACGCGCAGGCCCAGCGGCCATGGCTCACAGGCCCAGCCGCTCCGCGGCACGCGGGACCCTTCCGGACCGGGGCACGAACTCGTGTTCCCTACATCGGCAGGCGGACTCTCAACCACTGCGCCACCAGGGAAGCCCCTACATTATGTATCTTAACACTACAGATTTAGGTCTTAACCTCAGCTGGATTCCTCCCTCCTACTTATATATTTTTCAGCACCTTTTTCTCCCTTTCCACCAGAATACTTTTGCAGTCTTTAAATCCCAACCACATATCATTATGTGACTTTACGTCAAACTTCACAAGAAGATCAATACTATTAGTCACAAACTCCTTCAATTTTCCAAATGCTAGAAACTTAGGTACTTCTGGATCTTTCCTTTCCTCCAATATCAGAGGAATGAGACACTCCCTGCTCTTATATAAGATGAATTATCCCTCTGTACTCTAGTTCCAATCCCTGAGTTCTCTTCTATTATCTTTTCTGTCTTTAATCTTCTACATTTCTGGTTCCACTCTGTTTCCTTTCCTTCACAACCAAGCTTTAAAGAGTATTCTATATTCAATGTCTTTTTGTTATCTGAATTTCACTTATTAACCCTCTGCAGTCTAACTTATGTACCTATCACACTATCACAAATACTCTGTTTGAAGTAATCCCATTATTTACAAGAAAATGAATTCTTACTCTTTTATATAATAGGGAAATGATTATTTTGTTGGAACTATTAGAATAAGGTCACACCTATTAGAATGGACAAAGCCCCTGGAGTGACTTTCTGTTCTTTTTATGTAGCATTTTTTTTTCCTTTTAGAGCCTTGTAACAGAGACTTGATTAGTCATTCATGAAACTTATTTCTTCTTCCTGGGCATACAGCTAGACTAAATATCCCAACTTCCCTTTAGTTATTTGTGGTCACGTGAATGACTTAGCCAGTGAAATGTAAATGGAAGTGACATGCTCATTTCCAGGCTTAATGAAATCCTTCCATCTTCACTCTTTGTCCATCAACTTGAAGCTAGTGAGTATGGTGATCTTAAAAACTGTATTTTGAAGATGCCAGAGCCAGAAGAGAGAAGGAGCATGAATGGCTAAATTACTACTTGGAAGACAGACACCTCCAAATTAAAAACACTGCTTTTTGGACTTCTTGTAAGAGAGAAAATTGAGATTTGAGAATTCATATGTTACAGGAGCTAGAATGACCATGACTAACCCAGAAATTGGTGCTGGAAGTGGGGTACTGCTTAGACAGTACCCCATATTTTTATGCTATAAAATATGCTGTATTGGCTTACTGATGATGCAGCAGATGTTGGAGAAACTGGTATCAGAGGCTGGAAGGAGACCCATGTTTTGCAGTGGCAAAATGGGTGTTAAAACTATTACCTACCTATTGAGACTGTAGCTCAGTACAATCTCAATAATAAGAGGAAGTAGTTCAAAAGAGTATAAGTAATACTGTATTTTGCATTTTAGCATTTTACTTTTAGCAAGACTTTGCTAAACAGATAAGCTCAGAAAACAGTTGCAGAAATGAAAGTGCACAGGAATATTTGGAATTCTTGACCTGGAACAGTAAAAAAATGAAACTAGAAGAGGCATTGAGTACAGTCCTCCCAAGATTTAGTGCTGGAACAAAAATCAGATCAAGGCTTTGGCCTTTCCATCCAAGGCCATTATTTTCGATGGCCTCAAGGAGGCTGGGATGAAGTTCTTGAGAAACTGACACGGGGGCAAGGAAGCAAAGGAATAAATTGGGTTAGAGAATTATGTAAGAAAGAACTTTGGGTGTAGTTACTGGAAGCAAATAAATCATAGGACTAAATTTTTGAAGGAATTTTATTACTGATCAAATCATGAACCTGATTCAAATATTGTTCAAGTGTTAAAACCTTGAGGCAGCTGTTTCACCCCAAACTTGCATAAGTAGAAAATAGAGCATAAATGCTTTACAACTCCCCAATACTCACATAGGACGTGGCCATGGGTAATAATGGGCAGAAAACATTTCAGAGGCCAGTATTGGGCCATACAGAAGACAGAGGACAAACAAATTCCTCTCCAAAACTAGATTGCGATCTCATCAAAACTTCCTCTACTCTCACAGCAGATGGACCACAAAATGCCTGCTCAGTATTTCATCATTGTTATGTATCTGTATTGCCTAGTGTCTCACAGTTTTCTCTTTTCCTAATGAGAGCGTATTGTAGTTACCTGTTTCTGATCTACCACTGTACAATGTGTTCCCTGGAATTTGGGGTGATATTAGAGATAACTTGTGTTTTTTAATTAATAGGTTGTATCTGGACCTAATGAAGAGGACTGCACATTACCTAAAAACTAGACTTTAAGCCCGACCTAGTAACTGGATAGAACTTTTAGGTTGTCTTTATTGTGGTAGGATGTGTTCTTTGTTTGGGAAGAGAGGTAAAATGGATATTTAGTGATCAGAATAGTGGACTCTTGCAGACACTAGATTCTTCTTCTGGGCACACAGTTAGATTCCATTTCCCAGCCTCCTTTGCAATTAGGCTTCCCAGTTAGATGTGCCAATTAGATTCTAACCAGTGGAATGTGAGTATAAGTGATGTGCTCCTGTTGCATCTCTGGTCCATAAAAAATATCACATGAAAAGTTCTCCAGCATCTCCCATTCCCCAGCAACTTAAGGCATTTGTATTGGAAGCCATGTGTTGAAGATGGCGAAGCCACAAGGTGGAAGGACTCTGGTTTCCTGAATCTTCACTTGGAGGATAGCTGCCTGCCTATTAACTTGTGTTAGAGTTCTTATGCATTCTTTTTTTTTAATTAATTAATTGATTTATTTATTTATGGCTGTGTTGGGTCTTCGTTTCTGTGCAAGGGCTTTCTCTAGTTGCGGCAAGTGGGGGCCACTCTTCATTGCGGTGTGCGGGCCTCTCAGTATCGTGGCCTCTCTTATTGCGGAGCACAGGCTCCAGATGCGCAGGCTCAGTAGTTGTGGCTCACGGGCCTAGTTGCTTCGCGGCATGTGGGATCTTCCCAGACCAGGGCTCGAACCCATGTCCCCTGCATTGGCAGGCAGATTCTCAACCATTGCGCCACCAGGGAAGTCCCTCTTATGCATTCTCTTGTGTGACCCACTGATATTTGAGAATTTGTCCTAACTAGTATAGATCTACCCTTGTTTCTCCAGGTGCAACCATCCATTTCCTGGTCTTAACTCCCATACCACAGGAGTGAGCCCATGAATCAAGCCAACCAAAGTACCATAATTCCTCAGTCATAGGGATTGGTTTAGGAATGGGCAGGTTAACAAAAGGAGCCAATCAGAGACAACCTCGCCATTTTGGCTAGCATTATTGAGAAAGAGGCACCTCACTCCGGCTGAAGTTAAGCAAAATCTTAAATTATCTGTGGCCTCTGGTCACCATGTGGCATGAACATGTCTGAGAAAGAAATCATTACAAGACAATAGAGGCAGTCTTGATGGTATTGCAAGAGGAAAAAAGTGCTCATGAATTGAGATATGTTTCTTGGCTCTCTCCTCAGAGTTGAAACCCTAAGGGGTAAGGGATAGACACTGCCAGGAAGACTTCGGAATTCAAAAACAGGGAGCTTGTGGCTTGGGCCCTGTTTCCCTCCTGGAACTTTGACCAACACAGGCAACTACAATCAAGTAGAAATAGCACCATAATATGTTTAAGCAGATGCCCAGGCAGCATTGATAACCACTCCCACTCCTGCATGTTCCTTGACTACACTGAACTGAAAAGGAGATACAGAATTCCTTAAGAGGTATGTAAATTTGATTTAGAGTAAGAGCGCAATTGCTTTACACAGGCTTGCTGCAGTACAGGGTGATTGAAACTCATGGCACAGCCTGTGGTATGAATCCCTGGGTTGGATAGAGGACCCTATTGAGAAGACACTAACACCAATAAATTCTAAAGTAAGGGCAGAGGAAAAACAATCACATTTTGAGAGAATAGATTGCAAATTGTATCAACAATAGACCTTACAGCAACAAATTTAGATAGCAAGCAAGACAGATGCCCCTCCAACAATGCCATGATAGTGAAGGACTTACCTCCAGCAACCAGATAAAATCTTAGAGAGAAAAGCCTAATAATATGTTAAACTTTGAATTCCCTGAACTTGCATCCAAAATTGATGTGAAATTCAAAACGGACTGTTAAACTGGAAAAGAGTAAGAAATCTCAAAATGGCAAGGTTTGGGTTTTTATTCCTGACTAGTATATAAAATAATACCAGTGTCAACAAATGACACACCCTGAAATGTAAAACTGGTAAGTCTAGGTGGCATGCACAGTGATAACGATTCCTTGGCCCTGGCTAGGAGGTTCGTTAATATTTACTATGTTGTAGCAAGCAAGCAAATTGTTAAATTTTAGATCTTAGACAATATCTATATCAAGGTTAACGTTTTAGGGGAATTGGTAGAAAAATGTCAAGATTTTACAGTGTGTCCATTAGCAAGGTCCTATAAGAAAGGGATACATTTCAGTTCAAGCTGCCTATATGAATGCAGAAGAAAGAATACAGTTAACCCTTAAACTGTGTGAATTTTTTAAAATAAATACAGTGGCCCTCAGTACTGGGGGACTCCACATACATGGTTAAATCTGCAAATGCAGAATCCACAGATCTGGAGGGTTGACTACTGGACCCAAGCATCTGCAGATTTTGCTATCTGTGGCAGGTCCTGGAACCAGTCCCCTTTGAGTACCGAGGAACAACTAACTGTATATTTCTAAGACACCCCCTTTCTGCATGTACTCAGTAATCCATGTGACTGAGAATCAACTAAACCTGCAATGTACAGGGTTGGAAAACCCATATTCTCTGTCCTGAGCTAAAGTTAGTGCAAACACAGGTAAGGAGTTGAAAACTCAGTAAAAGATATAATTGGAACCCTGAAAAAAGCCTGATTCTTGATCACATCATGCATCTCTTGCTGTGTATATCCTATCTGACAAAGTTTGACAAAATAGTCCCATTGTGAGGAACCATTCCCTGAGATGCAACTTGGAGGCAAGTGGACAGAGTTAAATCCTAGCTGCATTATCCCTAAACTCATTGCTCAGCTTATGATTTTGGTTGCAAAGGCCAAAATAGAAATACATAGTTAATTTAGTTGACTGGAGGATAGACATTGCATTCCAACCTTGTAACACATTGCTAAGGGACAGAAAACAGATTAACACACCATCTCTGTTTTTGGTTTCTACACCAGAGTTACCAAAAAGCAAGGTGACCAGCAACCAACTAAGGTTGTAAGAGACTTGTATAGACAAAAAATACCAAGTCTTGCAAACAAAGGCCTATGATTGCTTAATTCCAATACCCTCTTACGTATGGGCAAGGGATCAAGGAGCACCTTCCAGAGAACAAACTCAAGACGTATTAACTGGACTTCCCTGGTGGCGCAGTAGTTAAGAATCCACCTGCCAATGCATGGGGCACGGGTTCGAGCCCTGGTCTGGGAAGATCCCACATGCCACGGAGCAACTAAGCCCATGCGCCACAACTACTGAGCCTGCGCTCTAGAGCCCACAAGCCACAACTACTGAGCCCACACGCTGCAACTACTGAAGCCTGTGCACCTAGAGCCCCTGCTCTGCAACAAGAGAAGCCACCACAATGAGAAGCCCGCGCACCACAATAAAGAGTAGCCCCCACTCGCCTCAACTAGAGAAAGCCTGCACACAGCAACAAAGACCCAACGCAGCCAAAAAAAAAAAGAAAAAAAAAGGACGTATTAACTGACCAAGAACCTCATCTACTAGCTAATTAGAGTGCCCTTACTTTCCTTAAGTGTATACCAATATATAATAAAATTATCTTTATCATGCTGTACCATGATGTGCTACATTCAAACCTGGTTTAAGAAATGCATATCACCTAGAACTCTTGGTCTCCAAGAGCAAGATGGAAAAATTGGATGAGAGTTTGGCATGTCTCCTGTTGGAGAAGAGAGTATTTCAGTTGTCCGTGGTATAATTACATTGTCTTAGACTAGGGCATTTTTAAAATTCTGTGTACTGAAGAAAGCACAAGTATAGGTGCCAGGTAGCCAAGGGGTAGAATGTAGTGAACAACACTTTTGTATGTCCATCTTTTCAGGAGATTCCTATCCTTTATGTAATAAAGCTGTCAATTATGTGACTTTCCCCCTGTCATAAAGATAGGTACATGAGCCAAGCCAATCTCCAGAATAATGTATGACAATTTTACTGAGGCTAGAGCTGCCACTGACCATCGTTGGCACAACGGAGCAAACCTACCTTACCATATTCCTTGGAGGTATTGCAGGTTCGGTTCCAGACTACTACAAGAAAGCAAATATCAATAAAGTGAGTCATGAATATGTTGGTTTCCCAGTGTTTACAAAAGTTATTATTTTTTTTTTATTAGTTTCTGCTTTATAACAAAGTGAATCAGTCATACATATACATCTGTTCCCACATCCCCTCCCTCATGCATCTCCCTCCCTCCCACCCTCCCCATCCCACCCCTCCAGGCAGTCACAAAGCACCGAGCTGATCTCCCTGTGCTCTGCGGCTGCTTCCCACTATCTATCTACCTTACGTTTCGTAGTGTATATATGTCCATGTCTCTCTTTCCCTTTGTCACAGCTTACCCTTCCCCTTCCCCATATCCTCAAGTCCATTCTCAAGTAGGTCTGTGTCTTTATTCCCGTTTTACCCCTAGGTTCTTCATGACATTTTTTTTTTTTAAATTCCATATATATGTGTTAGCATACGGTATTTGTCTTTCTCTTTCTGACTTACTTCACTCTGTATGACAGACTCTAGGTCTATCCACCTCATTACAAATAGCTCAGTTTCGTTTCTTTTTATGGCTGAGTAATATTCCATTGTATATATGTGCCACATCTTCTTTATCCATTCATCCGATGATGGACACTTAGGTTGTTTCCAGCTCCGGGCTATTGTGAATAGAGCTGCAATGAACATTTTGGTACATGTCTCTTTTTGAATTATGGTTTTCTCAGGGTATATGCCTAGTAGTGGGATTGCTGGGTCATATGGTAGTTCTATTTTTAGTTTTTTAAGGAACCTCCATACTGTTCTCCATAGTGGCTGTACCAATTCACATTCCCACCAGCAGTGCAAGAGTGTTCCCTTTTCTCCACACCCTCTCCAGCATTTATTGTTTCTAGATTTCTTGATGATGGCCATTCTGACTGGTGTGAGATGATATCTCATTGTAGTTTTGATTTGCATTTCTCTAATGATTAATGATGTTGAGCATTCTTTCATGTGTTTGTTGGCAGTCTGTATATCTTCTTTGGAGAAATGTCTATTTAAGTCTTCTGCCCATTTTTGGATTGGGTTGTTTATTTTTTTGCTATTGAGCTGCATGAGCTGTTTATAAATTTTGGAGATTAATCCTTTGTCAGTTGCTTCATTTGCAAATATTTTCTCCCATTCTGAGGGTTGTCTTTTGGTCTTGTTTATGGTTTCCTTTGCTGTGCAAAAGCTTTGAAGTTTCATTAGGTCCCATTTGTTTATCTTTGTTTTTATTTCCATTTCTCTAGGAGGTGGGTCCAAAAGGATCTTGCTGTGATTTATGTCATAGAGTGTTCTACCTATGTTTTCCTCTAAGAGTTTGATAGTTTCTGGCCTTACATTTAGGTCTTTAATCCATTTTGAGCTTATTTTTGTGTATGGTGTTAGGGAATGATCTAATCTCATACTTTTACATGTCCCTGTCCAGTTTTCCCAGCACCACTTATTGAAGAGGCTGTCCTTTCTCCACTGTACATTCCTGCCTCCTTTATCAAAGATAAGTTGGCCATATGTGCGTGGGTTTATCTCTGGGCTTTCTATCCTGATCCACTGATCTATCTTTCTGTTTTTATGCCAGTACCACACTGTCTTAATTACTGTAGCTTTGTAGTATAGTCTGAAGTCAGGCAGCCTGATTCCTCCAGCTCCGTTTTTCGTTCTCAAGATTGCTTTGGCTATTCGGGGTCTTTTGTTTTTCCAAACAAATTTTGAAATTTTTTGTTCTACTTCTGTGAAAAATGCCAGTGGTAGTTTGATAGGGATTGCATTGAATCTGTAGATTGCTTTGGGTAGTAGAGTCATTTTCACAATATTGATTCTTCCAATCCAGGAGCATGGTATATCTCTCCATCTATTTAAATCATCTTTAATTTCTTTCATCAGTGTCTTATAATTTTCTGCATACAGGTCTTTTGTCTCCTTAGGTAGGTTTATTCCTAGATATTTTATTCTTTTTGTTGCAATGGTAAATGGGAGTGTTTTCTTGATTTCATTTTCAGATTTTTCATCATTAGTGTACAGGAATGCCAGAGATTTCTGTGCATTAATTTTGTATCCTGCTACTTTACCAAATTCATTGATTAGCTCTAGTAGTTTTTCGGTAGCATCTTTAGGATTCTCTATGTATAATATCATGTCATCTGCAAACAGTGACAGCTTTACTTCTTCTTTTCCAATTTGGATTCCTTTTATTTCCTTTTCTTCTCTGATTGCTGTGGCTAAAACTTCCAAAACTAGGTTGAATAAGAGTGGTGAGAGTGGGCAGCCTTGTCTTGTTCCTGATCTTAGTGGAAATGGTTTCAGTTTTTCACCATTGAGGACAATGTTGGCTGTGGGTTTGTCATATATGGCCTTTATTATGTTGAGGAAAGTTCCCTCTATGCCTACTTTCTGCAGGGTTTTTATCATAAATGGGTGTTGAATTTTGTCGAAAGCTTTCTCTGCATCTATTGAGATGATCATATGGTTTTTCTCCTTCAACTTGTTAATATGGTGTATCACATTGATTGATTTGCGTATATTGAAGAATCCTTGCATTCCTGGAATAAACCCCACTTGATCATGGTGTATGATCCTTTTAATGTGCTGTTGGATTCTGTTTGCTAGTATTTTGTTGAGGATTTTTGCATCTATGTTCATCAGTGATATTGGCCTGTAGTTTTCTTTCTTTGTGACATCCTTGCCTGGTTTTGGTATCAAGGTGATGGTGGCCTCGTAGAATGAGTTTGGGAGTGTTCCTTCCTCTGATATTGTTTGGAAGAGTTTGAGAAGGATGGGTGTTAGCTCTTCTCTAAATGTTTGATAGAATTCGCCTGTGAAGCCATCTGGTCCTGGGCTTTTGTTTGATGGAAGATTTTTAATCACAGTTTCAATTTCAGTGCTTGTGATTGGTCTATTCATATTTTCTATTTCTTCCTGAGTCAGTCTTGGTAGGTTGTGCATTTCTAAGAATTTGTCCATTTCTTCCAGGTTGTCCATTTTATTGGCATAGAGTTGCTTATAGTAATCTCTCATGATCTTTTGTATTTCTGCAGTGTCAGTTGTTACTTCTCCTTTTTCATTTCTAATTCTACTGATTTGAGTCTTCTCCCTTCTTTTCTTGATGAGTCTGGCTAATGGTTTGTCAATTTTGTTTATCTTCTCAAAGAACCAGCTTTTAGTTTGGTTGATCTTTGCTATCGTTTCCTTCATTTCTTTTTCATTTATTTCTGATCTGATCTTTATGATTTCTTTCCTTCTGCTAACTTTGGGGGTTTTTTGTTCTTCTTTCTCTAATTGCTTTAGGTGCAGGGTCAGGTTGTTTACTCGAGATGTTTCCTGTTTCTTAAGGTGGGATTGTATTGCTATAAACTTCCCCCTTAGAACTGCTTTTGCTGCGTCCCATAGGTTTTGGGTCGTCGTGTCTCCATTGTCATTTGTTTCTAGGTATTTCTTAATTTCCTCTTTGATTTCTTCAGTGATCACTTCGTTATTGAGTAGTGTATTGTTTAGCCTCCATGTGTTTGTATTTTTTACAGATCTTTTCCTGTAATTGATGTCTAGTCTCATAGCATTGTGGTCGGAAAAGATACTTGATACAATTTCAATTTTCTTAAATTTACCAAGGCTTGATTTGTGACCCAAGATATGATCTATCCTGGAGAATGTTCCATGAGCACTTGAGAAAAATGTGTATTCTGTTGTTTTTGGGTGGAATGTCCTATAAATATCAATTAAGTCCATCTTGTTTAATGTATCATTTAAAGCTTGTGTTTCCTTATTTATTTTCATTTTGGATGATCTGTCCATTGGTGAAAGTGGGGTGTTAAAGTCCCCTACTATGATTGTGTTACTGTCGATTTCCCCTTTTATGGCTGTTAGTATTTGCCTTATGTATTGAGGTGCTCCTATGTTGGGTGCATAAATATTTACAATTGTTATATCTTCTTCTTGGATCGATCCCTTTATCGTTATGTAGTGTCCTTCTTTGTCTCTTCTAATAGTCTTTATTTTAAAGTCTATTTTGTCTGATATAAGAATTGCTACTCCAGCTTTCTTTTGATTTCCATTTGCATGGAATATCTTTTTCCATCCCCTTACTTTCAATCTGTATGTGTCTCTAGGTCTGAAGTGGGTCTCTTGTAGACAGCATATATATGGGTCTTGTTTTTGTATCCATTCAGCCACTCTGTGTCTTTTGGTGGGAGCATTTAGTCCATTTACATTTAAGGTAATTATTGATATGTATGTTCCTATTCCCATTTCCTTAATGGCTTTGGGTTCGTTATTGTAGGTATAGTCCTTCTGTTGTGTTTCTTGCCTAGAGAAGTTCCTTTAGCATTTGTTGTAAAGCTGGTTTGGTGGTGCTGAACTCTCTCAGCTTTTGCTTGTGTGTAAAGGTTTTAATTTCTCCATCAAATCTGAATGAGATCCTTGCTGGGTAGAGTAATCTTGGTTGCAGGTTTCTCTCCTTCATCACTTTAATTATGTCCTGCCACTCCCTTCTGGCTTGTAGAGTTTCTGCTGAGAGATCAGCTGTTAACCTGATGGGGATTCCCTTGTGTGTTATTTGTTGTTTTTCCCTTGCTGCTTTTAATATGATTTCTTTGTGTTTAATTTTTGACAGTTTGATTAATATGTGTCTTGGAGTATTTCTTCTTGGATTTATTCTGTATGGGACTCTCTGTGCCTCCTGGACTTGATTAACTATTTCCTTTCCCATATTAGGGAAGTTTTCAACTATAATCTCTTCAAATATTTTCTCAGTCCCTTTCTTTTTCTCTTCTTCTTCTGGAACCCCTATAATTCGAATGTTGGTGCGTTTAATGTTGTCCCAGAGGTCTCTGAGACTGTCCTCTGTTCTTTTCATTCTTTTTTCTTTATTTTTCTCTGCATCAGTTATTTCCACTATTTTATCTTCCACCTCACTTATCCGTTCTTCTGCCTCAGTTATTCTGCTATTGATCCCATCTAGAGTATTTTTCATTTCATTTATTGTGTTTTTAATCGATGCTTGATTCATCTTTAGTTCTTCTAGGTCCTTGTTAACTGTTTCTTGCATATTGTCTATTCTATTTCCAAGATTTTGGATCTGGGAAATAGAATCTTGGATCAGCTTTACTATCATTATTCTGAATTCTTTTTCAGGTAGACTGCCTATTACCTCTTCATTTGTTAGGTCTGGTAGGTTTTTATCTTGCTCCTTCACCTGCTGTGTGTTTTTCTGCTTTCTCATTTTGCTTATGTTACTGTGTTTGGGGTCTCCTTTTTGCAGGCTGCAGATTCGTAGTTCCCGTTGTTTTTGGTGTCTGTCCCCCGTGGCTAAGGTTGTTTCAGTAGGTTGTGTAGGCTTCCTGGTGGGGGGGACTAATGCCTGTGTTCTGGTGGTTGAAGCTCGATCTTGTCTTTCTGGTGGACAGGTCCACGTCTGGTGGTGTGTTTTGGGGTGCCTGTGGCCTTATTATGTTTTTAGGTAGCCTCTCTGCTAATGGGTGGGGTTGTGTTCCTGCCTTGCTAGTTGCTTGGCATAGGGTGACCAGCACTGTAGCTTGCTGGTCGTTGACTGAAGCTGGGTGCTGGTGTTGAGATGGAGATCCCTGGGAGATTTTCGCTGCTTGATATTATGTGGAGCTGGGAGGTCTCTTGTGGACCCGTGTCCTGAAGTTGGCTCTCCCACTTCAGAGGCACAGCACTAACTCCTGGCTGCAGCACCAAGAGCCTTTCATCCACCCGGCTCAGAATAACAGTGAGAAAAAGTAGAAAGAAATAATTAGTAGAAGAAAGAAAGAGAGATTGAAAGAAAGGAAGAAGGGAAGTAAGGAAGGAAGGAAGTAAGAAAGAAAGAAAGGAGGGAGGGAGGAAGGATGGAAAGAAAGGAAAGAAAGGAGGGAGGGAGGGAGGAATGAAAGCAAAAGGAAGAGTGAATGGAAGAAGAGAGGGAGGGAGGGAGGAAGGAAAGAAAGAAAGAAAGACAGGAGGGAGGGAGGGAGGGAGGAAGGAAAGAAAAAGAAAGTGGAAAGAAGAAGGGTGGGAGGGAGGGAGGGATGGAGGAAAGAAAAAGAAAGAAGGAAAGGAGGAGCGGAGGGAGGGAGGGAGGAAGGGAAGGGAGAAAAAAAGAAAGAGCAGGTAAAGTAAAATAGAATAAAGTATGAAATATAGTAGCGTTATTAAAATTAAAAAGCAATTATTGAAAAAAAACACGGACCGAAAGAACCCTGGGACATATGGTGGAAGCAAAGCTATACAGAGAGAATCTTACACAGAAGATTACACATACACATTCACAAAAAGAGAGCAGGGGGAAAAATCAAAAATCTTGCTCTCCAAGTCCACCTCCTCGATTTGGGATAATTCGTTGTAAAAAGAGGAAAAGGGCGAAAAGTCTGAAATCTTGCTAAGTCCACCTCCTTAATTTGAGATAATTCGTTGTAAAAAGAGGAAAAAAAAGGGGGGGGGAAGTCTTAAATCTTGTCCTCAAGGTCCACTTCCTCAATTTGGGATGATTCGCTGTCCATTCATGCACTCCACAGACGCAGGGCACATCAAATGGACCGTGGAGCTTTAATCCGCTGCCTCGGAGGCTGCACAGAGAGATTTCCCTGTCTCTGCTCTCACAGCTCCCGGGTCTCAGCCTTGGACCTGGCCCCGCCTCTGCGCGTAGGTCGCCGGAGGGCGTCCGTTCTTCGCTCAGACAGGACGGGTTTAAAGGAGCCGCTGATTCGGGGGCTCTGGCTCACTCAGGCAGAGGGGAGGGAGGGGAATGCCCTCTCCTCGCGCACCAGGCAACAAAAGGGAAAAAAGTCTCTTGCCTCTCCGGTAGCTCCAGACCCTTTCCCCGGACTCCCTCCGGGCTAGCACTAACCCCTTCAGGCTCTCTTCCTGCCGCCAGCCCCAGTCCTCTCCCTGCGCTCCGACTGAAAGCCGATACCCGAGCCTCAGCTCCCAGCCCCGCCCGCCCTGGCGGCCGAGCAGACAAGTCTCTCGGGCTGGTGTGTGCCTGAGGGCACCGATCCTCTGTGCCAAAATCTCTCTGCTTTGCCCTCCACACCCCTGTTGCTGTGCTCTCCTCCGCTACTCCGAAGCTTTCCCCCTCCGCCACCTGCAGTCTCCGCCCTCTAAGGGGCTTGTAGTGTGTAGAAACCTTCCCTCCTTCACGGCTCCCTCCCACTGGTGCAGGTCCCGTCCATATCCTATTGTCTCTGTTTATTCTTTTTTTCTTTTGACCTACCCAGGTATGTGGGGAGTTTCTTGCCTTTTGGGGGGTCTGAGGTCTTCTGTCAGCGTTCAGTAGGTGTTCTGTTGGAGTTGTTCCACGTGTAGATGAATTTCTGATGTATCTGTGGGGAAGAAGGTGATCTCCGCGTCTTACTCTTCCGCCATCTTCCTCCCTCCCTCCCAAAAGTTATTTTTACACTATACTGTAGTCTATTAAGTATGCAACAGCATTATGTCTTAAACATATTAAAGCATTGTCTTAAGCATGTTTAAGCATTATACTTTAAATAAAAATAGTTTACTGCTAAAAAATGCTACCATCATCTGAGTCTTCAGCGAGTCATAGTAGTAACATCAAAGTAGTTTCACAGATAACCAATCATATATAGTAATAATGAAAAAGTTTGAAATGTGAGAATTACACAATGTGACACAGAGATACAAAGGGAGCAAATGCTATTGGAAAAGTGGTGTCAATAGGTATGCTCAGTGCAGAGTTGCCACAAACCTTTTATTTTAAAAATGCAGTATCTGCAAAAAGCAGTAAAGTGAAATGTAACAAGCAAGGTATGCCTGTAGAAAAAACAGACCAAGGCGTTATGAGTAATAGAGAGTAGAGTCCAGATAGCATTTGAAATCCAGGATCGTAGACTAACCCATTGTCCATTAATTAAGTGGCCACTAAGTTCTGTCTTTTTTCCCTCCCACACCTGCTGCTCTCATTTAAGCTATTTCAGGGTACGTTTTATACATGTGCAACTAAAATATCCCTGACTAATATAGTCCCCTGGGTGGCATAGTCCCATTCTTAGAGAATCTTACAAAACAAGGATTGGGGCAGTAGTTAACATTGTCCCACCAAAATCTCCATGGAGACATTTTCTCAATTGCCTTCCTTGGAAAAACTGTTTGACTTTATTAAGGAAGATAGTGATTTATGATTACTTCCTAATTGCCAAAGTCATTAGCCTCTCCCAGTCCCTTCCTTACCTGGTGTGGAATTTGGCATCAATTGTTGCAGTTTCCAAGTGGGTCCCAGTAAACTAATCCCCCTCTTCTTGCCTAGGTTCTGAACAATTTGGGAAATAAAGCAAAGGATAGAAATGGGAGCCAAAATATCACTTTATTACTAATAAAGTTAAGTTGGTTGATGTTGCGTAGTGGGAAAACCAAATCGGCCTGCCAAATGATCCCCAGAATTAGGCAGATTTATACCTCCAATTCCTAGCAACAACACTTGACAGGGACAGCATGGAGGATCAAATGGGAATTCGGTCTCTGGACAACCTTGTTCTTTGAGGTTGGAAGACAAAGCTAAATCAGACATTCTTCACAAATTTACTAATTTTATAAGTCACTCAATCTCCCCAAGTGTAGAGGAAGACCCAGAACTAATTGAGGTCCTTTCACAGGGAGAAAACTTCAGAAGCAAGCAAGATGCTTTCTCCGCTAGCATCATTGACCAATTCCTACTTGAACCTTCCTTCCTTCCTTTAGTTTCCATGATAACCTAGTTGCTTTACCTTTTTAATCAATCCTGCTTATTCTTTATAGGCCTTTCTTCCTCTGTCTGGCTCTTAAGTATTAAGAGTTCCCCATGATTCTGGCCATTGCCCTATTTCTATTTTATATACTGTCCCTAAGGAACCTCATTTAAGTTCACAATTTCAATTACCATATATAAGACTAATGAATTCATATCCCTTATCTCCACCCCAACCCATATAGATCCAGGGTTACCAATGGAATTACAGTGTTTAAACTAATGTTTCCTTAGCCTTTATCTCCAACCTAAATGGATCCAAGATTACCAAATCCTATTCATTCGTTCTATGTTCTATGTTCTCACTACCTAATTACTTTCTTTGCCTCACAACCACTGCCTTAATTTGGCTTCTACCATCTTTCATCCATTCTATTGCAAAAGTCTATTAATCTCTCTGCCTCTGATCCTACTCTACTCCATTTTATCCTCTACATTGCCACCCAAGTTAATTCTCTACCTTGTAAAAACAATTTACTTCTGGATACAAAAACAATACATATTCATTGTAGAGCGTTAACAAAATATAGAAAAGCACACACGCAGGAACATACAATTCCATCAGCTAGAGACAGCCACTTATGACATTTTAGTCCAACTCTTTTCAGTGTTTTTTAGGTGTATTTTTTTGTTTTTTTAGATATTGGGGGTAGGAGTTTATTTATTTATTTTTGCTGTGTTGAGTCTTCGTTTCTGTGCAAGGGCTTTCTCTAGCTGTGGCAAGCGGGGGCCACTCTTCATCGCAGTGCGCGGGCCTCTCACTATCGCGACCTCTCCTGTTGCAGGGTACAGGCTCCAGACGCGCAGGTTCAATAGTTGTGGCTCACGGGCCCAGTTGCTCCGCGGCATGTGGGATCCTTCCAGACCAGGGCTCGAACCCGTGTTCCCTGCATTAGCAGGCAGATTCTCAACCACTGTGCCACCAGGGAAGCCCTAGGTGTATTTTTAAATAAAACGAGAATGCTGCTGCTGCTTGTTTAGCATGGTTTTGTTTTTGTTTTACTTAATATATGTGAGCATATTCTCAGGGCATTAAATGTCATTTGTATTGAATATATAATGGATATATCAACTTAAACATTGCAAACTGGCAGCCCATAACCAATAGTGAATATATAATGGATATATCAATTTATTTAAGCCAAGCACTGCAAACTGGCAGCCTATAATCAAAACTGGTATATGGGCATACTTTATTTTGTCATCACAGCATTACAAAGTTATTTGCATTTTGAATGCCTTTACACAGGATATGCTGTCTTCCAATTCCTCATAGTTTCCACAAATTTTTTTCTCTTATCCCCAGTATTATTCCCTCATTTTTGTCCCTAACCTGTTTTTATTTTGTTGTTGCTCTTGTTTTTGTGTGTGTGGTTTTTTTTTTTGAACTTGCATTGAAAATGGACAATTTATCCAAAATTAGAATGGATTTTCGTTCATTCACCAAGTATTTGTTGCTTACCCACTATGCACCAGGCACTATGTTAGGCAAGAAAATGGTGAGCAACACAAACATGGGCCCTTATACCTTGAAAAATATAGTCTAGTGTGAGAGATATACAAATAAAATAACTGCTACAAGGGAAACCTGACCTAGGAACTTGTGTTTTGTTTGGGAGGGCAGAGCTTTCCTGAGGAAGTAAAATTCCTTTTACCTGGTACATCATGTCCACCTTTCAATGAAAAATTACAAGGCATACTAAAAGGCAAAAAACGTCGTTTGAAGAGACTGAACAGTTATCAGAACTAGAGTCCTTGCAGGAATGTTGGAATTATCAGACCAGGAATTTAAAAAATCTATGAAGAAATTGATATAGCTACTATGGAAAACAGTATGGAGGTTCCTTCAAGAACTAAAAATAGAACTACCATATCACCCAGCAATCCCACTACTGGGCAAATATCCTGAGAAAACCATAATTCAAAAAGACACATGCACCCCAATGTTCATTGCAGCACTACTTACAATAGCCAAGACACAGAAGCAGCCTAGATGTCCATCAGCAGATGAATGGATAAAGAAGATGTGGTACATATATACAATGGAATATTACTCAGCCATAAAATGGAGCAAAACTGGGTCATTTGTAGAGATGTGGATAGACCTAGAGAGTGTCATACAGAGTGAAGTAAGTCAGAGACAAACAAATATTGTATATTAACACGTATATGTGGAATCTAGAAAAATGGTATAGATGATCTTATTTGCAAAGCAGAAATACAGACACAGACATAGAGAACAAATGTATGGATACCAAGGTGGAAACGGTGGGGTGGGAGGAATTGGGAGGTTGGGATTGACACATATCCACTATTGAAACTACATATAAAATACACAACAAATAAGAACATACTGTATAACACAGGGAACTTAATATACTGTGGTGACCTAAATGGAAATGAAATCCAAAAAAGGGGATATATGTATATGTGTAGCTGATTCATTTTGCTGTACAGTAGAAACTAACACAACTTTGTAAAGCAACTATATTCCAATAAAAATTAATTTAAAAT
The DNA here is from genome assembly GCF_949752795.1 of Hyperoodon ampullatus. NCBI lineage: Eukaryota > Metazoa > Chordata > Mammalia > Artiodactyla > Ziphiidae > Hyperoodon > Hyperoodon ampullatus. Next base: position 51,323,487 of record NC_136914.1, on the reverse strand, counting down.
AAATAAATAAAAATAAAAATCTATGATGAATGTGCTAAAGGCTTTCTTGGGCAAAGTAGACAACACATGAGAACAGATGGATAATGTAAGCAGAGAGATGAAAATTCTAAGAAAGAATCAAAAAGAAATAGAAGAGATCAGAAACTCTAACAGAAATAAAGAATGTCTTTGTTGACCTCAGTAGGAGACTGGACACAGCTGAGGAGAGAATCTCTGAACCTGAGGATATAACAATAGAAACTTCCAAAACCGAAAAGCAAAGAGAAAAAAACTGAAGAAAAAAAAAAACCCAGACTATCCAAGAACTGTGGGAGAGCTACAAAAGTGTAACATGAATGTAATGGGAATACCAGAAGGAAAAGAAAGCAGGCAACAGAAACAATATTTGAAGCAATAATGACTGAGGACTTCCCCCAAATTAATGTCAGACACCAAACTACAGATCCAGAACATTCAGAGAACACTAAGCAGATAAATGCCAAAATAAAACGCACACACACACATACACACACACACACAAAACCAAAAACAAAACAAAAAAATGACACTTAGGCATATCATATTCAAACTTAAGAAAATCAGAGTTAAAGAAAAAATCTTGAAAGAAGCCAGAGGGAAAAAAAATAGCTTACCCATAGTGAAGCAAAGATAAGAATTGCATTTAACTTCTCCTCAGAAACCATGCAAGCAAAAGGAGAGTGAAGTTAAGTATTTAAAGCATTGAGAGGAAAAAAACACCAACCTAGAATTCTGTACCCCAAAAAATTATCATTCAAGTGAAGGAGAAACACTTTCTTAGACAAACAAAAATTGAGGGAATTTGTGGTCAGTAGAACTGCCTTGTAAGAATTGTTTTAAAAAGTTCTTCAGAGAGAAGGAAAATAATATAAGTTAATAATATAGGTGACTTCAACTTGGCAGGCACCTTTCTGGTTTTGGGAGGACCAGTAGCTCCTCTGGTGGCCCTATTCTGAGGTGTGGCTTTAGGTTGTAATTCTGGAAGATCACCTAAAATCCATTTCATCTGTCCATCAAAATAATTCTATAAGCTATTTAAGTCCTATAATATATCCCTTTCTGCTTAAAGCACAGTATATTCTACTCTCTTCAACTTAACTCTGACCAATAGAGTAGTACCAGAGTGGCTATAGACAACATCCTCAAGAAAATGTGAACTTGTGATCGGTTATCTGACCTGAGTGGGTTTTAAACAAGCAAGAATCCTTTTGGCGTCAGTAGGTGGGACTCAGGAAATCTGTTGCTTAAGTGCTCACTTGTGATTGCCTGGAATGTAATGGCTACTGATGTCAAGACTTTGGCAAGCCATGTGAATATAATGAGAATGAGGAATACAGGTTTGTGGAGTGGGTTGTCTGCTTTTAACTATATCAAACAAAGCTTAAATAAAGACCATGACAAATCCAGGATTTTAAATTCCAGGCTCCAGGCATGATTAGAGTTTTAGGGAGCTTCTATAATTTTTATTTATTTATTTTATTTATTTTTTATTTTTTTATTTTTTATTTTTTATTTTTGCTTTATAACAAATTTAATCAGTTATACATATACATATGTCCCCATATCCCCTCCCTTTTGCGTCTCCCTCCCACCCTCCCTATCCCACCCCTCCAGGTGGTCACAAAGCACCGAGCTGATCTCCCTGTGCTATGCGGCTGCTTCCCACTAGCTATCTACCTTACGTTTGGTAGTGTATATATGTCCATGCCGCTCTTTCACTTTGTCACAGCTTACCCTTCCCCCTCCCCATATCCTCAAGTCCATTCTCTAGTAGGTCTGTGTCTTTATTCCTGTCTTACCCCTATGTACTTCATGACATTTTTTTCCTTAAATTCCATATATATGTGTCAGCATACAGTATTTGTCTTTCTCTTTCTGACTTACTTCACTCTGTATGACAGACTCTAGGTCCATCCACCTCATTACAAATAGCTCAATTTCATTTCTTTTTTATGGCTGAGTAATATTCCATTGTATATATGTGCCACATCTTCTTTACCCATTCATCCGATGATGGACACTTAGGTTGTTTCCATCTCTGGGCTATTGTAAATAGGGCTGCTATGAACATTTTGGTACATGTCTCTTTTTGAATTATGGTTTTCTCAGGGTATATGCCCAGTAGTGGGATTGCTGGGTCATATGGTAGTTCTATTTGTAGTTTTTTAAGGAACCTCCATACCGTTCTCCATAGTGGCTGTACCAATTCACATTCCCACCAGCAGTGCAAGAGTGTTCCCTTTTTTCCACACCCTCTCCAGCATTTATTGTTTGTAGATTTTTTGATGATGGCAATTCTGACTGGTGTGAGATGATATCTCATTGTAGTTTTGATTTGCATTTCTCTAATGAGTAAAGATGTTGAGCATCCTTTCATGTGTTTGTTGGCAGTCTGTATATCTTCTTTGGAGAAATGTCTATTTAGGTCTTCTGCCCATTTTTGGATTGGGCTGTTTGTTTTTTTGTTATTGAGCTGCATGAGCTGCTTATAAATTTTGGAGATTAATCCTTTGTCAGTTGCTTCATTTGCAAATATTTTCTCCCATTCTGAGGGTTGTCTTTTGGTCTTGTTTATGGTTTCCTTTGCTGTGCAAAAGCTTTGAAGTTTCATTAGGTCCCATTTGTTTATTTTTGTCTTTATTTCCATTTCTCTAGGAGGTGGGTCAAAAAGGATCTTGCTGTGATTTATGTCATAGAGTGTTCTGCCTATGTTTTCCTCTAAGAGTTTGATAGTGTCTGGCCTTACATTTAGGTCTTTAATCCATTTTGAGCTTACTTTTGTGTATGGTGTTAGGGAGTGATCTAATCTCATACTTTTACATGTCCCTATCCAGTTTTCCCAGCACCACTTATTGAAGAGACTGTCCTTTCTCCACTGTACATTCCTGCCTCCTTTATCAAAGATAAGGTGACCATATGTCCGTGGGTTTATCTCTGGGCTTTCTATCCTGTTCCATTGATCTATCTTTCTGTTTTTGTGCCAGTACCATACTGTCTTGATTACTGTAGCTTTGTAGTATAGTCTGAAGTCAGGGAGCCTGATTCCTCCAGCTCCATTTTTCGTTCTCAAGATTGCTTTGGCTATTCAGGGTCTTTTGTGTTTCCATACAAATTGTGAAATTTTTGGGGGAGCTTCTATAATTGCCCTAAAGGAAACTTGTATCTTTAGGTCCAGAGCAACCATATCTGAAAATAAGATGTAGAGTCTGATCTTCCAAATTGCAGGATTAAAATGAAGGTTGAATTTACAGTATTTCTGGGGCTTATATATAAAAATCAGGGACTATTTGTGATACAGTGAGACCCTGAGAACATTTGTGTAAATTCAGATAACCCTGAGGTTCATAAAACATCACACCTCATCGTGTATTCCTTACCAGCAGGCCCTCTTCCCTTTATGTTAAGACTGTCCTCTCCCTGCCTGAAATCTCTGTAGCAACCCCACTTGAGGGAGCTACCGCATGCCATATCTCTACCACTTCTTGTATCCAGACCAGATCTATAACTAGAATCATAATCTATTAAGAGGTCTATGTGTAACAGTGGCAAGCTTTTGATATGCTCCAGAAAACTAGAAATACATATAAAGATGAAAAAAGAATACAAGTTTAGATAGAGTCAAACTTATTCATACAGGATTCTCAATTCCACGTGGTTATAACTTCTTTAGATGTAGTCATTTTAGAGTGATTATAATCATTTGTTTGCTTGAGTGACTGAAATGTATTTTTGCTGGTGGACAATGTTAAGTGTATTTGAGATATCAGAAGTTCCTTAGCAAAATGTAGAGGAAGGGATAGAAAGATTTAAGGAGAAATGAAAACTTGAGTGATTTATCATGTTCACTCTTTCTCCTACTTTCCATTGTCTCCCAGAAGAGCCCAGAGGATACTCCCTTCATCAAGATATTGAGAAGGTAGTGACAGAAGTGTCAGTAGTCTTGAAAAGCTCAACACTCTAGTTTCCATCATCTAAAGGCTGGGGATAAAGTTGTGGGGGGAGAATGCTATTGAAAGACGCTCTCTGATTTTAATAGAAATGGTGTAATCCTATAGTAGTACAGACCAATTTATTGCATTTAAGCAACAGAGGCAAGGTAGGTGTGATTGCCGTAACTGTAAGACTACAGTGGAATTCAGAATGAAAGGTCTTTGGTAACGGCAAATTGACCATGAAGCTCCTTAGGACTTAAATAGATAGGCAGCTTACAAGAACAGCCAGGGTTACCACATTGCACATAGCTCTTAACAACATTTACATTGTAGTCTATATAGATGGTATCTCCTGGAGTACAAGACCTACTACAGTGAGAATTGTGCACCCTTGAATTGTGCAAAATGGTGGCCTGGATATAACTTAAAACATACTGAAAATTGAAGCTTCTTACCTAATCTCTAAACCTGAGTCATTTTACAGTCCCTAAGAACCCCAAGAAATGGTCACATGAAGAAGATACATGCATCACAGGTACATGCTGCAAATGTTTCTCCTTACTTTCTATAAGGGACCCATGGATATTTACTAATGCTTGGCCCCATTTCTTTAACCCTATCTCTAGCCACATCCTTGCTATGACCTTACCATAGCCAGAGTGTATTTTCCTGCTTCCTCACTTTGGGCCCAGCAATATGATTTGTTTTAGCCAGCTCGTATAGATGGAAGTAACGTTGTGTCATTTGTACATGTCTGCTTGACTTCTTGCCTCTCTATCGCTGTCATGAGAACACATCCTAGCTAGTTCACATATTCAAGGAAAAAGAGATAGTGGAACAGACCCACACCAGCAAACTTGCACCTCAGCTAAACTTAAGATATGTGAATAAGCCCAGCTGAGATGAACAAAGCTACCAGTAAAAATGAAGAGCAACACCCAGGGGGCCTCTTTGGGTTTTTAAGGATAGCATATGGCATTTGTGTATGATTCTTCAACCTATCTAATCCAGTCTAGGGAAGCTGACCCACCAATGTGAACAAGAACAAATAATTGTTGTTAACCACTGAATTTGGGGAAAATTTGTTATGTAGCAATAGCTGATCAATACTTGGAAGCTATTCGTTGAGAAAAGGGAATACCCAGGAATTACTGGACACTGACTCTTAGCATACTTGAATCCCCAGGACTTGGAGAGCCACTGTGATCCACCAATTAGAATCGTTGCTTATGGAAGTAAGGTAAAGCTGCATTCCTGGGAAAATTGCATGATTAGTGCTACCATAAAAGAGTTGAAAGATATAGTGGCAATGATTTCTTTCTATTCACATTTATGTGTCCTCTTTTGCCTATGTAGAACAGATGAGTCTTGGAGAATAGCAGTGGATTACTGTAAATATAATCAGGTAGTGACTCTAGTTAAAACTGCTGTTCTAGACATGCTCTCTCTTTTTTTTTTTTTTTGTGGTACACGGGCCTCTCACTGTTATGGCCTCTCCCGTTGCGGAGCACAGGCTCCGGACGCACAGGCTCAGCGGCCATGGCTCACGGGCCTAGCCACTCCGTGGCATGTGGGATCTTCCCAGACTGGGGCACGAACCCGTGTCCCCTGCATCAGCAGGCGGACTCTCAACCACTGTGCCACCAGGGAAGCCCCAGACATGCTCTCTTTAATAAAGCAAATCAACATAGCCTCTATCAGTTAGAATATAACTATTAATCTGGCAATTGTTTTTTTCCCTCTATCTCAGTAAGAAGAGGACTCCAAAAAAGTGTTTGTTTTTACCTTGAAGGAACACAAATATACTTTCATTGATCTGTTTCAGCTCTCTAGCTCTGGGTTACAGTCTAGCCTGCAGAGACCTTTACCATCTCACCATCTCATAATCCTACATAACATCACACTGGCCAACTGCTTTGATGATATACTCATAGTAATGGGTGACTGGATTTCAGGGAGTGAGAGGTAAACTCCAGTGAAAATACAGGTAACTGTGACCTAACTGAAATTTCTGAGGATCAGGTGGTCTCAGCATCTCAGGATATTCCCTCCAGCACAATAGGAAAAGTGGTGCACCTTTTCCCCATATAACTAAGAAAACATTTGATGAGCCTCTTCAAATTTTATAAGTAGAATATACTACATTTGGATGTGCTACTCCAATCTATTTAATGAGTTACCAACTTTGAAATATCCTCAAAGCAAGAGAACTTTCTAGCTGGTCTAGGCTGTAGATTAAGGTTCTATAACAGATTTAGAGTCTATAACAGATCAAGATGCTGTTTGGAGCCAAGAGAAGAATCATGGTGTAGCCTACTAGGGCTTTGAATCAGTGCCATATAATCAACTATTCTCCTTTTGGAATATTCCTGAGCTTGTCTTGTGAGCCTTAGTAGAGACTGAACACCTTACCATGAGAATTTAAGGCCGTGAAGTCTGTGATGACCATCACCAACTGGGTTTTATCTAACCTAACAAACCCAAACCATAAAGCTGTATATAACCAGAATCACTTTAACATCAGCTAGAAGTGACATATAGAAGATTGGAGTCACTGAAGCCACTGGTAAATGACATGACCAAGTAGGTGGCTCACATTACCAGATGCCTACTCTGTCTACATTGCCACCATTCTATCAACCCACACTTGTGACCACATAGGGAATTCTCTATGACTAGTTGACTCAGGAAGAAAAAATTCAATCCTGGTTTGCAGATGGTTCTGGAAAATGAGCTGGCCCCTTCCAGAAGCAGATTGCTATAGCATTACAATCTCACTCAAAGGTAACTCCAAGGGGGAAGAACTTTAATCAGTGTATGTCATTTTCAATTTGGAAAAGCAGTGTACTTTGTCTATTTATAGGTAGTGGTTAGTGGTCTGGCTGGACATACAGGGACATGGGAAAAATAAGACCGAAGGATTAAGGGATAAGTACATTTGGGGAAGTGATATGTAGATGGACCTCCTGTAATGTTAACAGAGTGTGAGCATATTTATATCTCATGTAAATGCTAACAACAGTAGCAGCAGCAGCAGCAAAAGAGGTCACCTCTGCAGGGGAGGCTTATCATTAATCAGGTAGCCAATGTGACCTCTTGTGAGGCTACTAGTTAGCCTCTTTCTCCAGCTAGTCATTGCTTGGTCAATGGTTCCCTGAACAAAGTATGATGACAGAGATGGAAGTCATTTATGATCTCAGAAAAACATGGACTTCTCTTCCAGAGTATCTCAGAAAAACATGGACTTCTCTTCCAGTATATCTCTTCCAGATATACCGCTATAGTTGAGAGCCTAATCTTCCAGCAGCAGAAAGCCAATGCTGAGCACTTGAGACAACACCATACACCAGGGGGACCAGTCAGCCACCTGGTGGCAGGTTGATTATATTAGACTTTGTCTCTATATAGGTGGAATCAATTTGTCTTCATAGAATGAATCACTATTGTGCATCTATATTTGTTTTTCTTGCCTGCCATACTTCCTGTAGCAATGCTATTTATAAAATGATGGAATGGCTTATTCAGCATTAGAGAATCTCATACAACATGGCATCTGTACAAAGAGCTGATTTTAATGTAAATGAACTAAAGCAAAAGAATAACAACCATGTGGTCACTGGTTTTAAATGGTTTATAAATCCATGTGATTACTGAACTATAAAGCAATGACTTTATAGAATGGTGGGATGATCTATTGAAGAACTCAGTTATGATGTAAGAAGCAAGTTGGGAAGTACTGTCTTAAAGGATTCAGATACTCATTCTAATAACAGAACACATTGGTCTGAGAACAAAGTGGTGGCAGTGGAATGGCACAAGTCACTCTTAGACCTAACGACAACAAATTTATGTTGTCCAGACTGAGACACTTTTAATAATTGAAATGGAGGGACTTCCCTGGTGGTCCAGTGGTTAAGACTTTGCCTTCCAATGCAGGGGGTGCCGATTCAATCCCTGGTCGGGGAGCTGAGATCCCACATGCCTCGTGACCAAAAAACCAAAACATAAAACAGAAGCAATATTGTAACAAATTCAATAAAGACTTTAAAATTGGTCCACATCAAAAAAATCTTTTAAAAAATTGAAATAGAGCATTAAACAATTAAACGTACATAATATTTAAAAATATGTATTAAACAACAAATTGATTTTGTTATATTGGTGGGCCTATAAAATAATCTGCTTGAAAACTATTTTCAAAAATAAATCTGGATACACTAGAGAAAATTAAAAACTGCTTAATACTGATTATTAGTGCATTAAAAATAACCAATAATTATTCTATAATATTTATGTATTTTAATCAGTTTCTCAACTATATCTGTCTCATACCATGTATTTTTTCACTTCTGAAAAATGTATTTTTTTCCAGATTCACTGAGATATAATTGACATATAATATTTTGTGAATTTAAGGTGTACAATGGAATGATTTGCTGCACATTTATACTGTGAAATGATTGCCACAATAAAGTTAGTTAACACTTCTATCACCTCACATAATTACCTTCCCTTTTGTGGTGATAACATTTAAAATCTACTCTCTTTAGCAACTTTCAAGTATATAACACACTGTTGTTAATTATAGTCACCATACTGTACCTTAGATTCAAATAAATTATTCATCTTATAACTGGAAGTTTGTATCCTAGAACCAACATCTGCCGATTTCCCCTGGCACCCAGCCCTAGTGAAGAATGTATTTTAACATGGTATTATGTTTGTAATTTTTAATAAAAATATCTCTAAACTTCTTCAACGTTGTATTTTACAGTTAATGAATTTTAAATTATTGATGCTCTCAGTTGACTCTTCTGTTGACCTCAGTATTTTTATTTGACTCTTCTGTTCACCTCATTATTTTTATTTGGGATGCTCTCAGTATTTTATATGCTCTTTATATAGGTTAATATAAGTATCTGATAAACTCAGAGCAAATTATGCCAAATGGACTATATTCTCGAGTTGGATTTTGTTTTATTATATGTGTAAATATTTCAGCCCAAATGTTTTCAGATACTGTCTTTCCTGCTTCCACTCATTGTATCCTTTTTAAGACAAATTTCATCAAATAAATGATCTCTACTTATGGTTCTTTGAATGTAATATCAAATATAGATGTTGCACAATAATAGGTAAATTCTCAATTTCATTCTATTCTTGTACAGAATATAAATTTATTCAAGTAAAAATAGAAGCTCCATGAAAGAATCTCCTCGTGAGTCAAGGGTATTTGTTTCTTACTGCTGTTGTATTAAATTACCACAAACATAGTGGCTTAAAACAACACAAATTTATCATCTTACAATTCTGGGGGTCAGAAATCTGAAATCGATTTCTCTGGGCTAAAATGTGAAGGTGTTGTCAGGATTGCATTCTTTTTGCATGCTCTAGGAGAAATTCTGTTTATTTGGCTTTTCTAGCTTCTAGAGTTTGCCTACATTCCTTGGCATGTGGCCTCTTCCTCCACCTTAAAGTGCATTCCTCCAACTTCTGTTTCCATCATCACATCTTCTGGGACTGTTCTGCCTTCAGATTACATTGGGCTCACCTGGATAAGGTAGGATAGTCTCTCCATCTCAAGAGCCTTAACTTAATCACACCTGTCAAATCCCCTTTGCCATGTAAGGTTACGTATTGCCATGTACAGTTTCCTGAGATTAGGGCATGACCAGGAATATTTTCATAGGACGTGGAAATGGCTGGGTCATATTGTAGGTGTATGTTTACCTTCTAATAATGGGTGAAATAATTGAATAAACAATTCACTAAGTAAGATACGTGAGTGGCAAATAAGTGCATGAAATGATGCTCTGCTCTATATAGAAATATAATTGATTTTTGTATATGAATCTGATATCCTGAAACATTGCTAAACTTCCTTATTAATTCTAGTAACTTATTTGTACACATCATAGAATTTACTTCACAGAAATCATGTTGTCTGTGAATAAAGGGAGTTATACTTCTTTTCCAGTCTAGATGTTTTAAAATTCTTTTTCTTTCCTAATTCACTGGCTAGAACCAGCAGTACAATGTTGATTAAAAGTGGTAAGATAAACATCCTTTCCCTGTTCCTGATTTTAGAAAGAAAGTATTCAGTCTTTCACTATAAGTATAATGTTAACTGTAGGTTTCTCATATATTTTGTCTATGAGTTTAAGGAAGTTCCCTTCTGTTTCTGGTTTTGTTTGTTTGTTTGTTTGTTTCTGGTTTTACGAGAGTTTTTACCAGGCATGTATTTTGTATTTCTCAAATGTTTTTTTCTGTATTTATTGAGATGATCATGTAGTTTTTCTTTCTTAGTCAGTTATTACCCAGAATTACATAGGTTGGTTTTTGAATATTAAAACAATTTTACATTCCTGGGATAAACCCCATTTATGATGTATAATCTGTTTGTATATTATTGTATTTTATTTGATAACATTTTGTTAAGAAGCTTTGCACCTATAAGCATGAGATATATTGGTCTCTAGTTTTCTTTTCTTATAATGTAATTTTATGGTTTTGGTATTGAGTAATGTGGTCCTCACAGAATGATTTGGGAAGTATTCCCTCATCAATTTTCTGGAAGAATTTGGCAGAATTGGTATTATTTCTTGTTTAAATATTAGGTAGAATTTGCCAGTGAAGCTATATGACCCTAGGGTTTTCTTTGTGGGGAGGTTTTTAACTAAAAATTCAATGTCTTTAATAGCTATAGAGTTATTTAGATTATCTGTTTCTTTTTTTTTAATTTATTTTTGTTTATTTATTTCGGGCTGTGTTGGGTCTTCATTGCTGCATGTGGGCTTTCTCTAGTTGAGGCAAGCGGGCTACTCTTCGTTGCAGTGCGCGGGCTTCTCATTGTGGTGGCTTCTCTTGTTGCAGAGCACAGGCTCTAGGCACGCAGGCTTCAGAAGTTGTGGCATGCGGGCTCAGTAGTTGTGGCTCTTGGGCTCTAGAGCACAGGCTCAGTAGTTGTAGCACACGGGCTTAGTTGCTCCGCGGCGTGTGGGATCTTCCCAGACCAGAGTTCGAACCTGTGTCCCCTGCACTGGCAGGCAGTTCCCTAACCACTGCGCTGCCAGGGAAGCCCCCTATCTGTTTCCTCTTGAATGAGCTTTGGTAGTTTTTGCATTTCAAGGAACTTGTTCATTTTATGTCCTTATTCAACTCTGGTAATATTATTTGCTCTGAAATCTATTTTGTTTGATATTTATATAACCATCCCAGCTTTCTTTTGATTAGTCTTAGCATGGTGTGGTTTTTTCATCCTTTTTTTTTTTTTTTTTTTTTTTTTGCTGTACACAGGCCTCTCAGTGTTGTGGCCTCTCCCGTTGCAGAGCACAAGCTCTGGATGCGCAGGCTCAATGGCCATGGCTCACAGGCCTAGTCGCTCCGCGGCATGTGGGATCTTCCTGGACCAAGGCACGAACCCGTGTCCCCTGCATCGGCAGGTGGACTCTCAACCACTGCACCACCAGGGAAGCCCCATCCTTTTTTTTTTAAACCTATATGTTAACATAGCTGGATCTTGCTTTTTATCCAATCTTACAATCTCCAGTTTTTAAATGAGACTATTTAGACCATTTACATTTAATGTGATCATTGGAATGTTTGAATTTAAATATATGGTTTTGGTATTTGTTTTCTGTTTGTCCCATCTGTTCTTTGGTTCCATTTTCCTATTTTTCTACTTTTTTAGAGCAATTATACAATTTTTATTTCATTTTATCTCCTTTGTCAGCTTATTAGCTGTAACTCTTTTTTATTCACAATAAAGAAATACAGAGTTTTAGTTCTTGATTTAGGGTTTATATTATACATCTTCAACTTAACACATTGTACCTTCAAATGTTATTATATTCTTTAATGTATAGTGTAAAAATCTTTAATAGAAGTAATAGATAATAGGTGTAATAGGAATATAATTGTATTTTCCCTTTCTGGACTTTTTACAATTTTTGCCTTACATTTTACTTCTACATATTTTATAAACATCACAGGGACTTGCCTAGCAGTCCAGTGGTTAAGACTCCACACTTCCACTGTAGGGGGCATGGGTTCAGTCCCTGGTCGGGGAACTAAGATCCCGCATACCATGCGGTGTGGCCAAAAATAAGTAAATAAATAAATAAACAAATAAACCTTACAATATGTTTTTATAAGGAGTCAATTATCTATTAAAGGCATTTAAATAAGAAAATTTTTTTTCTTTTTTTCAGCTTTACTGAGGTAAAATCAACAAAAACTTAATATCCTTAACATGTACAATATGTTTTTATATACATTTACATTGAAAGATGATTACCACAATCAAACTAATTAACATATCCATTAACTCACACAGTTATCTTTTTTTGTGTGTGGTGAGAACATTTAAGAACTACTCTATTTCTTTTTCTTCTCTGATTGCTGTGGCTAAAACTTCCAAAACTATGTTGAATAATAGTGGTGAGAGGGGGCAACCTTGTCTTAGTGGAAATGGTTTCAGTTTTTCACCATTCAGGACGATGTTGGCTGTGGGTTTGTCATACATGGCCTTTATTATGTTGAGGTAAATTCCCTCTGTGCCTACTTTCTGCAGGGTTTTTATCATAAATGGGTGTTGAATCTTGTTGAAAGCTTTCTCTGCATCTATTGAGATGATCATATGGTTTTTCTCCTTCAGTTTGTTAACATGGTGTATCACATTAATTGATTTGCATATACTGAAGAATCCTTGCATTCCTGGAATAAACCCCACTTGATCATGGTGTATGATCCTTTTAATGTGCTGTTGGATTCTGTTTGCTAGTATTTTGTGGAGGAATTTTGCATCTATGTTCATCAGTGATATTGGCCTGTAGTTTTCTTTCTTTGTGACATCTTTGCCTGGTTTTGGTATCAAGGTGATGGTGGCCTCATAGAATGAGTTTGGGAGTGTTCCTACCTCTGCTATATTTTGGAAGAGTTTGAGAAGGATAGGTGTTAGCTCTTCTCTAAATGTTTGATAGAATTCCCCTGTGAAGCCATCTGTTCCTGGGTTTTTGTTTGTTGGAAGATTTTTAATCACAGTTTAAATTTCAGTGCTTGTGATTGGTCTGTTCATATTTTCTATTTCTTCCTGGTCCAGTCTGGGCAGGTTGTGCATTTCTAAAAATATGTCCATTTCTTCCAGGTTGTCCATCTTATTGGCATAGAGTTGCTTGTAGTAATCTCTCATGATCCTTTGTATTTCTGCAGTGTCAGTTGTTACTTCTCCTTTTTTGTTTCTAATTCTGTTGATTTGAGTCCTCTCCCTTTTTTCTTGATGAGTCTGGCTAATGGTTTATCAGTTTTGTTTATCTTCTCAAAGAACCAGCTTTTAGTTTTATTGATCTTTGCTATCGTTTCCTTCATTTCTTTTTCATTTATTTCTGATCTGATCTTTATGATTTCTTTCCTTCTGCTAACTTTGGGGGTTTTTTGTTCTTCTTTCTCTAATTGCTTTAGGTGCAAGTTTAGGTCGTTTATTTGAGATGTTTCCTGTTCCTTAAGGTAGGACTGTATTGCTATAAACTTCCCTCTTAGAACTGCTTTTGCTGCATCCCATAGGTTTTGGGTTGTCGTGTCTCCATTGTCATTTGTTTCTAGGTATTTTTTGACTTCCTCTTTGATTTCTTCAGTGATCACTTGGTTATTAAGTAGTGTATTGTTTAGCCTCCATGTGTTTGTATTTTTTACAGATCATTTCCTGTAATTGATATCTAGTCTCATAGTGTTGTGGTTGGAAAAGTTAAAAGGAATCCAAATCGGAAAAGAAGAAGTAAAGCTGTCACTGTTTGCAGATGACATGATACTATACATAGAGAATCCTAAAGATGCTACCAGAAAACTACTAGAGCTAATCAATGAATTTAGTAAAGTAGCAGGATACAAAATTAATGCACAGAAATCTCTAGCATTTCTATACACTAATGATGAAAAATCTGAAAATGAAATTAAGAAAACACTCCCATTTACCATTGCAACAAAAAGAATAAAATATCTAGGAATAAATCTACCTAAGGAGACAAGAGACCTGTATGCAGAAAATTATGACACTGATGAAAGAAATTAAAGATGATACAAATAGATGGAGAGATATACCATGTTCTTGGATTGGAAGAACCAACATTGTGAAAATAACTCTACTACCCAAAGCAATCTACAGATTCAATGCAATCCCTATCAAACTACCACTGGCATTTTTCACAGAACTAGAATAAAAAATTTCACAATTTGTATGGAAACACAAAAGACCCCAATAGCCAAAGCAATCTTGAGAACAAAAAATGGAGCTGGAGGAATCAGGCTCCCTGACTTCACACTACACTACAAAGCTACAGTAATCAAGACAGTATCGTACTGGCACAAAAACAGAAATATAGATCAATGGAACAGGATAGAAAGCCCAGAGAAAAACCCACGCACATATGGTCACCTTATCTTTGATAAAGGAGGCAGGAATGTACAGTGGAGAAAGGACAGCCTCTTCAATAAGTGGTGCTGGGAGAAATGGACAAGTACATGTAAAAGTATGAGACTAGAACACTCCCTAACACCATACACAAAAATAAGCTCAAAATGGATTAAAGACCTAAATGTGAGGCCAGAAACTATCAAACTCTTAGAGGAAAACATAGGCAGAACACTCTATGACATAAATCACAGCATGATCCTTCTTGACCCACCTCCTAGAGAAATGGAAATAAAAACAAAAACAAACAAATGGGACCTAATGAAACTTAAAAGCTTCTGCACAGCAAAGGAAACCATCAACAAGACCAGAAGACAACCCTCAGAATGGGAGAAAATATTTGCAAATGAAGCAACTGACAAAGGGTTAATCTCCAAAATTAAGCTGCATAAGCAGCTTATGCAGCTCAATAACAAAAAAACAAACAACCCAATCCAAAAATGGACAGAAGACCTAAATAGACATTTCTCCAAAGAAGATACACAGATTTCCAACAAACACATGAAAGAATGCTCAACATCATTAATCATTAGAGAAATGCAAATCAAAACTACAATGAGATATCATCTCACACCAGTCAGAATGGCCATCATCAAAAAATCTAGAAACAATAAATGCTGGAGAGGGTGTGGAGAAAAGGGAATACTCTTGCACTGTTGGTGGGAATGTAAATTGATACAGCCACTATGGAGAACAGTATGGAGGTTCCTTAAAAAACTACAAATAGAACTACCATATGACCCAGCAATCCCACTACTGGGCATAGACCCTGAGCGAACCATAATTCAAAAAGAGTCATGTACCAATATGTTATTGCAGCTCTATTTACAATAGCCAGGACATGGAAGCAACATAAGTGTCCATCAACAGATGAATGGCTAAAGAAGATGTGGCACGTATATACAATGGAATATTACTCAGCCATGAAAAGAAGTGAAATTGAGTTATTTGTAGTGAGGTGGATGGACCTAGAGCCTGTCATACAGAGTGAGGTAAGTCAAAAAGAGAAAAGCAAATACTGTATGCTAACACATATATATGGAATCTAAGAAAAAAAAAAGGTCATGAAGAGCCTAGGGTTAAGATGGGAATAAAGACACAGACCTACTAGAGAATGGACTTGAGGATTTGGGAGGTGGAAGGGTAAGCTGTGACAAAGTGAGAGAGTGGCATGGACATATATACACTACCAAACGTAAAATAGATAGCTAGTGGGAAGCAGCCACATAGCACAGGGAGATCAGCTCGGTGCTTTGTGCTCACCTAGAGGGGTGGGATAGGGAGGATGGGAGGGAGGGAGATGCAAAAGGGAAGAGATATGGGAACGTATGTATATATCACTGATTCACTTTGTTATAAAGCAGAAACTAACACACCATTGTAAAGCAATTGTACTCCAATAAAGATGTTTTAAAAAAGAACTCTATTAGCAAATTTCAAGTATGTAATACATTATTATTAACTCTAGTCACCATGCTGAACATTAGGTCTCCAGAACTTATTTGTCTTATAACTAAAAGTTTGTATCCTTTGACCAACCTCTTCCCTTTTCCCCCAACCCCTGCTAACTACCATTCTACTCTTTATTACTATGAGTTCAGCATTTTTTTAGATTCCTTCTATAAGTGAGATCATGCAATATTTGTCTTTCTGTGTCTGGCTTATTTCACTTAGCATAATGTCCTCCAGGTTCATCCATGTTATTACAATGCAATTTCTATGCTTACTTCAGGCAGAAGGGTAAATCTAATACTGGTTACTTGTCTTGCCCAGGAGCAAAAGTCCAAAATGACTTTTTTAAAAAGCAGAAAGTTTTCATATTATGTTCCTCACAAAATCTGTCAATAGCTTCTCGCTGTTCATAGGATAAAGTCCATAATCCTTGGCAAGGTCTTCAAAATCTGGCTGCTTCTAGCTCATCTTGTGCCATCTCCTTACTCTTTCTGTTTCAGCCAAACAAGCCTTCTTTCCATTGCGGAAACTCAGCAGCCCTTTCTGTCTCTCTTCCCCCAGACTTTACCCTATATTTTGTGCACCCCTTTTTCACCTAGTTAATTCATATGTGTAGTTCAAAATTTGCTTTGAATGTCATTTTTTTCAGGGAAACTGTTCTTGGCTTCTATCAGTTATGCTTTTATTATTGTCCCCATAGGCTTAGAGATCAAGATTAATATCAAGGAGATACTCTGTAATTCATCAAGGTGTATGTTAAATTACTTCTGAGGGTGTTTCTAATTGTAAGTTTCTATGATTGGATATAACACATGTTCTTTATTTCTTCCAGTTTTATTGAGATATAATTGACATACAACACTATATACATTTAAGGTGTTCAGCACAATGATTTGACTTGCATACATCATGAAATGATTACCACAGTTAAGTCTAGTGAACATCCATTATCTCACATAGATACAAAATAAACGATAAAGAAAAAAATTTTCCTTGTGATATGAATTCTTAGGATTTACTCTCTTGACAACTTTTCATATATCACATACAGCAGTGTTAATTATATTAATCATGTTGACACTGCATCCCTGGTACTTGTCTGTCTTATAACTGGGAGCTTGTAACTTTGACCATCTTCATTCAATTTCCCCTCCCCCTCTGCCCCTAGTAACCATAAATCTAATCGATTTTTCTGAGCTTGTTTATTTGTTTGCTTTGTGAAGTATAACTGACCCACACCACTGTGTTAGCTCCTGATGCACACATAGTGATTCAGTATTTCTATACATTACAACATGATCACCATGATAAGCCTAGTTACCATCTGTCACCATACAAAAATATTGTATTATAATTGACTATATTCCCTACACTGCCCATTTCATCCCCATCACTCGTTTATTTTATAAGTCGAAGTTTGTACCATTCAATCTCCCTCATTTATTTCACTCATCCCCTCAGCCCCTCTGTTTGTCCTCTGTATCTATAGCTGTTTCTTTTTGGTTATTTGTCCATTTATTTTGTTTTTTAGATTCCACATATAAGCGATAACATACCGTATTTGCCTTTATTTGACTGACTTATTCCACTAAGCAAAATACTCTCCAGGTCCATCCATCTTGTTGAAAATGGCATAATTCATTTTTTAATGTCTGAGTAATATTCCATTGTATATAGATACCACATCTTCTTTATCCATTCATCTATCAGTGGGCACTTAGATTGCTTCCATATCTTGGCTATTGAAAATAATGCAATGAACATAGGGATGCATATATCTTTTTGAATTAGTATTTTTGTTTTCTTCAAAAAATACCCAGAAGCAGAATTGCTGTATTGTATGATAGTTCTATTTTTAATTTTTTGAGGAAACTACATGCTGTTTTCCATAGTGAATGTACCAATTTACATTCCCACCAACAGCATACAAGGGTTCCCTTTTTTCAACATCCATGCCAGCACTTGTTATTTGTTGTCTTTTTGATAATACCCATTCTGACAGGTGTGAGGTGGTATCTTATTGTGGTTTGATTTGCATTTCCCTAATGATTAGTGCTGTTTAGCATTTTTTCACATGTCTGTTGGCCAACTGTTTGTCTTCTTTGGAAAAATGACTATCAGGTCCTCTGCTTATTTTTTAATCAAATTTTTTTTTGATGTTGAGTTGAATGAGTTCTTTTATATCATGGATATTAACTCCTTACTAGATAGCACTGTTTGCAAATATCTTCTCCCATTCAGTAGGTGACCTTTTCATTTTGTTGATATTTTCCTTTGCTGTGCAAAAGTGTTTTAGTTTGATGTAGTGCCATTTGTTTTGTGTCCCTTGCCTGAGGAAACAAATAAAAAAAAATGTATTCCTAAAACTCATGTCAGAGAATGTAATACCTATGTTTTCCTTTAGGAGTTTTATGGTTTCTGGTCTTAAATTTAAGACTTTAATTTGTTTTGAATTTATTTTTCTATATGATGTGAGAAAGTAGTCCAGTTTGATTATTTTGCATGTAGCTGTGCAGTTTTCCCAACACCACTTACTGAAGAGGCTGTCTATTCCCCATTGCATATTCTTGCTTCCTTTGTCGTAGATTAATCACCCATATAACTGTGGGTTTATTTCTGGCCTCTCTATTCATCTATGTGTCTGTTTTTGTGCCAGTATCATACTGTTTTGATTACTGTGGCTTTGTTGTATGGTTTGAAATCAGGGTGCATGATTACCTCCAGCTTTGTTCTTTCTCAAGATTGTTTTGGCCATCTGGAGGTCTTTTGTGGTTCTGTACAAATTTTAGAATTACTTGTTCTAGTTCTGTGAAAAACATCATTGGTATTTTGGTAGAGAAACTGATTTGGTAGTAAACTGATTATGGGATGATTTTCCTTCTGACTACTACACAAACACCCAGGCTTGGCCTTTCAAGGAAGGGAAGACTTTCCAAGGATTGCCTTTGAAGGAGTCAATTTTCTTTAGTAGGAGGTTCTATTCCATCTCTGTGCCTTATGGCCCCGGGCATGTGCCTGCTGTGATCTGTTCACTATAATTATTGTGTAGATACCTCCCAGGTTCCTGACGTGCAGTCATTCATTCCATAGTCCATCTGGCCTTTGACTGTGGCTCCATTCCCAATTTATAGTTCTGCTCCTGTCCTTTGAACTAGACTTTGGTGTTTGGTTTCTTCTTTTTGATTCTTGGCCTGCTCTCAAAAGAGTGTTCTAATAATCATTCCCACTCCAAACTGCTTCACTTTAATTTTTCTGTAAGGACTCAATCCCCATTTCTGTAGGGACCATACCCCCAATTTTTGATCATGGAGTAATGCCTCAACCCAAATCACTGGACCTTACATGAGGGATTCACATCAGTGGTTGTTCATTTGTGTTTTCCTCTACTATATACCAGACAAAGTACCAGGACTAGCTATAATAATGGCAAAGTCCAGATCATTCCCTACTGTGTATTTTGGCTCCTTGTCTCTGGCAGTTGGGATAAGTTGCAAAGGAATTGGGTTCTGAGTGAAGTTCTAGGGACATGTGCACAGGGATTAGTGAAAATGAATTTGGGATGCAGGGATGGAAAACCTGGAAGTGGAAGACCCCCATTTTATGGGTCAGGAAGCTTGTTCTTTTGTAGGTTAGAAAGTAGCAATAGGAGTAATAGGTGGCACACATCTGTTATGAGAAGAGCCACAGAGTCTTCTCTTTGTATTGCCTCCCTTAGTGTTCAAGAGTGTCAGTTTAAGCTTTCATTTATTTAACAGAAACTCATTGAGCACCTACCATATATGTATTAGGCAGCAGGCCAGAGCTTGAGGATACAATAGTGAACAAAAACAGACGTGGTCCCTATTGTTATTAAGCTTACAAGCTAAGTGGGAGAAAGACATCATACATTAACCCAAAAATTACATAATGGAAATTAATGCTAGATATAACATAATAATATAACTATCCCATTTAAACAAATATAAATATAATAGTATAACTATAATTAATGGAAAGCTATAACTATGTTTAGTGCTATGAGGATGAAGTACATAACACTATAAGAGAGTATAAAAGTGCTTCACTGGGAAATTATGGCTGATCTGAGATCTTAAGGGAAAAGAGGAATTAACCAGGTAAAGGAAGGATGAAGTACATCCAATCTTGGTCCCTGTGGTAAAAGGAATTATCGTGGCTTCAAGTAGTTGAAAGAAGGCTATTGTTACCATTGTGTCAGAAAGCTATGAAAAACATTTTGCCAGATGAGTCTAAGAAGCAGGTAACGTCCAAGGAAGTAAAGGAGGGCTATGGTAAGAATTTCTGTCTTTAACCAAAGAAAGATGGGTTGCCATTGAAGTGTATTAAGCCAGAGAGTACAATGATTTGTGTTTTGAAAGATCATCCTACTTGCTTATGTGGAGGAGACCAAAAAGATATAGGGAGACTGGTCAGAATGCTGATTTGGTAGGTTCAGCAAGATACAATGCTGGCTTAGACTGCCATGTTAATGGTGGAGGTAACTGGAAGGAATTGGATTTAAGATAGATTTTGAAGCCAGAGCCAATAGGACTTCCTGATGAATTGGTTCAATCTCTGACCCCTCCAATTGTTCCTTGATCTTTTAGAAGATCATCTTTTTGATGATCTCATCTCCTACTTTACGAAGAAAATAGAAGCCATTAGACAAGAACTCTCTCTTATACCTGCCAACAAACATGTACTAGAGAGGGTCTTAGAGGAAGGGGTATCTTCAGGGGACAAATTTCAATTAAAGAAAGGGAATAAAGTGAGAGCTCAAGAGAAGCTTCTAAGGATACAGAGTAGTTTTCTGGATAAGTCCTGGTTATTGTATTGGGCTCTTTACTAAAGTTTGGAATTGGAGTAAAAGGTGAGGACTGATCTGAAGAAAGGAGGTGAAAAGTGTTATGGTTATGATGGTGAAATAGAGGATGGATGACCATACAATTTGTCTTATAATGCAAGGCATGGTGAATTTCTTTGAGGCAGATGGACAGTGGGAAGTGGACCAGAGGATTTGACCAGGGTTGTCATAAACATAGCAGTTGCCAACCCACATGTTAGGTCTGGACAATGCTGGCTGTAGAAACTGAAGATTCACATGCTGTAGTGACTGGGTAATGGTGGATATTAAAACCATCTCTCTTGTGTCAGGAGATGTCCATAACTCATTTGGGGTATTTTGGATTTCTTCCAGGAATTGACTTGCAGCAAATGTTATGGTGATGCTAGGCCTAAAGGAAAGCAGTGGGCATGAAACCCATATTTGTTAAAGAAAGAATATGAAAACTGTTAAAGGCCAACTTCTCTGTTATGAGATGAGTGACCTAGTCATATTGCTTATTTGATATGTAGCCATGGAACTTTTCTTTCTTTCTGTATCTGGTGGATCATTCTTTTTCATCTTCATCTGTGGATAACGAGTAGGAGAGGGATGAATTCAGACATTGCACTCTAGAAACACGATAATTGCAATACATGGTATCACTCTAAATTGTCAGGTAGTTTACGGATTTGGAACACCTCCTTAATTAGCAAGGCCACAGGCTCTGAAGCAGAATGTGATTAATGTAAAGGATACTTTGTGCCCCATCTTGGTGGAAGCACTAAGAATTATACTAAATCTATATGAAGGGGAAGGGTTATGATGAACCATGGTAACAGTTTTTTAATGAGCTCTGAGGATCAGGTGTAATTTTTCCTAGGGTATTTTGAGCCTGCTTTGATTCTAAATGCAAATCTTATAAGCAGTGTTATGCATCAGAACATTTTGTCAGAAAAGAGGATTACCATATATACTTATGGGTCATGTTTAGGGTCTTGAATGGACCCCAGCATCTAGCCAGTTCAACATTTGTCTTTGAGTCACTTTTGTAAAAACACCTTGATTCTTCAAGGCTGCTTCCAGTCATTCTGGAGATCCCTCGGATGCTGTCTGCCTCTCGCTGCCCTCTGATAAAATCTTTCTCTTCTAGCTGTGGTTCTAGGGCCATGTCAACCTTTGAGCAAAGAGTCTCAGACATGATTAACCTTGTCCATCAATAAATTCATAGATTTCTTTTGCCTTATATGTACCTGATATATACATGATATGAAGTTTGACTTCCCAGAAGAATATGACACACAGCACCTGACATATGCTTAGCTCTCTTTTCATTTGTGCTGTTCTTTGTTAAGAACATCAGGTTATGGAGCAATTTTATGCCCTCTCGATAAGTGTATTCACACTTTAAAGACAGTGTTTACAGTGAGCGAATCAGTTTCATATATTGCATAATTAATTATTGTCACAGATAACTTTCTCTAGAAAGTTAAGAACAGGCAGAATTCATCTCAGCCTGAGGCACCCTTAAGGCAGGGATTCCTCCATGGAGATGATGGAGGCCTCTCTTTATGATGAGAGGAGGAGACGGATGGTAGGGTGTGATTGAGACTGAGGTGAAGAGGATCTTCCACTCTTGAAAGGTAATTACCATTTGTACATCACTGACATCTCTCTTTCCTCTAACTTACATTGCTAGAAAGGGTATCATTCAGGGTTCTTTCAGGATAATAGAATCACTATAAATTTGAGGGAATAAGGGATTTATTAAAAGTGAAAGGAGCTGTGGAAATGAAATTTTGGAAGAGGGTAGTCAGAGACCCAGAGAAATCATCACCAATCAGAACCTTCTAAATATGTGCCTGGTAGACAAGTTGAAGTTTGCAGGGAAAAGCAAGAAGCCAAGTACTTCAGGCTGACAAAGTGCAGCAATGAAGGGGAAACTTGAGGTGGGATCTATGGAAATTGCTGCCTCTGGGAAGTTATTGCCTTCATGTAGCTACTGCCTCTGTGGGTCCACAGCCAAATACCTGGTGGAGAGCCTGGGGTCACTGTTGGCCAGCAGGGCCAGCAGCTGTGAGGATGAACCAAATACAGGGGAGGATAAGGTGGGACTTGCTAATATTCTGTGTCTGTTGTCACCATGTCTAACAACAATGACTTTCTGACAACGATGGCCTCTGCTTCACTTTTGCCTTTTAAATCTCATGCAATTCCTCTTTTGGTCAACTCTAACCTAGTAACACAGAGAGAAAAGAATTTTGAGTAATGTAGTTTTCAGCATTAGTTAATTCACACAATCCAGCATAGACATTTCAAACCCAAATGTCTCAGAGATACATTTACTGGAGTTTCCTCAGAGGTGAAGATGGTATAGTGGTCCTAGGGCCACAAAACCCAGGCAATCATATAAGGCCATATTTTTTGACATATCTAGATCATGGAGAATCAAAACAAAATAAAACACCAGAGTATTCTAATGGCTAAAGAGTATCACCAAATGCTTAAATTCCTCCAATTGTATACAAAAGACCATTTCCCTAATAATGCTCCCTTGAATGTGGATTAGATTTCATGCTCCTTCTGAGTTGGTCTAAAGCCTTGGGGGTGGACAACCTCGTACCGGCACAGCTTTGGAATTGCAATAGATCCTGGCAAATTGGGGTTTCTCATTCTTCTCTTTAAAGAGTACCAGGGCCCCAGCAAAGGAATAAAGAGGGTTGAGAGATTGCCATAGAGATTTCATCTATGGAATTCTAAAGGGCAGAAATCTTTTAAGAGTGAAGTACATTCCCTTTACTCTTTTGGATTTGAGCCACAGATGCAAAATAGATCATGCAGTCAACTGTAAATTCACAGTTATTATCTGCTCCCTGTTTCAAGCACACCATTTAATAGGCCAAATATTTTATATTTATATATATCCTCAAGAATGAGAGTATCAGGTAAAAGTGTTCAATGTCATTTGGGAATGCTACACTCAAGTAAAGTTCAGTGTCTAAGTGCTCCAGGAATTCACAGCATTGTGTGTCTCTAGTTAGATGATGATAATAGCCCTCTGACAGCATATACCTAGCTAACATATATGCCTGGACATGTTCCCCCTAATGTTCTAGCTTCTTCTTTGTCTTTTTCTTCTCTTCCACAGTCTTCCTCTCCACTTATCTGTCTACACTGAAAACTCATCCTTCTTCTGGGAAGGAGGTCATAGCTACAAGGAGGTATAATTAGGCAACTATGTATGGAAGTCTGATGAAGATTTTTGGTCAAGTTTCTTGGATAAGCAGACCAGGCTATCTTATCCCAGTGTGGTGACATTGTGATACACCACCTGGATCCCTTCAATGAAGGACTGATGCCTCAGCTACTGAAGGGGCTATCTACAGATAGCCATCAGGTTTCAGCACCTACAGAGATTGCCTCAGCGACTGAAGGGGCTATCTACAGATAGCCATCAGGTTTCAGCACCTTCAGAGATTGCCTCAGTTCCAGAGACCCACGTGAGTAGTCCTATATCCAATAGTGGATTAAGTATAATGGCTTTGCCATCTGAAAGACCATTCTAGCTCCAAAGCTTCCAACGGGGTTGGGTGGAGCTTTACTCGCTTCTCCCTCTCCCCTCTCCCACTTCCTCTTCTCCCTTCCACAGGTGTCAACCCCATGGGTACTCCTTAGTCCCATGAGTACTCACTGTACACTAAACTCAATCTCAGAATCTGCTTTCTAGGAATCTAAGCTGCAAGACCTGAAGAGCTTGTGAGTCTTTCTTGGAGCTGTGCTTGAAAAGACAGATGACTAATCCTCTCCTTTGCCTTCCTCCCCTCAGATAATAGCCTTGTAGTGAGGTTATGGATTAAAGGTGCATTGTCACAGTAAAAAAAAAGTGCTACTGGAGTTTAGAAGGAAGAAAATGATCAGAGTTCAAGAAGTGAAGAAAGGCTTTCCAAAGACTATGGTGTTTATATGGTCTATGAAAGATGATAGAGCATGTCATGACAGTAAGACACAAGAGACTCTCCTGTTCTTTTCCTCTCCAATTTATTCTCCACTCTGCTGCTACCTATTTTGATGCCCAAATTGGGTCAGATTGCCTTTCTTCTTAAAATCCCCAAATTCCTTTTATTACTCTTGTATGGAGTTGAAACTCAAAGAATCTGTGACCTGGATCCTCCCTCATTTCTCTGACCTCACCTCTCATTCCTCAGCTCTACTGAATTTCGTTTAATTTCACCAAAGTACCATGTTAATGCATTCCTGGGTCTTTTCACATATGGTTCTTCTTGCTTAGACTACTGCTTTCTTCTATTGCCAAGCTGACTCCAACTTATATTTCAGGACTCAGCTTCAATGTCACTTCCCTGAGAAACGTTTCCTGTCAATGCAGTTGCCTTCCCCGCCCCCCCGCCATAACACCCTGTACTTCCCCGAAAATAACACTTAGAAAATTTTGTTTTAATTTTTGTTTTCCTTAAACACTATACACTACCTAATAACACATAATGTTTGTTGAGGGCTTACTATGTGTCAGGAACTGTTCTATGCACTTGATATGTATTATTTCCTTTAATCTTTAAAATTATGATACTATATTACCCCTTTTTGACAGATAAGGAAATAGAGGCAAATGGAGGTTAAGGAACCTCACACAGTAAGAAACCTCACAGTAAGTGGTATTTTAACCTGTATTTTAACTTGATCTGTCTGGTTCTGGAGCCTATGCCACCACTACATTGTGGTTTGGTGTACATGGTAAACACTAAACAAATATTTATTGAATGAATGAGTTTAATAGGCCCAACCAGAAAAGAAGAAGAATACTCAGGATTATTGGGAAAAAAGCAGGAAAGTTAGGTCCAGATTATGGAAGCTCTGGGATCCTGAGATATAGTTTAGATCTTAGGTGGTTGGGAATAAGGACTTACTGTTGAAATCACTTTAAAAAGGAGATTCGGTTGGCAACAGTTTATGCAACTTCTACTCTCTGCCTTCTACCTCAACCTTCAACTTGAAATTAGAACAAGTAGAAAGGGGTATGATGAAGCATTAATGGAAAAATTCAATAGTGCATAAGATCTAAAGGCTGAATTTTCTGTTTTCTTTAACCGAAGGTCATATATATTTAAAGAAGCAGAAAGTATCTTTTTCAGATAATTTTATGGCATGACTATTAGGATTTTATATTTTCAAAACATGAATAGATTTTTGAAAAATCAGTTACTTTCTATAGGATGTTTAGGGGAAAACCATATTTTTGTGAGAATTAAGTTATATGTCTTTACCAAAGCTCGTATTATATACATGTATATTTTTTGACAGATTCCTTTTTTTAAAAAAAGTTTTTGTTTTTTGTTTTTTTCGGTATGCGGGCCTCTCACTGTTGTGGCCTCTCCCATTGCAGAGCACAGGCTCCGGATGCACAGGCTCAGCGGCCATGGCTCATGGGCCCAGCCGCTCCTGGGCATGTGGGATCTTCCCGAACCGGGGCACGAACCCGTGTTCCCTGCATCGGCAGGTGGACTCTCAACCAATGTGCCACCAGGGAAGCCTGTAAAAGAAGTTTTTTTTCCAGTTAGGTTTCCACTTTAGGGTTCATGTTAAACCCAAAATATTAAAATCAACTGTGACAATCTATAACTTTTAATACTTTCTGTTCGTTCCATGTTCACATGGTAAATAATACTTTTTGTTGCAAACAAAGCCATCTATTGGACTAAGTGTCTAACTAGAAAACTTTGCTGTTAATCTCTAAGTGTGAAATTCCACCCTCAAGTATGTTTGTTGAGGGTGGTAAAGACTTAAATATCATTGTCCTCCAAAGTGATCTGACTACATTGGATGAATACCAGTGATCATTTAAACATAGTCATGGGGCTTATCCAGGAATAGTGTAAGTATCATAACATTCCACTTTTTTCTCCACCCCATCCCCATTACCACACCCCTCATTTTAACTCATATTACAGAGTGAGAAATTGTAACAATATTTCCCTCTTATAATTCTAGTTGTTCTCACTCCAAAATGCCTTGATTATTTCAAAGCTGTTAATACAGGGTCTTCTGTTCTAAATTTTTATTTTTTCATTTTGTTTCCCCATACAAGTACTATGTTACTGATGTACATTGTGACAATCTAGAGATACACATTAGAGTTTTAGTGAAACAGACATGACTAGACTAACAGGAGAGGACTTGTCTTTACATAGTTGAAAGGCTCTCTTTGTTGCCTTTGGCAGTATATATCTAAATCTGTACATTCCTGTTTTTAAAACTTGGGAATACAAAGGTTGGAAGATATATAGTCATACCTTACATCACAGAATGTCTAAGTGTGATCAGAACCTAGCACAGTATTTATTATCAAGAATGGTAGAAAGCCTTGCATCTTGGAAGTGAAAACTGCAGTCATTTACAAATAATAAAGGAATGTTCCCATTTATATGCTGTAAAAAGTTATATGACTATAATTGTAAATTCTATTCTCATTCTCTCTTGCTCCCTCTCTTCTTCCCTCCTTCCCTTCATTTTTCTATCTGTAGAGTTTGATAGCTGATGTAAGTAACAGAGAGAATTTACCATACTTTGAAGAATATTATCTTTAACGTATTTCAATATGTGTAACTATTAGGACACACTTAGACTACTGAGTTGCAAATCAAAATGCAAAAGAATTTAAGTTACTGGAAACGTAATGTAATATATACTATAACGTGATATAATAATATATTATGATATTATATGTACTCAGAAAAAGAAACCCAGGAAGACCCAATCTAAGTAAATCACTTTGGAGGTCTTGTGGAGAGCTCTTCGAAAAGATAGGCAGTGATTCTTTGGAACAACTGAAATTGAGGCCCATGCTACTTCAATTGTGAGAGACAAGTCATAAATATTAAAACATAATGAATAAGGAAAACAGACAGGAGTTTTTAATATGAGCCTCAATCAAAATTCACAAAGGAAAAAGTTTTGATTTTTGTCATTGATTTGCAATTGAGCTGTTTCTTTCATGGGCAACTCTATGTAGTGCAGGGTGAAATGTGAGGCTCCTGGGATTTATCCATTATTAAAGATGGTTGATAAATCTTGTAAGCAATGTTGAAAAGCAAAACTAGCTATATATAATCATTTATTTTAACATATGACAAATGAGGTATTTTGAAACAATAGGGAAGTGAATGAGGAAGATTTTATCAAAAAAGTAAATATCAAAATACATTAAATGGGCTGAACACAATTTGAAGAGGTTTATAAAACTCAGAAGAGTATATCTGGCCATCTTAAATTAAAATAATAATTGGGAAAATATTAGGCTCTATATTGACAGAAACAATATGTCATATAAACTTTATACAAAGTGATAAGCTAAATACCAAATTCTCAAAAAAAGAACAAAAAGTATAATTTGACACAGTTGACAAGAAAAGATTAATAATGAGACATGAAAAATGGCCAGTTTCAGTAGTAATTAAAATGAGATTTGAAATAGCAACATATTATAATTTATTCCTATGTTTAATTTCAGAGAAATAAAACTGGTGAGATTATTTTGAAATTGTTATATTTTCCTGGTATCAGTATAAATTGCTCAAACCATTTTGTGAAGTTATTAGGCAATAAATGTAAAAAGGTATGCAATGTGTTCTCCCTTTGATTCTCTAATTCTCCTAGGAATTTATTCTTGTGAAAAATGCCAAAGAAGAAAAAAGGATGTGCATTATGATTTCATAGGGTGGGGAAGGGAAAAATACAAAATGGCCATTGATAGAGAATTGCTTAAATAAATTATGGTGCAGGAACTCAATGGAATACTATGTTGCCATTTATAAGGGATATTTGGGATATATGGGAATGATAGGTGTTTCTCAATAACTAACATTTAAGAAAAATAATTTGTTTGCAAGAGGTAGGCAGTAAAATCAAAGCATAATAGATCAGAGCAGAAGGAGAATGGCTTTCAAGTCCAAAGTATATAATTGTAACCTGAATGAACTTACTGGCACATTTAATGAAAGAATGTGCCAACTGAGGATAAGGTTGTTCAGCAATGGAAACAACAACAAAGAAAAGAGAGGTCTTGAAGACAAAACAGGTGCGTGCCCATTCAGCACTGATTAGGACATTATTATCTTGCTTAGAAGTACTTACTTAGAAGCAGTTATGGGGACAGGCATTCAAATTAGCCAGGGATTCTTTTTTTGTCTGTAGTCCATTCAAATCAGGCTACCTCCCTATCATTAGACATCTCATGGAGTTTGCCGAGATGGATAGAATGTGATAGGCAGGTCAAAGCAAACACAGGAAGGTAGGCTTGCATCTTTACTTCTTTACTTCTCATTGTAAATTAATAAATGGCTATTCTAGTTTCATCATATATCAGTCTCTTTAAGGTTTGTTAGAATGAATGAGGCCCCATACTCAATCAATTCTGGGACAGGGAACAACTTAGGTGTCCCAGTCTGTAAAATGAGGGGATAGTGAAGAATTTACCAAGGTAAGTGGCACCTTGTGGACATGACTAATCACCTGGAGTTCCACAAGTGACACCCTATTTCATTTTACGAAGTCTTTGAACATCACCACATTAAGAAGATCATTATGAATCCATGCAGCAGGTAGAAAAACTGTTTTGCTATAATTTTAAATAAAAAGTTAAAATGTAACATTTTGTCTATCACAAAAGCAACAATTTAAAATATAGATGAATATGGGCACAATAATAAGGGAACAAGGGAAAAGAAACAGTGACTGTGCTAGAGGGACATGCCAATAATATACATTTTTTTCTACTGCCATTTTGTTTGTTTACTTAATAAAAATCAGGAGAAAAAGTTCTGCATTATATAAATATAAAATATTATAATAATAATGATATTAGTAATACAAATAATAGCATATTTAATAATAATTAAATGATAAAATGTATATTAAGCAGTACTAATTTTAGAGTCATTTTCATTTCTAATTGACCCATGAATCTGTTAAGGCCAATACATGGTAACAGAGAAAATTGTAATTCAAAATAAAGGTGCAGGGACTTCCCTGGTGGTCCAGGGGTTAAGAGTCCACACTCCCACTAGATCCCACATGCCACAACTAAGAGCTAATATGCCGCAACTAAAGATCCTGCATGGGGCCATGAAGATCCCACGTGCTGCAACTAAGGCCTGGAGCAGCCAAATAAATAAATAAATAGATAGATAAATAAATAAATATTAAAAGAAACAAAAAACAAAATAAAGGTGCAATAGCCACATAACTATATATCACATACCAAAAAGAGTATTTTCTGGACATGTGACTTTCCAATTCTCAGACAAGTGAAAGCATATTGAGCATTGAAAGTCACCTTCTAAACCATACTAAAGATTTTGAATAATCTCTGGTAAATTACTTGGTAACTAATATACAAATAGAAAGTCTGGTTATATACGCTTGTAATTTCCTTTTTAACAAGCAAGTCATTTTGCTGGTTTACTTCATTCTTGATTTTCCCTTTCTTTTTCCCAAGTTATTGAAACAACTTAAAAGAAATTTTTTTGCATCTCCTAGTTTCTCATAGTCAAGTTAAAATTTATAAGAAATAAATTTTTTATGGAGACACTCATTATTAAGAGGCTTAACGTAATGATTTCCATCTACCTCCTTAGCAGTTAAAGGTTTTTATAGATTATCATGATCTATGACTTAAATATTAAGTGAAGTTTATTGTGGAAGGCTACCAGTAATGGACTTGTAGAACAAAATAGAGTCAACTGTGAGCATTACCCAAATATATGTTTGATATTTAAATTTTAACCTTAAGTATTTAAGTAAAATTTTATTCAAATAGTGATTCAGTATAAGCAGAAGTGTTATCACTACAATTCTCTCTTCTGTATTTTCTTTCTTTTAATCTCTGTCTTTTCATCATTGAGTCAACTTAGTGAAAGTCTGCACCTCCCTCTAGAATATGAAAAGAGCAGTCACTTTTCACTCATTCTGAGGGAGAAATACTCTTCTCAAGAGGAATCCTCAGTCTTCCCTGGTAGCTCAGTGGTTAAGAATCCTCCTGCCAGTTCAGGGGACACTGGTTCGAGCCCTGGTCTGGGAAGATCCCACATGCTGCAGAGCAACTAAGCCCGTGCACCACAACTACTGAGCCTGTGCTCTAGAGGCCACGAGCCACAACTACTGAAGCCCACGAGGCTAGAGCCCTCCTCCACAACAAGAGAAGCCACTGCAATGAGAAGCCCGCACACCACAATGAAGAGTAGCCCCCGCTCACCACAACTAGAGAAAAGACTGCTTGCAGCAACAAAGACCCAAAGCAGCCAAAAATAAAATAAAATAAAATAAAAAATAAAGAGGAACTCTCTTAGTGCCTCCACATTCTGCTTTCCAGGGTTCGGCATCAAAGGCTCTTCTTATCCCCAGTCCTCCTTGATTGTCCTACCACTGGCTGGTATGGAAGCTGAAGAAGCCATTGGATCTGAGTCAGTGACTCCTTATCAGTTCAGAGCAATTTCTCAAGAATAACAGGAAACAAGGAATCGTGGACTATGATGTTAAAATAAACTACACCAGTAGAAAAGCCAGGAGAGAGTAGATTTTACTGTAAAAAAGGGATGAGTGGAGCTAATTGTGTCTCTGGGTACGTCATATCTCCAGTCAGTCTTCAAAACTGAATTCAAGTAAGTTGAAACATATTTGCTTAGTCTCTATGTTTCTCATTCATGACGAGTATAAATGTGAATTTAGAGTTAGTTTTAAATGAATGATCTGCTTTTTGTTTGTTTCTAGGTGCATTTTATTCTGCAGTGACTCTTACCTCAAAGCTCTGGGATACATTTGTGGGCACAGATGTATACAGGATATGAAAACATAGATAGTGATAGACCAATTTTAAGAGGTTATAAAACATATATAGGACATAGTACTCTTAAATACGCCAAACATCTCCCACCTCCATAGTCAAACACAGGTATGTAAGAGGAAGGGAAAGACACCCATGAAAATTATAAACATGTTATTCAACATAAACTACAAATAGGCATCAAAGGAAGTTTCAAGTAAAAAAAAATATGGAGAGAGATTAATACAGATAAAATACATAAATTTGAATACTAGTAGTTCCACCTATCATGTTGATTTAAAAAAATCTTGCAATTATTTAAGAAAGTAAATTTAAAAGGCTTTTCCACCAAAATAAATACAAATGCCTTCTCCACTGTCTTTAATCAATTTAAAAATGATCCATGTTAAAATATACCACATGTGTTGAGTTGAGTAGTCTTGAGGTTATATTTCTCTGTGAACTAGATTTATATTTATGTTAATGCAATCTTGGAATATATTAACTTAAAGTATCCACACCATATTTTAGCTTTTTGTGAGACCGGGATCCACTAAAATATTCTAATTCTATTCACATGATCACTATCCTATATTTCTGAGATTGAGTTTTTGAATTTAAGGGCAGAACTTTTTATTAATGACTGCTAAATTTTATCTCATTACCTTCACTTCTTTATTTTAGTGAGTTAAGGTAATCATTTTGAATCTTGATTCTGCTATGAATCATATTATTTACTGTTGGCAAGCTTTTTCTGAAAAACCTAGTGAATATTTTAGGCTTTGTGTGCCATGGGTCTTTGTTACATATCATTCTTTTTCTTTCACTAACAAACAAACAAAAAAACAAACTCTTCTAAATGTAAAGACCATTCTTAGCCCAAGGGCCATACAATGGCAGGTGTCAGACCAGATTTGGCCTGTAGGCTGTAGTTTGCTGACCCCTGATCAACTGAATTGGTTATCTATTGCTGTATAAAAAATTATTCCCACAATTTAATGGCTTAAAATACAAAACAATATTATCTCAGAGTTTCTGTGGGTCAAGAATCCAGGGCATGGCTTATCTGGTTACCTCTGCCTGGAAGTCCCTTAACAGGCTGTAATGAAGGTGTCTGGGGTGCAGTCGCATGTGAAACCTCAACTAAGAGAAGATCTGTTTCTGAGCTCACTCGTGTGGTTTTTGGCAGAATTCAGTTCCTCCAGGGCTGTTGGCCAGAGGTCTATCTCAGTTCCTTGTCAGGGAGGCCTCTCCATAGGGCAGCTGGATTCTATCACAGCGAGTTAGCAAGAGAGAGCAAGAAAAAAGCATGCAAAATGGAGGCCATAATCTCTTCATAACCTAATTTCAGAAGCAACTCCCATCACTTTTGCTGTATTATATTCATTAGAAGTGAGTTATTAGGACCAGTTTGCACACAAGGGCAGGGGATCCCACAAAGGTGTGACTACCAGGAGGCAGGAATAATTGAGGTCACCTTAGAGGCTGCCTGCCACATCTATCCACCCAGAGTTTTCTGCAACTTAAACAAATCATGCTTTATTCATCAGGTTTTTGATAAAAATATTGAGAAAGAAGTGTTCATGACAGAGTCTTGTGGCATGATTTTTACCTCTCAGATTGACTCCAGTCCACTAACTAATACTATGAATATTGTTGGTTGCATACCTGTAAATTCTCGATTGTGGTGTGATCTAACTATTTTATCATCATATCCTTGGAGATCTCAGGGGACATTTTAGTCAAATATATTTTAAAAATCACACTATTTATGCATCACTGGATAGGTGAAATCAAGTTAAAATAAGCTGTAAGGACTGTCTTGAAGAATAAAATAAGTCATTGCAATACTATAGCTCAAAGGATATAATAAAGAGAGGACCAGTTCCTTCATGACAGGCAGTTTTAGAGATGATTGCATCTTATATGAGCCTCGATATTTTTTTATTTTTTATTTTTATTTTTTTGCGGTACGTGGGCCTCTCACTGTTGTGGCCTCTCCCGTTGCGGAGCACAGGCTCCAGATGCGTAGGCTCAGCAGCCATGGCTCATGGGCCCAGCCGCTCCGTGGCATGTGGGATCTTCCCGGACCGGGGCACGAACCCGTGTCCCCTTCATCGGCAGGCGGACTCTTAACCACTGCGCCACCAGGGAAGCCCGAGCCTCGATTTTTTTAACCAACTAGTGAAACTGCCTTTCTTTCACTTCCATTTGTGCTCTCCTAGAAAGATTTACATTTAAAAAAAATAGCCAACAGACCAAATCAGGGATAAATTATACTTTATAAATATTTTGACAGTAAATCACAATTATGGTCAGATTCAGGGACCTTTTTTTCTTTTTTAAAAAAATGTATTTATTTTATTTATTTATTTTTGGCAGCGTTGGGTCTTCGTTGCTGCGCAGTTTTTCTCTAGTTGTGACGAGCAGGGGCTACTGTTCATTGCGGTGCATGGGCTTCTCCTCGCGGTGGCTTCTCTTGTTGTGGAGCATGGGCTCTATGCGTGCGGGCTTCAGTAGTTGTGGCATGTGGACTCAGTAGTTGTGGTTCACAAGCTTAGCTACTCCGTGGCATGTGGGATCTTTCCGGACCAGGGCTCGAACCCCTGTCTCCTCCATTGGCAGGCAGATTCTTAACCACTGAGCCACCAGGGAAGCCCCAGGGACCTTTTAAAATTAGAGAATACCAGTCATTAACACCTGCCATCTAGATAGCAACCATATACCAATGTTTCTACTGCTTCAAGAAAGAAGTATAATACTCTAACCAGATTTGACAATATAAAGTGCCATAGTTTTAAGTGCTGTATCACTCAAACTTCATTCTCACTGACAACCCAAATAGTTTGCAACTCTTTCCCCATCAAGTAATATAATAATGACTACTTACTGGGTGCATACTATGAGCCAAACACAGTGCTAAACAAGTTTATATGGATTTTCTTATTAATTTTTCTTAATTCTGGGAGGTAGGCACTACCATTATGTGCATTTTACAGAGAAATTAAACATCTTGCCTGTGGCATTTACCATTCAGCTGGTAAATGATGAAGCCAAATTTTAAAGTCCAATAGCCTAAGTCCAGAGTACTTCTTAAAGCAGAGGCACAAGAGTAGCATTTTCTTATTTGAAAACTGCTAAGGAAAGTTTTCCTAGGAAACGTGGTTGAATGATATACTAGTTATTAATTATTTTTTTGTTTGACACCACTAGATGGCAACATCTTCAAAAGTTTTTATTGCTTAAGGTGGAAAAGTAACTCAACTTTATTACCATTTAAAAAATTCAGCTTTATTGAAGTATAATTGACAAATAAAATTGTAAGATATCTAAATTGTATATTGTGATGAATTGATATACATATACATTGTGAAAGGATTCCCCCCTTTTAGTTAATTAATCTAGCCCTCACCACACAGATTTATTTTTAATTTTTTTTTTAGAATATTTCAGTTCTACTCCCTTAGCAAATTTCAGTTATACAATCCAGTGTTATCAACTATATAGTCAACATGTTTTACATTAGATCCTCAAGCTTTACTCGTCTTATAGCTGAAATTCTGTACCTTTTTACCAACCTCTCCTCATTTGCCCCATCCCCCAGCTCCTGGCAACCACTTTTCTACTTTCTGTTTCTATGAATTTGACTTTTTTTAAAAAAAGATTCCACATGATCCACATGAGTGATGGCATGCAGTTATTTGTCTGTCTTTGTCTAGCTTATTTCACTTAGTATAAGGCCTTTAAGTTCTATCTATGTTATCACAAGTGGAGAGATTTCCTTTCTCATGGCTGAATAGTATTCCATTGTGTGTGTGTGTGTGTGTGTGTGTATATATATATATATGTATAAACAATGCATATATTCTATATATGTTACATTTTCTTTATCCATTTATTCGTTGATGGACACTTAGCTTGTTTCCATATTTTGGCTATTGTGAGTAATGCTACAATGAACATGGGAGTGCAGGCATCACTTCAATATTCTGTTTTCATTTCTTTTCAATATACACCCAAAAGTGGGATTGTTGGATCATTGATGGACATTTAGGTTGCTTCCATGTCTTGGCTACTGTAAATAGTGCTACTATGAACATTGGAGTGCATGTATCTTTTTGGATTGAGTTTTGTCTGGATACATGCCTAGGAGTGGGATTGTTAGATCATATGTTAACTCTATTTTTAGTTTTTAAAGGAAGCTCCATACTGTTTTCCATAATGGCTCATACCAATTTACATTTCTACCAACAGTGTAGGAGGGTTCTTTTTTCTCCACACCCTCTCCAGCATTTATTTAAATAATAGACTTTTTGATGATGGCCATTCTGACTGGTGTGAAGTGATACCTCATTGTAACTTTGATTTGCATTTCTCTAATAATTAGCAATATTTATCATCTTTTCATGTGCTTGTTGGCCATCTGTATGTCTTCTTTGGAGAAATGTCTATTTAGATCTCCTGAACAATGTCAAATACTTTATTGTTTGTTTGTTTTTTTGTTTGTTTTGCGGTACGCGGGCCTCTCACTGCCGTGGCCTCTCCCGTTGCGGAGCACAGGCTCCGGATGCGCAGGCTCAGCGGCCATGGCTCACAGGCCCAGCCACTCCGCGGCATGTGGGATCTTCCCGGACCGGGGCACGAACCCGTGTTCCCTGCATCAGCAGGCGGACTCTCAACCACTGCGCCACCAGGGAAGCCCTAATGTCAAATACTTTAAAAGCACTTTTCAGAAAAACAAACTTTAGTGACTTTACAAGTAAAATTTGTACTGCCTGGAATGGAACTCTCCTCCTTTACATCATATACTCTTGTACATATTTTAAGGCCTAACTTATATATGTATCTTCTTCCTCTGTGATGCCTCTCCTACTAATGCAGATTCTTCTAACTGCATCATCACAGCATGATCCATTTGATCCTTTGATACATTACATAGGTACCAGTGATATACTGATGTGTCTATACTCCCACTCCATTGGGAACATCTCATAAGTAGTCTTTTTGAAATTCATATTTGTAAACCTCTCCCCATCCCACCCCAATCTCCGTCCATAGTGCTTAGTATTGTATCTGACACAGTAGTTTTTCAATACCTGAATTTTTAAAAAAATGACATAATATTTTAACATATCACAACCTATTTATCTAATCCTCTACCAATGGCATTTGTGTCCCCCACACACTTTTTTGTTATTACATACAATGCTTCAGAAAACATCCTTGTTCCTGTCTTGTATGTGCGTGAGAATTTCTTTAGGAGTTCTAGAGGCAGAATTTGTGGATCACAGAGTACATATAATATGTGTAATTTCAATCATAGTTGACATTTGGTACTCATGCCCTCCTATGCTTTGGGAACTTCCTATTTTGTTAATATGGTGGGAGGCAGAGCCTACTTTCCACTATAAACACTGAAAATGTCAAATACTTGCTATCTCAGCTTCCCTTGCACCTAGGGTATGGACACATGATCTTGCCTGGGTACTTGGAATTGGGAGTTAATGAATCAGGTGAGAGGAACTCTGGATCACTGTGTAGGTCATTGCACAAGATTAAATTTTATAGCTGTAGTGGCACCCATGCTTTTGGGTGGCATTTAGTATACAAAGATATCTCTGTTTACTATGTAGCCTTCAACAACTGTTGTTTGGTGAAATCACAGTGGGGTTCTCATTAAACCAGTTGTATGGTGTGATTTTTGGCATTGTTTTTGGTGCAAAGCCCTATCTCTAATTGTCTAGGCTTCCTAATGATTCTATGAGCTACTGCAAATCCTTTTATTAGTTTCCTATTTTGCTTAAATCAGTTGAACTTGGTTATTTTTAGTTTCCAACTAAAAATGCTGACTGTTATAGATGAGCACCAGGAGTGGGCTGGGAGTGTTGTTTCTAAATATGCTAAAGAGTTTAAAAAAAAAGAAATGACATTCTCAAATTTTTAACTTAGGGCATAGATTGAAAATTAGCTAAAAGAAATCTGACCAGTACATATGATAATGGAATCTGAGCATGCTAGACCAATAAAAAGGAAGAATATAATTTAAGATTTAACAATTTACCCATAAGGGTACCCTATTCAGAAATTTGATTTCTAATTCACTAGCTTAAATATCTGGGAGTGGTTTTAATTGTTTTCTGTTTTGGTTGACTTAAATCTAGACAATAGTTCATATTAAAATAAATTGACATACCATAAAGAACAAAAGAAAAAAGAATTAAAGATTTGGGAAGTAGAAATGTTGGATTACTTTGTTATATGCATCTTACTCTCCTCACTCATAACTATATTCCTAAAGTGGGTCCAGAAGGCAATTTCTTTACCAAATCCTTGAGAAATACATTAGACAGGAGAATGCCAGCATCTTTTATACTCCCTTCATTTCAGTGAGGATGAAAAGATTCTAGGTTAGCAAAAGTTAATTAGAAGCACTTAATCAATAGAGGCAAATTGGCATGATTACCATAAAGGTAAATAGTAAATCCTTGATCATAAGACAAAGTGACTACTTGATCAGAGCTTCCCATTATGAACCATGTGTTATCAAATCAAAGTAACCCAACAGTTGGTCATGTCCAGCAGTGTTCTATCGTTAAATGGAACTGATATAAAAGAAACCAAGCCTGAGAATATCCAAGACACAAATAAGTTGCACAAGCAGATAACTCACATTCTGAGCCAGCTATCTGCCACACTGTCATTTCCCCCTCAATCTCATTTAAGTTCTTGTGGGGAGTTTCTTAATACCTAAATATTTGACTCTGGTTAACAGATTAGTCTACAAGATTTTCTGGGACCAAGTGGAAGTAAACTGCTACTGCCTTACAACTCCACTCAAAGTTGACACTAAAGGAACATAAGAAGGAATTCCTCCTAATGGGTGGAATGTTGAGTATTTCAGGTAAATCTCCAGACTTCATGGAAGGTGTGGCCTGGGTAATGAATCTATACTCATTCAACATCATTGGCTAATGGACCTGGAAGGAGGAAGATAGGAATCTTAGAGACAAGGAGGTCTGAGAAGAAAAATACATGGATAGACCTCTTCTAATGGACCCAGTCCTTCAGGAATAGAGGTTATGCATGGATGTAGCAACATCAATGTTTACTTCTGAAGGCTGATTTGGTTACCATTGCTGAATGCCTAACTTGCCAACAGCAGCACTTATTCTCAACCTTTTATGTGATAAATCCATTAGTTTTTTATTGCCACATAAAAATTATCACAAAATTAGCAGCCTATAACAGCATAGTTATTATTTCAGTTTCCATAGGTCAGAATTTTACACATGGCTTAGCTGAGTCCTTTACTCAGCATCTCACAAGGCTGCAATCAAGGTGTTGGCCAGACTACATTTTTATTTGGAGGCTTGACTGAGGAAGAATCCAATTCTAAGCTTATCCAGGTTGTTGGCTGTATGACTGAAGGCCCTGGCTTTTTGCTGGCTATTGTCTGGAGGCTATCCACATTTCTTTGGCATGTAGTCTTCATGAACATGGCCAATTACTTCATCAAATCCACAAACAAAACTGGCTTTTTTGGGCATGTGTTCTATTCTGTCACATAAGGCCCTGTGCTTAGAAGGCCCACACTTGCTTTAATGCTCTTCTGCAGCTGTTTTGAAATCCTTAGTAATTTTTGAACAAGGGGTCTCACATTTTGCTTTTGCACTGGACCCCACAAATTATGTAGCCAGTCCTACCTGCAAGGAGAGTCCATTGCTCCAGTGTGTTAAGATAGAGACTTTTATAACATGATGTAATCATAAAAATGATATCTTTTGCCATATAATGTAATGTAGTCACAGGAGTGCCAATCCATTACCTTTGCCATAATCTACTGGCTAGAACCAAGTCACAGATTCTGCCCACACTCAAGAGGAGAGGATTATACAACAGCATGAATACCAGGAGGTAGGAATCCCGAGAGCCCTCCACTTAGGATCTTCCTGCAATATACCATAAACTGGAATAGAGTAGGTGGAGAGCAGGTAGCTAGAAAGGATATAGGTTGTATTTCTCTCTGCCATGATTTTGGTAGCACCCTGATTGCGTGGAGTTTCTGACTATCTTATTTACTGTCATTTTACCCCACACAACATTGCCTCCAAGGAATTGATTTTATAGTTTACAGTTTATTCCTTACCACCTGCCTTATAGGTTGTTAGAAATTACTACTGAAGCCTAATTTATGGTGCTAGGTGGGAATGCAATATCTTGAGAGGTCAGGATGTTGTTTTGCATAATGTATTGTATGCTTGAAACCAGCAAAAAATACGTGGTACAGTTTTTCTCAGAGACAGAATGCATGGGTCTGAGAATCGATGACTATAAGTGATGGTTCACAAAAAGATACCTAATACCCTACTTACACATTTTTTGCATCGTGTCTTTAGAACACTAATTTTTAATGGTTTAGAGGTCTTAATATCTAAAATAAATAGTTATACCAGGGGGAAAAGTAAAGTTTAATTGAACTGAAGGTGGAAAGAGTTAACTGGCCACAATTCATTCCACTTGACAAAGAAGGAAAAAAGGTGGTTGGATGTTGCAGAGATGATTTATTCTATTTTTGAAGGGTAATAGGCTTGTTGCTTCACAATGAGAGTAAAGAAGAATATTGATGAAATCCTTTCTTCACAATTTTTATAATTCTTATTTATTTTTCTTTTCTGATTTCATTATCTGAGAGCTCTGGTACATTATTGAAAAGCAGGGGCTTTAGTGGGCATCTGTGTATTGTGACCCTAAAGAGAATATTTCTAGTTTTTTGGTCATGAAGTATGATGTTTATGGAAGGTTTTTATTAAATTACCTTCAGTTAAGCCCATTTTCTTCTATTGTTTGTTTGCTATTTTAAAAAAATCATGAATGCATATTGACTTTTTCAATGCAGTTTTTCCTCAATGGAAATAGTCATGTTATTCTTTTAATCTATTAATGTGGTAAATCACACCAATTGGTTTTCTAAGCTTGAACCATTCTGGAATTCCTGGAATAAACCCTACTTGGTCACCTCTAGCTCTAGCTCTAGCTCTTCAGTGCTGAATTTGATTTGTTAATTTTCTATTTAGGATTTTGCATCTATACTTATAAATGGCATCCTAATACAATTTTCCCTTCTTGTATTGTCCTTGTCCG
Organism: Hyperoodon ampullatus; assembly: GCF_949752795.1. Taxonomy (NCBI): domain Eukaryota; kingdom Metazoa; phylum Chordata; class Mammalia; order Artiodactyla; family Ziphiidae; genus Hyperoodon; species Hyperoodon ampullatus. Next base: position 51,282,829 of record NC_136914.1, on the reverse strand, counting down.
GTTTGATTTTGAAGGTAAATTAGGTAGTATATTAGTCAGGGTTCAGTTTGAGGCAACAAAATACACACTATGTAAAAAGGGAATTATCCTATAGGATATTAATGGCTTACTTAGAGATACATTGCTAGTGCTGAAAAAGAGATTTTATCTGAATTTCCAGGAACTACACCCAAATCCATATTGCAGAACTGGGTCATCAAAGTAGATACTACCAGTGCTGCAATCAAGAATTTGAAAAATTAAGATGACATGATACTATACATAGAAAACCTTAAAGTCTCCACCAAAAAACTATTAGAACTAATAACTGAATTCAATTGGCTAATGATATTGAGCAGCTTTTCATATGCTTATTGACCATTTGTATATCTTTTTTGGAGAACCATCTATTTGGATCCTTTGCTTCTTTTAGAATTGGGTTATTTATCTTTTTACTATTAAGTTGTAATAGTTCCTTTTATATTTTGGTACAACTCAGATAGATATACGAGTTACAAAATTTTATCTCATTCTGTGGGTTGACTTTTTACTTTCTTAAGGGTGTCTATTGGAGCACAAATGTTTTTAATTTGATAAAGTCCAATTTATCTATTTTTTCTTTTGTTGCTTGTGCTTTTAGTATAGTATTGAAGAAACCATGGCCTAATCCAAGGTCATGACGATTATGCCTATGTTTTTGGACATATATACACTACCAAATGTAAAATAGATAGCAAGTGGGAAGCAGCCGCATAGCACAGGGAGATCAGCTAGGTGGTTTGTGACCACCTAGAGGGGTGGGATAGGGAGAGTGGGATGGAGGGAGACGCAAGAAGGAAGAGATATGGGGACATATGTATATGTATAACTGATTCACTTTGTTATAAAGCAGAAACTAACACACCATTGTAAAGCAATTATACTCTAATAAAGATGTTTAAAAAAACCCACAAAAACGATTATGCCTATTTTCTTTTAAAAGTTTAACAGTTTTTGCTCTCACATTTAGGTCTTTGATATATTTTGAGTTAGTTTTTGTGTTTAGTGTGAGGTAAGGGTCCAACCTCATTGTTTTGTATGAAGCTATTCATTTGTCCCAGCACTATTTGTTTATAATATTGTTCTTTCCCTATTAGTGGTCTTGGCACCCTTGCCTAAAATCTATTGATCATGTCTGTGTGGCTTCATTTCTGGACTCTCAATTCTATTACAGTAATTTATATGTTTACCTTTATGCCAATACCACATAGTCCTGATACTGAAACTTTGTGGTAAGTTTTTTTTTTTAATTAATTAATTTAATTTTGGCTGTGTTGGGTCTTCTTTGCTGTGCACGGGCTTTCTCTAGTTTTGGCGAGTGGGGGCCGCTCTTCGTTGCAGTGTGCCGGCATCTCATTGCAGTGGCTTCTCTTGTTGCAGAGCACAGGCTCTAGAGCGCAGGCTCGGTAGTTGTGGCTCGTGGGCTTAGTTACTCCATGGCATGTGGGATCTTCCCGGACCAGGGCTCGAACCCGTGTCCTCTGCATTGGCAGGCGGATTCTTAATCACTGCGTCACCAGGGGAGTCCTGTGGTAAGTTTTGAATGATCATCTTACTTCCAAATTTATATTAGTTTTGACATTTACACATAATTTGTTTATCTTGGGTTGTACTTAAGAGGTAGTCAGCACTAGTATATCCTTATAATTATGGAGTTTTATGGTTAGAGGCAATAAAGCATAATGATTATGGACATAGGAGTTTAGAATCAGAGAGACCTGCATTTGAAATTATACCATTTCCCGATGTGGAAACTTGTATAATCCTCTCTGAGCTTCAGTTTTCAATCTTAAAATGGGAAAAATAATACTTACATTAGTAGATTTTTGTGAGGATTAAATGAGTTAATACATAGAAAATGCTCAGTAAAGATAGGCTTTATTTTCTTGGACAGAATGTCAATTTGCATTACATGTTTATCATGTGTGTACAGTGACAGTATATTGGTTTATACTTTGATTAAGAAAATAGAAATAAGCTCCCAGATGTTGGAAGCTCATTTTTCAACAAATATGAGAAAAAAATGGGAGCTCATTTCTCCAGAAGAGGAGAAAAGTAAAGCAAAAGTGCCTGTGGAGAACTGTAGGGAGGAGGAGGCAAAAAGAATCTAGCCATGGTCATTCTCCAGGAATTTAAGAAAAATTTTTTCTCTAATAATTCTTTTAAAATAGTTTAAATAGTTGGTCTGCCTGCAAAGGCTTGTAGCCTCTTTTGTGGACATCAAGGAATGTACTTTCAAACAACCTCTTGGAATCCCTCTCAGAACTTATTATTGAGTATGTGCCTCTGTGAGAGAGAGCAGGGTAGGTTTCTACTTAACCTATTTCAGCTCTCAGATCATAATTTCAGCTGTATTTTAAAACATAATTTTTTAAAAAAACCCATAAATCTTTAAAAAACAAATATAGCAAGAGTTCAAAGGACATAGCTTAAGCATTTTCCAGCATGTAGGGACCAATCTACTAAATTCAGGCATTAGCACTATTACTGTATTGAAAAGGTCTTGGGGTCTTTTTCTGTTATTTTTGGGAAACTATTTGTTAGCAATTTTCTTTTCCAAATTACTCCTGGGAGGAAGCTTCAGTAGCCTCATCCTCAGTAGTTCAAGTGAAAAGAAAGCCTGTTGGGGATTTTGAACAGTCAGCGATGCAACACGAGGTGGCACTCTCATCCCAGTGAGTGTTGTAGAGCAACACGTCAGATAAAGGATACACAGCCTCGGGAGATTGTGGTAGGTCTGAACGCCATTGGGTGACTGCCTGACAGACTGAACAGCTAATGGGGCACAGAGCCATAGGTGAGATTGAGAAAGTACGCTGGTACAGTTGGGCAGAGGGCAGAAAGTAGTATAGCAACCACCTAAGAAAAATAACTAGTGTCTGGACAGTGCTTTATAGTACACTGATTAGTTACCTTTACTATTTATTTAATCTTTATAACAATCATCTTTTCACTGCTGCTCCATACACAAGCCTAAAACAAATATTAGATAATGACATTGCTATGTAGAAATAATGGCTCCCTGTGGTCCTCATGATAAAATCCCACTTTGTCTCAGTCTTCATCCTTTCTTCATTACTGAAATATATGAAGTTCCTGAAATGCATCCTGCTCTCTTTGTCTCTGTGATTTTGTGTATGATGGTATTCTACCTAGAACATTCTTTGTACTTTCATCTTCATGGATGATTCCTGCTCCACCTTTCTGAGTCAACACAAATTTTACCTCCTAGAAGGCTTCCTTGACCACCTCCACTGGGCAGTAATGTGACAATTGAAGCTAACATACATGAAGTACTTAACAGGGTATAGATGTCTAACAAATGGCATCTATTGTCATTGTACAAATCCAGTCTATCATTTTCATTTTTTGTTCATGAGTATTTACTATTTTCAGGGTCCATTTTCAGGTCCATTATGTTTTTATTGTTAGGCAATTACCAGAATGCCTCAATATTTCCAGTGTGGAATTTTCCCCTTTATGCAAGTGTAAGGTGACATTTCCTGTTTTGTTTTCAGTGTTGTTTCTGATTAATTCATCCAATAAATGCTTTCTCAGTTTCTATGTACAAGGTGCTGTTTCTAAGCACTGAGAGTATAAGATATAAAAATGGATAGCATAATGGAGAACTTATTGTATAGTGATTCTTAATATTTAATTATTCTTCAAAATTTCAAGATTAAATTGCATCATTTTTATAATGGTATCTTGGTAATAATGATTATTTTCCTGGATTATAACTGATAGATTGTTTTCTGCTATTTTCTAACTATAGTTTATATTAGTAATTCCCAGATGGATTAGCTATTGCCCACAGTAAAACTCCTCTGCTGATTAACACTGCCTCAAAAAAATCCTCTTGATATTTATTATTATATCTTTGGATTAAAAAAAGTCCCCAAACTCATTAGACAATCTTAATGTCAACCATAAAGTTTGTCCCTTTTTTGAGATCTTGTGGAGAATTGTGAACTAAGGCCTTTGAATAGTCACGGTCCTGGCAAGAATCAGCAGACACCTCAAAGTAGGCAATTGAGAAGAGGACTGCTTACAAAGGTGTGGGGAGAGTTTAGAAAAGCAAATTATCCCTGATTTAGCAAAATGGGGGGATGGTACTTCTCCTAGGCTTCAAGAAGCAAGAAGAGGGAGCAGATACCAGGAATGAGAGAGGGCAGCTATAGGGAGAGGACTGCCTGACCAGGGCTAAAGCCTTCTACAGAGAGATACAGCCCATTCATGGTGACCAGCAGGCAGGGAGCCTGGGAAATTAATATCCTCATCTCATTCTCTTACCAACCCCGATCTGCCACCAGGGCTTTCTATTGACAGAATCCCCTGGAATCTAGAGGACAAGCAATTCAGCTGCTGCAGTTCACGCACGTCAGTCTCGTGTGACACAGATGAGGGTGGAGAAGGGCATAGTGTGGATCTGGAGAAGCAAGTGGAAGAAACTCAGCACAGGCCTTATCTTGTTCATAAACCGAGAAACCTAGCAATTCATATTTTTTATTAAAAGAAATATGAATTTATCCCTAAACTTCGTTATCATTTCTGTAAATCAGTCCTCTTTTCATGAAAAAATATCCTCTCTCCCTACTTTATCTGTCCCCAGTTCATTCAGTCAACATTTTTCAAATTCTTCTTTGGGCAGGTATTGGTAGCACAGAAATAAAGACACAGTGTTCAATCAGGGTCACACCATCGGATGGGGGTTAAGAGAAATAAATAAACCATCACCTTATGAGCACTGTAAGCATGAAGAATTAGGGGAAAGCACAAGGGCAATGGGAACTGACAAGGTCACTACCTCAAATTACAAGTTGTCTGAGAAGGCTTCCTGGAGGAGGTGATTTAGGCAGACTCCTTGGTCAAGTTTAATTATTTAGTTTCTCTATTTTCCCTGTATTTATTTAATTCTTAGATCTTTAGTCTAAGATCTATGGTTGATTATGTGACTATGAGTTTTCTTTTCTTGCTGCTTTTCCAATTTCACCTTCCTAATTATTTTTTTAATGGTTAAGATGGTAAATTTTATGTTATGTGCATTTTAGTACAATAAAAAAGAAAACGTAATAGATTATTATTAAGTACAGAAAAATATAAAGCAGAACAATATTAAGTCATGATCCTGTTTACTAGGAGAAACTACTTGAATATTTCCCATTGTTTTTATTTATTCATTTAAATTTTTAGTTTTTTAATTGAAGTATAGTTAATTTACAATGTTGTGTTAGTTTCTGGTATACAGCAAAGTGATTCAGTTACACACACACATATATATGTGTGTATATACATATATTCTTTTTCATTATAGGTTATTACAAGATATTGAATATAGTACCCTGTGCCATACAATAGGACCTTGTTGTTCATCTGTTGTAAGTACAGTGGTATGTATCTGCTAATCCCAAACTCCTAATTTATAGCCCCCCTTTCCTCTTTGGTAACTCTAAGTTTGTTTTCTGTGGCTGTGAGTCTGTTTCTGTTTTGTAAATAAGTCCATTTGTAGCATATTTTAGATTCCACATATAAGTGATATCATATGATATTTGTCTTTCTCTGTCTGACTTACTTCACTTAGAATGATAATCTCTAGGTCCATCCATGTTGTTGCAAATGGCATTATTTCATTCTTTTTTATGGGTGAGTAATGTTCCGTTGTGTACATATACCACATCTTCCTGATCCATTCATTTGTTGTTGGGTATTTAGGTTGCTTCTATGTCTTAGCTTTTGTAAATAGTGCTGCAGTGAACATTGGGGTGCATGTATATTTTTGATTTAGAGTTTTTGCCTTTTCCAGATATATGCCCAGGAGTGGGATTGCTGGATCATACGGTAGTTCTATTTTTATTTTCTTAAGGAACCTCCATAATGTTCTCCATAGTGGCTGTACCAATTTACATTCCCACCAACAGTGTAGGAGGGTTTCCTTTTCTCCACATCCTCTCTAGCATTTATTGTTTGTGGACTTTTTAACGATGGCTATTCTGATCAGTTATCACCTTCTAACTCTTAATTATGCTTTATTAGGCTGCTTAAAATGGATATTTTGTGAAATACAAACTGCTGGACCAATCTCTGGAACTATTTTTATCATCTTGCATTTGGAATGACCATTGTGATACCATTTTATTTGACTGATTTGGGGAGGGGGCAGGGAATGTTAGTGTTTTTGGATTTCTTAATTAAAACCTGGGCTAAAGACATTCTATGTAAATGTAATTTACTTACACAAGTATTCATGTAACTCTGGTGAAAAGGAGGACCCTATCTGCATAGGACATGTTTGTTCATGTAGTTAAGTTTTAATACTGTTTTGAACCACCATGAACATAAATTTTGGGGCACATGTCTGAATCCTGTCTTTAGATAAACAGCAAAGTATGGATTACCACGTCAAATGGTGTGAATAATTTTATGGTTCTTGATTCATATTGCCATATTGTATTCAGAAAGTTTGTACACTATTGTACACAAATGTCACATGCTTTCACTATCACTGTGAATGATATATTTTTGATATTTTATAATTTTGCTTGCTCCTTCTTGTTAGCTGGCTGTTCATAGCAGCTTTGCTGTAGCCTTTTATCCTGACAACAGCAATTCGTTCCAGTTCCCACTTTCTTTATATATTCCCAGAAGTAACATTATTGTGCTGCTTCAGAAATATGAGAAGCTGTAGCGCTACCCACTGCTCAGAAGTCTAGGTCCCATACTATTCTTCTATTCTGTGTATGTTTGAAGTTTTCTATCATAAGTTCTGATGATCTCACATTTTCCCTTTGTCCATTTTCCACTGACATTAGAGTTTTTGTTGATTAAGAGCTAAATCACCTGGTCTGTCATGCCCAGAGTCAGAAATCTCCATTATTATTATTTTAATCTCTGTTTTAACTTTGGTTATGTGTTCTTTTTTAAATTCATATCTTTTTGCTCTCTGTGTCTCTCTCTTTAATTGAAATATAGTTGACATACAATATTATGTTAGTTTAAGGTATGCTACATGAAGATTTGACATTCACTTTCTCTCTCTTTTTTCTTGATCAATTATGTCAGAGATTCGGAAATTTTGTTAATATTGTTAAAGAGCCATGTTTTGTGTTTAATGAATTTATCTGTTGCATCTTTCATATTCCAGCAACTTCTGCTCTTATCCACATTACATGTATTAGACCTCCTTCTGCTTTCTAATTTCCTTCTAATGCTCCCTTTGGCAGATTTTAGCAGGAATTAGCTGACAAGAGAGAAATGCAATTTTCAGAGTCTCAGTCCCAGCTTTACAAAATACAGAAAAGAAGAATGGATTTGGAGTTGAGAGATAATTGTTTAAGAACCAACTAATATGATCCAAATGATCCATTTTTGGAATTTAACTTTTATTTTCCAGTGGAGAAAAATAAAAAAATTATTCCCGCCCCCGGCCCTCCCCTCTTTTCTCTCCTCCTCCTCCTCCTCTTCCTTCTTTTGTTATAGCTCTAGGCACAGGTAAAATAGTGATTATATATAGAAGAATAGGAAAGGCTATACTATTCAAGTCTTTCTTAGTATATATTATATTCTTAAAACTGCATTTGCTGCAAGATTTAGTGAACTGCTCTTGAATTAACAGCATGGTGAGTGCTAGGAGCCAGGTGCTTAAGTCAGATCTGCATTTCAATTCTGGCTAACTTACTAACTGGGTCTATGGCCTTGGGTAATTTACCTAATTCCTCTAAGCCTCAATTTCCTTTCTTTGCTGTGAGGGTTAAGTGAAATAATACTTGTAAAAGTCAGTTCTTGGCACATGATAAGGGCTCAGTAAATGCTAGTTTTTTATTATAATTATACATGCCAACCACTGTGGAATATTTTTCCCCTCATAGAAAACACAGCAGAAATACCTATCATCTATTAATGCCCTGAAGTCCAAAGGTAGAAGAACTTAATGTTTAAAAGCTACCATGGCCATGGAGTGAACATTACATGAAAAAACAAATATTTGGATAAACACCAAGAAAGCCACAGGTGGTTAAAGTATTAGCTGGCTGACAAAATAATTCAAGTTGCTTAATGGAGTACAAAGGCAATGCAAAAATACTCTTTTTAGGGCCTCCCTGGTGGCGCAGTGGTTGAGAGTCCGCCTGCCGATGCAGGGGATACGGGTTCGTGCCCCGGTCTGGGAGGATCCCATATGCCGCGGAGCGGCTGGGCCCGTGAGCCATGGCTGCTGAGCCTGCGCGTCCGGAGCCTGTGCTCCGCAACGGGAGAGGCCACAACAGTGAGAGGCCCGCATACCACAAAAAAAAAAAAAAAAAAAAAAAAAAAAAAAAAAAAAAAAAATACTCTTTTTAGATGTGTAATATCTTTACCTTTAAGTTCTTTCTAAGGTATCTAAGAATTAGGGAAATAAGATATTTTTATATCATAAGTGCATGAGTTATACTCACCTTGAGAGATTTTTGATTCCTAGAAGTCAAAGAAAAAAAATTTTTAGTGTTATTTTTTCTTTTATATGAATACATTACTTGTAAATTTCTTGCCTTATAACTTATGGATCATTTAAAATGCATTAGGCATTTAAATAACTGCAAGAAGCGGCGGCAATTCTGTTGGACTCCTGGCCCCTATTGAAAATGGGTAGCTTTCTTTGCACAAGCCTGTATGCTAAGTAACAGTCAAAGACTTGTGTAATTAATTCAATTCTGTTCCACAAACTTGATCTGAGCACCTGAAATAGGCCAAAGGGGTTTGCAAACAGGACTGTTATCCATGAACCAAAAGGCTACGTTGCATGTATTGCTGGAAGAAGATAGCAGAGCACACCAATTGAAACCACCATTAGGGGCCACCATTTAGTAAAGGACCAGACATCTGGGGAAACATAATTTACTAATAGTGATTAATGTAGAACTTTTTGGTTAATTAAAGATAATGTTTCTGAAAATTCCATGCCTTTCTTTTGAGTACTCTGTGGTATTTTCCAAATTATTTTCTTCTTTTTATTGCTTTCTTGCTAAACTTGTTTTTTTCCTCTCAAACTCTGATTTGCATTAAGCTTGTAGAATTAAATTAGGCCTGTTTAATACTGATGCTAATCAGACACTTGCCACAATTATAATTTCAGTTGCCTTTGGATTGTGATTCACAACCATTTAAGTTAAAGTAACATTAATGTACTCTAACTTTGTCTGCCTACCAGCACTGTGATGTGAGAGAGGCTGGTAATCTCAGGTTTTACAGATGATGACTGAGGATCAGATAGCTTAGAAGACCATCAAATTGCAGAGCAGTTTAAAGCAGACCAGAGATTAGAACTCAGTCTCCCTAACTCCCTGTTCAATCCCCTTTGTATACTCAACAGAATTTTGTCACCATTTAAATAATATTGCAGAGCCTTCCCACATACCCCAAAGAGCAAATGAGAGATTTAAGTATTCTAGTGTTTGGTCGCCCTGTCAAAATGCATTTGCATCATTTATCTTTTGAAAATTTTCATGGAGTGTGTTTAATAGAAACAAGATTGCTTTAACTTTGTTGTAAGAAGCCATCTGGAGCTCTTGGTATACACAGTGTAACTGGGTAAACATTGGAAATAATTTGTAAATTGATGAGACACCAGATAAAATGAAAAACAAGAGATTAGGAATTTATATAAAGAAAATCCTTAGAATATATTTTTTTGTATTTTAAAAATAATGTTCTTCTATAGAAGTGCTATAACTACATTATAGAATATCTGGATACTTTAATGGGAGAAAAATTCTGGTTCAGTTCTAGAAATGTAATCACATCACTCCTTTGCTTTCTAGTTTACACTCTCTCCCCCCCATATATCTACTTTAAAAAAACCATAATTATACTCACAGTACACATATAATTTCCATTCTGACTTTACTTAATGTCATAACATGCATTATACTTTCAAATGAGAAAATCCAAAAGGAAAAGTTAAATTTTCAAATACTTTAACTGTGAGTCAGTTATAAATTGGTCACTGAAAGGATTAAGTTTTAACATGAAAGCCTTTTAAGTGAAAGTTATTAAACCAAAGTGAGAAGATAATTATAAAATAGGGCTTACTATTAAAAATGAAATGAAACATATTTTTACTGTAAAGCACTTAACAATATAAACCATGTGTCTTTTAATTTGGCAATTCTCTAATTTGCCAGGAAAGTTTTTTCTTGTGCATTTCCATGTGCAAACATTTTTTCCTAGTTAGCCTAAAATACCTAACTACTATTTTGGGGGCGTTGGTGGAATTTGGACTTATGGAAAGAATGTAAAGGGAAAGAAAAAAATGATATGATATGATATGTAGAATTTGTTTTAAAATAATTCATTAGAAAAAGGTGAGTTACAGATTAAACAACATCAAAAATGTTGATAATTTCTGAACCTGGTTGATGCATACATTTTATTATTTTCTTTGCTATTATGTAATTTTGCACATTTTAAATAACATGTAAAAACAAAATAGAGTGGTACAACTTTTTTCTTCCAGGAAGAATTCTTAGAATGGTTTGAAATCTAGGTTTGGCTGAGAAAGAAAAAAGAGTTTTCCAAGTTCTTAGTCCCCATGAATATCAAGAACCAGATCTGATGGACTCTAATCATAGAGGTTCTTCCCAGCTTTGAAATGATACTGCCTCTAATGATGATGGCTATACCATGAGGCTTACTATTCTAGAGTGGAAGAGGGATTTGAAGAAAGAGGAAAGCCTGAATCTGCCTATTCAGTCCCCAGGAGACTGTGAGAAGTAGATATCAAGAGAGCCACGAGATACATTTGTCCTGACCTCCCCTCTCCAGGCTGAAATCCTGGAGAGGAGATGTGTTAGATCATTTGAGGGCACAGGGACATTTACTCTGGCGAGTGGGTGTTGAGAGCAGTGGGGTTTTTGCTCCATTCCTCTGGTCAGCTGGGTGTCCACTGGTCTGCAGGGAGGCCCTGCTCCACATGGGGCAGCCCTAACAGAGTAAATGGGTGGAACAGTATGGATGGGCCAAAATGTGGTATGATTCACAATTCTAATCCTCCCTCTCCATAGCTGTAGACTCAGGAACAGACAGCAAAGGGTCCAGAGATGGGTTCTTACCAACCACACCTCAGGGGCAGTGCACATCTACAGTACATGTGCAGACCTCCCACTTTCCTCAATGCCACAAGGGCACATGAACCTCTTCATTCATACAGCTTGATGCCATTTAGGGAAAATGCTGGGGTGAGGGCAACTTGAAAGACTAGCCATTTAAACAAAACAAAACAGACTGAGTTATGAAGCAGATTATTTAAAGTAGGAGAAATAAAGACACTGCTATGGACTGAATTGTGTCCCCCACCAAAATTCATTTGTTGAAGCCCTAACCATCAATGTGCTTATGTTTGCAGATGGGACATTTGGGAGGTAATTGGGTTTAGATGAGGTTATGAAGGAGGGATCCTCATAATGACATCAGTACACTTAGTGCCTCCCTCTCTCTGCCTTGTGAGAACACAGAGAGATGACCACCGGCAAGCCACAAAGAGCTCTCACAAAACCCTGATCATGTTGGAACTCTGATCTAGGACTTCCAGCCTCCAGAACTGTGAGGAAACAAATTTATGTTCTTTAAGCCTCCTCATCTATGGTATTTTGTTATGGCAGCCTGGTCTGACTAATACAGATACTGTAATTCAAAAATTAAAAATTTACCCCTTTTCCTACTACTCATTGGGCAAAGAACTCATGATACTTACAGAAAACAAAAAGCTATATTTTTATCACACATCTGAGTATAGTGAGAATAAAGTTTTCAAGCTGCTACAGAAATATACATATATGGTAATTATTCCAAATCACGTAAAATTGTTTACCAAACAAGTAAGCTTGTTTCTAACCTAGCTTCTGGGATTCCATTTCACCATCCCAGAAATTATTATTCTTCCAGAAACATTCTGTTCATATATAAATATATTTTTCTATGTGAGAAACTGCCAATTGTACATCAGTACCCATTCTCCTTTCTTCCTGTAATAATAGACTCTCAAGTTTAGCTGGGAACACCTAGTTAATGACTGCATTTCCATCCTTCCTTGGGACTAGGTTTGTCCATGTGATTATATGTCAGTGGGATGTGAGTAAAAGATAAAATGTGCCTTTTCTAGGTACATCTTTCAAAGGGATGAACTTATTTCCCCCCAGCTCTTTCCCTGTTTTCCACTAATTGGAGGATGGAGAGAGTAGAACAATTGCTTTGAGTCCAGAGATGGGTGGTATCATGTCAAGGATGGCTACCTTATCAGTCCCAGACTGCTTATATCTGGATGTTACTTTAGAGGAATTAAGTTTGTAGTTTAGTTGAGCCACTGTATTTTGAGGTCTTTCTGTTATAGAAGATTAGTGCCCTAAATAATAGTATACGTATTATCTTTTTTAAAGAAAAACAGACAGAAGCACACTCTAACACTAGTTTGTATCTTGTTTTTAAAACTATTAATATGCTTTAAAAATCTTTTTAGATCTCTTTTCTATTCTTATTCTATCCAGGTTCTCCAGAAAATTATACACATCCCACTTATTCATTCATTCAGTGTTTATTGGGAGCCTAATATGTGCTGCACCCTCAAGTACATGCTGTGAGAGTACATGGGGACAGACTAGAGGTTAACGTCCCCAGAGACAATCTTCATTTAATGAGGGATAGAGCTGGTGACAATTCTGAAGTGTGCTCCACTCAGGCCCTCAAGGGGGCTCCAGTGGGACTGAGCCCCAAGTGCCCACAGCAGTAACCTACCCATCAACACGTCCTTCACTGGTTTTTCTCTCTTCCCTGTCTACTTTCTGATTTCCTCACTCTGCCTTCAGGGATCACATTCCAAATAAACTCTGTGCATCCGGTCTTGGTCTCAGAATCTGTTTTGGGAGAAACCAAACTAAGACAGTGGTCCAGGAGGGTTTATTTCTCAGAAGGAGACTTGAATAATAGAAATGTCCTGTGATGGAGCAAGGCTTGTGAATATATGAAAGAAGAGAAATGAGCAAATCTAAAGGGCTGGAAGTGGGAACATGCTTGGCCATTTTGAAGAATAGCAAGGAGACTGTATGGCTGGAGTGGAGCATGTGAGGGGAGAGTGGTAGGAGATGCCTTGGGAGGATTAGTCTGGGGCTGATCCTTGTGGAGTATGATAAGTCACAGTGTCACAAGAAACCTTCAGGTGGTGTAAGCTGGCTAACAATATAATATGATTTAAGTTTCAAAAAGCTTATTCTGGAGATTCTGGTTACATGTAGAATATTGAGCACACACATTTATCTCTACTCTATAAAAACAGTAAAGAAATAACAAAAACATAAATAAACATAAAAACATAAATAAGGGCAAAGAGAACTGGGAAGTAAGTAACAGTGCATAAGAAATAGGCAACAAAATTTTGAGATCTGGAAAGTGGACAGAAAAGATGTAACATTTAGCAGACGGGCAAAAGCTGAAATCTAAGAAAAATGGGGAGAGAGGCTGTTAAGTGTTGAACTGTGTCTGTTAGTAAAATGACATATTGGGGCTTCCCTGGTGGCTCAGTGGTTAAGAATCCGCATGCCAATGCAGGAGATATGGGTTCGAGCACTGGTCTGGGAAGATCCCACATGCTGCAGAGCAACTAAGCCCATGTGCCACAACTACTGAGCCTGCATACCACAACTACTGAAGCCCTTGCGCCTAGAGCCCATGCTCTGCAACAAGAGAAGCCACCGCAATGAGAAGCCCATGCACCGCAACAAGGAGTAGCCCCTGCTCGCCACTTAGAGAAAAGCCTGTGCACAAAAACGAAGACCCAATGCAGCCATAAATAAATAAATAAATAAATAAATGACATCTTGAAGTCCTAACTCCTAATACCTCAGAGTGTGATCATATTTTGAAATAGGGTCTTTGCAGATTTAACCAAATTAGGAGGTCATTAGTATGGACCCTAATCCAACATGACTGGTGTCCTTATAAAAAAGAGAAATTTGAACACAAAGGCATACACATACAGAGGGAAAACACATAGGGAGAATGTCTTAGGGAATATAGAGAATTGGAGTAATATATCCACAAGCCAAGGAATTGCTGAGGCTACCAGAAGCTAGGAGAGAAGCCTGAAACAGATCTTTTCCTAGTGCCGTCTTGGAGAGCATGACGCTGCTGATACATTAATTTTGGACTTCTGTCCTCCTCCAGAACTGTGAGACAATAAATTTTACTTGCTTTAAGTTACCCAGTTTTTAGTATTTTGTTACAGCAGGCCCAGCAAACTCATGTAGAGGTCAATAAAAATCAAGCTGATATATGCCACAGAATTTAGGCTATCATCATAAATGGAAGAAACTAGTAACTTTAAAGGTAGATATGAAAGATGGTTGGTCTAACTGAAGAATTAAATAAAATTAAAGAGCATTTATCTCTTCAGATCCCCCTTCTCTCTATGCATCCAGGTGACAAACCTTCCCTTATTATACTAAATTACTGAAAATTTAGTCAATAAAGTTGCTGAACCAGAAAACCTCTGAACTCAGATAGAAGCAAGGATGAGATGCCATATTGAAAATAGGGAACATAAACGAAAGTCAGCATTTTAAGTAGTGAGATCCCAACTCCCTTGTCTCCACTAATGGCGAGAAGTCTGGCTGCCAAGCTTCTATATCTAAGCAGGAAATTAGGAAAATTTCTCTCTGAAGAAGCAAAGAGACCCAAGAGTAAAGGACAACAAAATGTCTGGATTATACGATCACCCTGGAGCAAAGCGCAGAGTCAATACTTTCCACAAAGACCGCAAAATCTCCAAATAATATTTATTGTCTAATTTTTTTTTTGTGTGTGTGTGTGTGTGTGTGTGGTATGTGGGCTTCTCACTGTTGTGGCCTCTCCCGTTGCAGAGCACAGGCTCCGGACGCGCAGGCTCAGTGGCCATGGCTCACGGGCCCAGCCACTCCGCGGCATGTGGGATCCTCCCAGACCGGGGCATGAACCCGTGTCCCCTGCATCGGCAGGCAGACTCTCAACCACAGCACCACCAGGGAAGCCCTATTGTCTAATTTTAAAATATGTATGGAAAACCAAAATTCACTAGACATTTGAGAGGAGTCTCTTACATGGGAGATGAGAAAACAAACAAACAAACACAATCAGAGGATACAGAAAATACTAGTAGCAGAAGAAAACAAAACAAAGCAAAAATCTATAGTTAGAAAAGATAACGCAGAAACTATGAAACAAGAGACTATCAAAACATGAACTGAAAAACTAGAAATAAAGTTAAAATATGTTAGAAGGAAAAAGAAAACCAGAATTTGGATTGGAAAACAAAGCTGAGGAAGTAGCCCATAAAGTGGAACAAAACTACAAGGACATACAAAATGGGAGGGAAATGATGAGAAAACTAGAGCATTTGTACAAGAGGTTCAATATTCAAACTATAAGATTTGCATAAAGAGAAAAAGGAAAAGAGGAAATTGTCACTGAAGCAATGCAAGGAAGTTCCTTAGACCTGAAGGACATTATAACTGACCCTCGAACAATACAGGTTAGAACTGTGCAGACCCACTTACATACGATTTTTTTCAGTAGTGATGGTACAATACTACACGATCCATGGTTGGTTGATGTCCATGTGCAGATGAGGAACCACGGATAAAAAGAAATGACTGTAAAGTTATACACAGATTTTTGCCAAAGGTCAGCATCCCTGACCCCTGTGTTCTTGAAGAGTCAACTGTAATTACTGTTTTAAAAAGGCCAAATTATGATCCAGTTCAATGGCTGAAAAAAACTCATACCAAGATACTTCATGAAATTCTAGAACACTGGTGACAAAGATTCAAAAGCTCCCAGTAAGGATAGCTATTTAATTTCTGCAGCTCAGTGAAAAATCAAAATACATATGGGGTTCCTTGTTAAAAAATTATTAAGAATTTCAAGACTGTAGCAGCAGAGCATTAAACCAAGTGTGGATTCCTTCTGGATGCAGGGTCCTGTATGATTGCTCAGGCCACATGCATATGAAGTGGCCAAAGATTCCAAGAAGAAAAAAATATCAGGAAATCAGAACAAATACTTCCCTCTTCCCCATCATTTTAAGCTATGACCATGATTCTTACTTCACTCAGGATATAGAAGCAATCAGAAGAAAACTACCTCATCTTTCCAACCCCCAAATTACCATCTTGTCTTCACCTATTCTTAAACTTTGCATTCTCTTACTCAGTGGCTGAACTATCCTAGCTCCTGTCTAAAGACTATTCTTCAACTTGTGTGCTGGATCCTATAACATCTGGCCTATTCAAGGATTTTCTCCTTCATTTAGATCCTTTCTCCTGCACCATTCGTTTTTGCCTTTCTTTTGGATCAGTCACATCAGAATATAAATATCACCACTATCTTTAAAAAGTCTCACTTGGCCCAAGACTTCTAGCTACAGCGTCATTTCTTGGCTCCCCTCTATAGCAAAATTCAGGAAAAAAGAGTTGTCTTTACTTATTATTCCACATTTACTTCTTAACTCCCACTACAGTTCTCTCTTCAGTCAGGCTGATAGCCACATGACTCCACTGGAACTACTACTAATCAACAATGACCCCATCTTTTCAAAACTAATGGTCAAATCTCAGGCTTCATTTTCCTCAAAATTTCAGGGAGATTTGAGATAACTGTTCATTTCCTTATCCTTAATGTTTTTTAAGGGACAATAGACTCTTCTAGTTTTCCTCTTACTTCACCGACCACTTCTCTTTCCTCTTCTGACTCCCCCCTTATATCTGAGCTTGGATTATTGGTGTAATGCAGAGCTCAGTCCTTGGTCTTCTTCTTTTTCTCTATCTAAGCAATTAATTTTATCTCATGGTATAATTACCATCTGGCATATCCCATATTTAAATCTTCAGCCTTGGCTTCTCCTTTGAGTTTAAATTTATATATCCAAATGCCTACTTGAAATCTTCTTGGATGCCTAACAGGTAACTGAGATATAACATATCCAAAATAGAACTCAGTTCCTTCTCCCAAATCTCCAGTCTCAACAACCCAATGAAATGGACCCATCATTTACTCAGTAGCTTTGGCCAAAACATAGCAATTATCCTTGATTCATAACTTTCCCTTACATGCCACATCAAATCCATCAATCATTAAGTCATGTTGGTTTTAATTCCAAAATATGTCCTGAATTTGATGATTTCTCACCACTTCTACCACTACCCTGGACTCTCCCCTAAACAACTGCAATATCTCCTAACAACTCTCCCTAATAGCTGCTTTCCGTATAACAACCAGAATAATGTTGACAAAACCCTATAGTGTAAGAAATATTTTTATTACTCTCTTTTACAGATGAGAAAACTGGATCTGAAAATGGTTAAGGAACTTAGCCAAGGTCACACAGCTAGTAAATGGTGAAACTAGAATTTAAACCTTGATGCTTTTCTGGAGCATGCTTCCCTCTCCCCACCCCTGTGTGCTTATACTCTTTTGTGTTTATGTCCATGATGCCTATTTTTGGGCCTGAGTAGCACCTGACACACAGTAGGCACGTAATAAATATTTGTTGAATTAATTAATGAACATCACCTAGAACACAGTGACTACTCAATAGTTTTTATAATAGTGTCTGGAATAAAACCTCCTCAGAATTTAAGATTTTAGAGGAAGAATTTTATAAGGCATTTTATTCATACAGAACCTCATAATTTGCTATTACATATACTATTATATAATATTTATTGTGAAGGAGTAATATTAAGTTTGCTATATTTTCTGCTCAAAACCCTACATTGCCTTTCCATTTCACTCAGGGTGAAACTTGAAATCCTTTCAATGGCCAGTGGGATGCTATATTATCTGCTGTCATTACCTGTCTGACTTCCTCTCCTTCTGGTCTCTATCTCTTTGGTCACTCTGTTTCAGACACACTGACTGTCTTAATATTCCTCCAACACATCAGGGGTGCTCCTCTCTCAAGAGCCTTTGCACTACTTGTTCCCTTCGTCTTGAACACTCATTCCCCACATACATATGTGGCACCTACCTTATCTCTTTCAAGTGTTTGCTCAGATAACACATTCTCAGTGAAGTCTACTCTGACTGTCTTGTTTAAAATTGCAAGCAATCTTATGTTGCCTGCACTGCCAATCTCCTTTTACCTGCTCTAATTTTAATTTTTCCATAGTACTATGCACCCTCTAAAATATTATGTAATTTACTTATTTATTACATTAATATTGTCTGTCTACCTGTGCTAGACTGTAAATTTCATGACAGTAGGAGTGCTTTTTAATTAATATGCAGCAGTAATATTCATTGAATGAATGAATGACAGTTGTGAAATAACCTGAGAAAGTTATTTCCTTTATGAGAATTTATATTTATAGAGCCCAGTTTATTAATACCATATGTCAACATTTTCTCATTTATAGGTAAATGCCATATATTTAAAGATGGTAAAATATGTTCTACCAAACTTGCAGGAACATTAAGGGCTATTGAATATAAATAAAACTATTATTTATGACTTGATTATCACAGCTAACCCCTATATGAACAAGATAAGTTCTTTCTGTACATCCATGGTTATTAAAATCAAGTTCTTGAAATCAAATTATTTCACAAGGACTCTTGTAATTCTTATATTATCTCCTTACTTAAAGGTAGAAGTAACAATATTTGCAAGACTACTTTCTAACATATAAATTCTCAAATTTTGTTTTTTAACCATACTACATGACTGTGAATTTTGTTGAGGCTAAAATGGTCTTACTTAGATAGGAAGGGAATTTTAAATTTATTTTGAACCTATTTTTTGTCATGGTTATTGACCTAGGCCAGTGTTTTTCAAATGTTTTTGACTACAATATGTGAATATAATGTACTTTGTATATTGAAACGCCAATTTACACACAGACAAAAGCAGTTTTCTCTTAGTATAAATTTGTTTTGCAGATTCACGTTAAAATATTTAATAATATAAAGTCAATTGATGAGAGCAATAAGGCTGTTTTGATCAAACATAAGCCTGAGTAATGGAGCTCATGAATGTCAGTTGCAGTCTTTTTTAGCTTCCTCCTTGATTTATGTCTAGAAGGGCTTTTGTTGCAAGGTTTCAAGAAAAATAGTTAAAAGTATCTGGAGTGACATCACCAAGATGGCAAGATCTGACTTTCCCATGGATACACTGAATAGACAGCTACACACAGGAGTAGGAAAGGTTAAGACACATTTTCACCATAAACCCCACATGGCACAACAATCAGGAGTTGACCCCTAATTCTCAACCTCTCCCTGAGGAACTGGGGGTCTAGGTCACACATTTAGTGCCTCAACTTTTAAGGTTGACACCCAAGAGATATGCCCCCAAATCACCTAACCCTGAGAGCCAATAGGGTTTGCATTTGTGAGTCCCACAGAACCATAGCAAACAAAGAAGCAGTTGTTAAGTGGAAGAGCAAGCATTCTCTGTGGAGGCATGTTCATGGATGGGAAGAATTAATATTGTTAAAATTGCCATATGACCTAAAATGATCTACATACAGATTCAATGCAATCCCTATCAAAATTCCAATGACATTTTTCACAGAAATAGAAAAAAAAATCCTAAAATTGGTATGGAACCACAAAAGATCCTGAATATTTAAAGCAATCTTGAGCAAGACAAACAGTTCCTGTTTTCAAACTATATTACAAAGCTATAGTAATCAAAACAGTATGGTATTGGCATTAAAAACAGACACATAGATCAATGGAACAGAATAGAGAGCCCAGAAATAAAGCCACATGTATATAATCAATTAATTTACCACAAAGGCACCAAGTATACAACCATGGAGAAAGGATAATCTTTTCAACAAATGTTGGGAAAACTGGATAGCCACATGCAAAAGAATTAAATTAGACCCCTATCTTACACCACACACAAAAATCAACTCAAAATGGATTAAAGACTTGAATGTAAGACCAGAAACCATAAAACTCTTAGAAGGAAACATATGGAATAAACTTCTTGACATTGGTCTCAGCAATAATTTTTTGGAGTTGACACTAAAAGCAAAAATAAACAAGTGGGACTACATCAAACTTAAACACTTCTGTACATCGAAAGAAACTATCAGCAAAATGAAAAGGTGACATAATGAATGGGAAAAAAATATTTGCAAAGCACATATCTGATAAGAGGTTAACACCCAAAATATCCAAGGAACTCATACAACTACATAGCAAAAAACCAAACAACCCAATTAAAAAATGAGCAAATGACCTGAATATACATTTTTCCAATAAAACATACAAATAACCACCGAGTACATGAAAAGTGCTCAACATCACTAATCATCAGGGAAATGAAAATCAGAACAACAGTTGGATATCAACTAATACCTGTTAGGATATCTGTTATCAAAAGGACAAGAGATTAATGCTGTGAGGATGTGGCAAAAAGGAACCCTTGTACACTACTGGTGAGAATGTAAACTAGTACAGTCAGTATGGAAAACAATATGGAAGTTCTTCAAGAAATTAAAAATAGAACTACCATATGACCCAGCAATCCCACTTCTGGCTATATATCCAAAGGAAAGGAAATCACTATCTTGAAGAGATGTCTGTACTTCTACGTTCATTGCAGCATTGTTTACAATAGCCAAAACATGGAAACAACCTAAGTGCCTACTGAAAGATAAATGGATAAAGATGTGGTGTGTATATATATACATACATATATATATATAAGGAATATTATTCAGCCTTAATAAAAAAGGAAATCCTGCCATTTGCAATGATAGGGATAAACCTGGTGAGCCTTAGGCTAAGTGAAATAAGCCACACAGAGAAAGATATACTTCCTGGTATCACTTATAGGTGAAAACTAAAAAAAAAAAAAAAAATCGGGCTTCCCTGGTGGCACAGCGGTTGAGAGTCCGCCTGCCGATGCAGGGGACATGGGTTCGTGCCCCGGTCCAGGAAGATCCCACATGCCGCGGAGCGGCTGGGTCCGTGAGCCATGGCCGCTGAGCCTGAGCGTCCGGAGCCTGTGCTCCGCAACGGGAGAGGCCACAACAGTGAGAGGCCCGCGTACCGAAAAAAAAAAAAAAAAAGTCAAATTCATAGAGAGAATAGAATGGTGGTTGCCAGTTTTGGGGTGCGGTGGGGAAATGGGGAGAGGTTGTTCAAAGGATACAAACTTTCAATTATAAGATGAATAAGTTCTGAGAATCTAATGTACAGCACAGTGGGTATAATACTGGTAACAGCTGATAATACTCTATTATATAATTGAAATTTGCAGAGAGTAGATCTTAAGCATTCTTATCAGAAAAAAAGGTAACTATGTGAAGTGTTGTGTTAATTAGCTTTTTTTTTTTTTTTTTTTTGTGGTACGTGGGCCTCTCACTGTTGTGGCCTCTCCCGTTGCGGAGCACAGGCTCCGGATGCACAGGCTCAGTGGCCATGGCTCACGGGCCCAGCCGCTCCGCGGCATGTGGGATCTTCCCGGACCGGGGCACGAACCTGCGTTCCCTGCATCGGCAGGCGGACTCTCAACCACTGCGCCACCAGGGAAGCCCATTAATTAACTTTTTGTGGGAATCCTTCCACAATGTATACATACATCACATCATCACGTTGTACACTTTAAATATATTGCAATTTTATTTGTCAATTATACTTCAGTAAAGCTGGGGAAAAAGGAAAAATAGTTGCAAATGGTAATAGTTAAAAATAAAGCAAAAAGAGAAACAGCATGATTTGCAACCTCAAAATAACTGTGGTTAATAGGAATAAGAGAATAACTTCATTTTATAACTACATCACCAATAATATCTAACAATTACTTACCTTATGTATCATGAATATAACAGACAAGAAACATCCCAAATTTACAGTAAGTGATAAAACTATGATACTCTCATGATGCTTCCTGTTGGAAGTTCACTGGTCTTCACACATGTGATTATTATGATTTCAGAAAAGTAGGCAGATATCCTAAAGCTTTATTGACATTTATCTGAGCATGGCACATGATTTCTGAGTATTAATTATATCTTCCTTGCCCTGAAATTCCTCAATTAGGGCTCACAACATTATTTAACTTGTAACTCAAGGATATTTTGCTTTTTTGCCTGTATGCTATTTTTGAGGGGGAGGAGAGGTGCAAAAATATGTCAAGACATGGATGCATAGCTGAAGAGCAAATTTCCCTACCTTTAGGAGGTAATTATTCATAACTAGGGAAGAAGGAAGAGAAGGAATGTCATGATCCACCCGCTCACACCAACCAGCCAAAGCAGGTCTCCCTCATATGTTCTAGCACCAGGAAGCTTCATGGAACTTGGATGAGTTCCATGTTGTTCTATTGTTGTCGCTGGTCAAAACCAGCCACCAAAACAGTCAGTTCTCCATCATTTATCCACTTTGGAGTAACATCCTCTGTACCTTGAAGCCCTGCTTAGCCCCCCATCAGATAATCTTCTGCCTGACAATGACCCAGGATACTTGTAATGCACACACTCCCCAAAGGGTGAAGACTTTAACCACTTTAAGGGTTGAAGTGACTTGAAGTTAAATATTTTCCTTGACCCAAGAGGGACTAGATAGAATCAGTTTGAAATTGCCCATCCAGCTTGGAGAGCAGCAGAGCAGAGTGAATCTTCTATAGAATTTTACATACCATGGATACGTCCAGTTCTGAAATTTAGAAAAACACCAATTGTAAAGTTTTGACCTTCCTAAGCATTGACATTTTCAAAAAGTTCTAATATATGCATAAAGAAGATTTTTTCCTAGATTTATATAAAAATAAGCTGGCTTAGCCATAGAAGTTAATTTTTTTTTTCTTTTTTTTTGGCTGCACCATGCAGCATGTGGCATCTTAGTTCCCGGACCAGGGATCAAACCCATGCCCCCAGCAGTGGAAGCATGGAGTCTTAACCACTGGACCACCAGAGAAGTTCCCAGAAGTTAATATTTTCATTATCTCCAAAGTCTCCAATTTGGATAAAACATTAAATAAAATGTGTTTATATATATAATATATATTTTATATATTATGTATATAACACACATAGATATCTACATATATATGTGTATACACACACATAGTTTAAGCTGTATATGTATTTAAAAAGAAGTAAATAAAATCAAATACTTGCAGAATATCTGAAGCACCACAGGGCCCATAGTACATAACTTGAAAATCACTCTTCTAGTTACTAGTGCTACAAGGATAAGTAAGAGATGGTGTGTGCCTGAGAGAACCACATAATCTTAGAGAGGCTGTCCAATAAAATGTACATTAATATAGCTTATTGTCTAGTTTCCAACTAGAATGAAAATGATTGCTTTTGCAAAGGGTAAATTTTCTGTTTGTTTTTCTTTGATTTCTTTAATATCAATTCTACCATTCTCCAATGCTTATAGAATGAAAGATATTATGTGCAATGATTGAGAGTTAATGTTGGATTTAAAAACTTTAAAGCTAGATTTAATTTCTGAAGGATGCTCCTGCAGTTTCACATTCTCCTTAGCTGCTATAGTCGGTTGTGACAACTATATGAGAAGATCTATGAAATATGTGATTTCGAATGTCATCTATACTTTCCTAGGATTATTATGATGATACAATAAAACATACCAGTATTAAGATTCACAAGACTACTTCATGTCTTAAATATTTATTCAGTTTTAGCTTCAATTATTTTTGAATGAATAATTCACTAACATGATTCACATTTTTACAAAGGCATAAGCAAAAATTCAGTGAAAAATATCCATTCCATAACCATTCCATAGTCATCCAGCTCCAGCATCCCAGGAGTCAACTAGTGTTACCATTTTCTTGCATATCCTTCCAGATCACTTGAGTCAAGCCACATGGTTTTTACCATGAATGAGTCAATACCTGCATGTCCCTCCTGACACACTACTTTTAAAAACTCTTGTTCTTATTTTATTTTATTATACACTGTGATTTTTCCTAAACAGTATACCTTAGAGATAACTTTATATGCATTTATAAGAGTTTTTTCTTTCTTTGTATAGGGCACGGTATCCCATTGAATTGATGCAGTATGGCATTTAGACATGGAAGATCATTTTTTAAAAAAATGTTTATTGAAATATAGTTGATTTACATTGTTGTGTCAATTTCTGCTGTACAACAAAGTGATTCAGTTGTGTATATATATATATATATATATATATATATATTCTTTCTCATATTCTTTTCCATTATGGTTTGTCACAGGATATTGAATATAGTTCCCTATGCTACACAATAGGACATTGTTGTTTATCCATTCTGTATATAGTAGTTTGCACCTGCTAATCCCCAACTCCCAATACATCCCTCCCCCACACCCCCCTCCCTTGGCAACCACAAGTCTGTTCTCTATGTCTGTGAGTCTGTTTCTGTTTCAAATTTCTGTCATATTTTCGATTCCACGTATAAGTGATATCACATGGCATTTGTCTTTTTCTTTCTGACTTGCTTAGCTTAGTATGATAACATCTAGGTCCATCCATATTGCTGCAAATAGCATTATTTCATTCTTTTTTATGGCTGAGTAATAGTCCGTTGTATATATGTACCACATCTTCTTTATCCATTCATCTGTTGATGGACATTTAGGTTGTTTCCATGTCATGGCTGTTGTCAATAGTGCTGCTATGAACAAAGGGGTGCATGTATCTTTTCGAATTATAGCTTTGTCTGGATATATGCCCACGAGTGGGATTGCTGGATCATATGGTAGATCTATTTTTAGTTTTTTGCCGAACTTCCATACTGTTTTCCCTAGTGGTTGCACCAAGTAACATTCCCACCAACAGTGTAAGAGTGTTCCCTTTTCTCCATGCCAACATTTACTAGTTGTAGACTTTTTATTATTTTATTTTATTTATTATTATTATTATTATTATTTGAGTTACGCGGGCCTCTCACTGTTGCGGCCTCACCATTGCAGAGCACAGGCTCCGGACGTGCAGGCTCAGCGGCCATGGCTCACGGGCCCAGCCGCTCCACGGCATGTGGGATCTTCCCGGACTGGGGCACGAACCCATGTCCCCTGCATCGGCAGGTGGACTCTCAAGCACTGTGCCACCAGGGAAGCCCTATTTTATTTTGAAATTAATTTTTATTGGAGTGTAGTTGCTTTACAATGTTGTATTAGCTTCTACTGCACATCAAAATGAATCAGGGGACTTCCGGGGAAGATGGCAGAAGAGTAAGATGCGGAGATCACCTTACTCCCCACAGATACACCAGAAATACATCTACACGTGGAACAACTCCTACAGAACACCTACTGAATGCTGGCAGAAGACCTCAGACCTCCCAAAAGGCAAGAAACTCCCCACGTACCTGGGTAGGGCAAAAGAAAAAAGAATAAACAGAGACAAAAGGATAGGGACGGGACCTGCACCAGTGGGAGGGAACCGTGAAGGAGGAAAGGTTTCCACACACTAGGAAGCCCCTTCGTGGGCGGAGACTGCGGGTGGTGGAGGGGGAAAGCTTCGGGGTCTCGGAGGAGAGCACAGCAACAGGGGTGCGGAAGGCAAAGCGGAGAGATTCCCGCACAGAGGATCGGTGCCGACCGGCACTCACCAGCCCGAGAGGCTTGTCTGCTCGCCCACCGGGGTGGGCGGGGCTGGGAGCTGAGGCTCGGGCTTCGGTTGGCGCATAGGGAGAGGACTGGGGTTGGCGGTGTGAAAATAGCCTGCAGGGGTTAGTGCGCCACAGCTAGCCGGGAGGGAGTCCGGGAAAAAGTCTGGACCTGCCCAAGAGGCAAGAGACTTTTTCTTCCCTCTTTGTTTCCTGGTGCGCGAGGAGAGGGGATTAAGAGCACCACTTAAAGGAGCTCCAGAGACGGGCGCAAGCCGCGTCTAAAAGCGCGGACCCCAGAGACGGGCGTGGGACGCTGGGGCTGCTGCTGCCGCCGCCAAGAGGCCTGTGTGCGAGCGCAGGTCACTGTCCACGCCCCCCTTCCGGGGAGCCTGTGCAGCCCGCCACTGCAGGGGTCCCGGGATCCAGGGACAACTTCCCTGGAAGAATGCACAGCGCGCCTCGGGCTGGTGCAAAGTCACGCCGGCCTCTGCCGCCGCAGGCTCGCCCCGCACTCCGTACCCCTCCCTCCCCCCGGCCTGAGTGAGCCAGAGTCCCCGAAGCGGCTGCTCTTTTAACCCCGTCCTGTCTGAGTGAAGAACAGACACCCTCCGGCGACCTATACACAGAGGCGCGGCCAAATCCAAAGCTGAGACCCGGGAGCTGTGAGAACAAAGAAGAGAAAGGGAAATCTCTCCCAGCAGCCTCAGAAGCAGCGGATCAAAGCTCAACAATCAACTTGATGTACCCTGAATCTGTGGAATACATGAATAGACAACGAATCATCCCAAATTGAGGAGGTGGACTTTGAGAGCAAGATTTATGATTTTTTCCCCTTTTCCTCTTTTTGTGAGTGTGTCTGTGTATGCTTCCGTGTGAGATTTTGTCTGTACAGGTTTGCTTCCCCCATTTGTCCTAGGGTTCTGTCCGTCATTAAAAAAAATTTTTTTTTTCTTAATAATTATTTTTTATTTTAATAACTTTATTTTATTTTATCTTACTTTATTTTATTTTACTTTATATTCTTTCTTTTTTCTTTCTTTCGTTCCTACCTTTCCTCCGTTAGACAACGAATCATCGCAAATTGAGGAGGTGGACTTTGTGAGCAAGATTTATGATTTTTTCCCCTTTTCCTCTTTTTTTGAATGTGTATTGTATGCTTCTGTGTGAGATTTTGTCTGTATAGCTTTGCTTCCACCATTTGTCCCAGGGTACTATCCGTCTGTTTTATTGTTTGTTTGTTTGTTTTTAATTTTTTTCTTAATAATTATTTTTTATTTTAATAACTTTATTTTATTTTATCTTACTTTATTTTATTTTACTTTATCTTCTTTTTTTCCTTCCTTCCTCCTTCCTTCCCTCCTCCCTCCCTCCCTCCTTTCTTTCTTTCTTTCATTCCTTCTTCCTTCCTTTCTTTCTTTCTTTCATTCCTTCTTCCTTCCTTCCTTTCTTTCTTTCTTTCTTCTTCTATTAATTCATTATTTCTACTTTTTATCCTTTTTATTCTGAGCCGTGTGAATGAAAGGCTCTTGTTGATACAGCCAGGGGTCAGTGCTGTGCCTCTGAGGTGGGAGAGCCAACTTCAGAACACTGGTCCACAAGAGACCTCCCAGCTCCACATAATATCAAATAGCGAAAATCTCCCAGAGATCTCCATCTCAACACCAGCACCCAGATTCACTCAACAACAAGAAACCTACAGTGCTGGACACCCTATGCCAAACAACTAGCAAGACAGGAACACAACCCCAACCATTAGCAGAGAGGCTGCCTAAAATCATAATAAGTCCACAGACACCCCAAAACACACCACCAGATGTGGACCTGCCCACCAGAAAGACAAGATCCAGCCTCATCCACCAGAACACAAGCACTAATCCCCTCCACCAGGAAGCCTACACAACCCACTGAAGCAACCTTAGCCACTGGGGACAGACACCAAAAACAATGGGAACTACGAACCTAAAGCCTGCGGAAAGGAGACCCCAAACACAGTAACATAAGCAAAATGAGAAGGCAGAAAAACACACAGCAGGTGAAGGAGCAAGATAAAACCCCACCAGACCTAACAAATGAAGAGGAAATAGGCAGTCTACCTGAAAAAGTATTCAGAATAATGATAGTAAAGATGATACAAAATCTTGAAAATAGAATAGACAAAATGCAAGAAACATTTAACAAGGACCTAGAAGAGCTAAAGATGAAACAAGCAATGATGAACAAACAATAAATGAAATTAAACATACTCTAGATGGGATCAATAGCAGAATAACAGAGGAAGAAGAACGGATAAGTGACGTGGAAGATAAAATAGTGGAAATAACTACTGCAGAGCAGAGTAAAGAAAAAAGAATGAAAAGAACTGAGGACAGTCTCAGAGACCTCTGGGACAACATTAAACGCACCAACATTCGAATTATAGGGGTTCCAGAAGAAGA
Organism: Hyperoodon ampullatus; assembly: GCF_949752795.1. Classification (NCBI taxonomy): domain Eukaryota; kingdom Metazoa; phylum Chordata; class Mammalia; order Artiodactyla; family Ziphiidae; genus Hyperoodon; species Hyperoodon ampullatus. The sequence continues at coordinate 51,254,791 of NC_136914.1, read as the reverse complement.
AGTGAAAAAGAAAGGGACTGAGAAAATATTTGAAGAGATTATAGTTGAAAACTTCCCTAATATGGGAAAGGAAATGTTTAATCAAGTCCAGGAGGCACAGAGAGTCCCATACAGAATAAATCCAAGGAGAAATACACCAAGACACATATTAATAAAACTGTCAAAAATTAAATACAAAGAAAACATATTAAAAGCAGCAAGGGAAAAACAACAAATAACACACAAGGGAATTTCCATAAGGTTAACAGCTAATCTTTCAGCAGAAACTCTGCAAGTCAGAAGGGACTAGCAGGACATATTTAAAGTGATGAAGGAGAAAAAACTGCAACCAAGATTACTCTACCCATGAAGGATCTCATTCAGATGTGATGGAGAAATTAAAAACTTTACAGACAAGCAAAAGCTGAGAGAGTTCAGCACCACCAAACCAGCTTTACAACAAATGCTAAAGGAACTTCTCTAGGCAAGAAACACAAGAGAAGGGAAAGACTTACAATAAGAAACCCAAAACAATTAAGAAAATGGGAATAGGAATATACATATCGATAATTACCTTAAATGTAAATGGATTAAATGCTCCAACCAAAAGACACAGATTGACTGAATGGATAAAAAAACAAGACCCATATATATGCTGTCTACAAGAGACCCCCTTCAGACCTAGAGACACATACGGACTGAAAGTAAGGGGATGGAAAAAGATATTCCATGCAAATGGAAACCAAATGAAAGCTGGAGTAGCAATTCTCATATCAGACAAAATAGACTTTAAAATAAAAACTATAAGAAGCGACAAAGAAGGACACTACATAATGATCAAGGGATTGATCCAAGAAGAAGATATAACAATTGTAAATATTTAGGCACCCAACATAGGAGCACCTCAATACATAAGGCAAATACTAACAGCCATAAAAGGGGAAATCGACAGTAACACATTCATAGTAGGGGACTTTAACACCCCACTTTCACCAATGGACAGATCATCCAGAATGAAAATAAATAAGGAAACACAAGCTTTAAATAATACAATTAAACAAGATGGACTTGATTGATATTTATAGGACATTCCATCCAAAAACAACAGAATGCACATTCTTCTCAGATGCTCATGGAACATTCTCCAGGATAGATCATATCTTAGGTCACAAATAAAGCCTTGGTAAATTTAAGAAAATTTAAATCATGTCAAGTATCTTTTCCGACCACAACACTATGAGACTAGATATCAATTACAGGAAATAATCTGTAAAAAATACAAACACATGGAGGGTAAACAACACACTACTTAATAACCAAGAGATGACTGAAGAAATCAGAGTAAATCAAAAAATACCTAGAAACAAATGACAATGAAAACGTGACAAGCCAAAACCTACGGGATGCAGCAAAAGCAGTTCTAAGAAGGAAGTTTATAGCAATACTATCCTACCTTACGAAACAAGAAACATCTCAAACAAACAACCCAAACGTACACCTAAAGCTATTAGAGAAAGAAGAACAAAAAAACCCCAAAGTTAGCAGAAGGAAAGAAATCTTAAAAATCAGATCACAAATAAATAAAAAAGAAATGAAGGAAACGATAGCAAAGATCAATAAAACTAAAAGCTGGTTCTTTGAGAAGAAAAACAAAATTGATAAACCATTAGCCAGACTCATCAAGAAAAAAAGGGAGAAGACTCAAATCAATAGAATTAGAAATGAAACAAGAGAAGTAACAACTGACACTGCAGAAATACAAAAGATCATGAGAGATTACTACAAGCAACTCTGTGCCAATAAAATGGACAACCTGGAAGAAATGGACAAATTCTTAGAAATGCACAACCTGCCAAGACTGAATCAGGAAGAAATAGAAAATATGAACAGACCAATCACAAGCACTGAAATTAAAACTGATTAAAAATCTTCCGACAAACAAAAGCCAAGGACCAGACAGCTTCACAGGCTAATTCTATCAAACATTTAGAGAAGAGCTAACACCTGTCCTTCTCAAACTCTTCCAAAGTATAGCAGAGGGAGGAACACTCCCAAACTCATTCTATGAGACCACCATCACCTTGATACCAGAACCAGACAAGGATGTCAAAAAGAAAGAAAACTACAGGCCAATATCACTGATGAACATAGATGCAAAAATCCTCAACAAAATACTAGCAAACAGAATCCAACAGCACACTGAAAGGATCATACACCGTGATCAAGTGGGGTTTATTCCAGGAATGCAAGGATTCTTCAATATATGCAAATCAATCAATGTGATACACCATATTCACAAATTGAAGAAGAAAAACCATATGATCGTCTCAATAGATGCAGGGAAAGCTTTTGACAAAATTCAACACCCATTTATGATAAAAACCCTGCAGAAAGTAGGCATAGAGGGAACTTTCCTCAACATAATAAAGGCCATATATGACAAACCCACAGCCAACATCATCCTCAATGGTGAAAACTGAAAGCATGTCCACTAAGATCAGGAACAAGACAAGGTTTCCCACTCTCACCACTCTTATTCAACATAGTTTTGGAAGTTTTCGCCACAACAATCAGAGAAGAAAAGGAAATAAAAGGAATCCAAATCGGAAAAGAATAATTAAACTTCCACTGTTTGCAGATGACATGATACTATACATAGAGAATCCTAAAGATGCTACCAGAAAACTACTAGAGCTAATCAATGAATTTGGTAAAGTTGCAGGATACAAAATTAATGCACAGAAATCTCTGGCATTCCTATATACTAATGATGAAAAATCTGAAAGAGAAATTAAGGAAACACTCCCATTTACCATTGCAACAAAAAGAATAAAATATCTAGGAATAAACCTACCTAAGGAGACAAAAGACCTGTATGCAGAAAATTATAAGACACTGATGAAAGAAATTAAAGATGATACAAATAGATGGAGAGATATACCATGTTCTTGGATTGGAAGTATCAACATTGTGAAAATGACTCAACTACTCAAGGCAATTTACTGATTCAATTCACTCCCTATCAAACTACCACTGGCATTTTTCACAGAACTAGAACAAAAAATTTCACAATTTGTATGGAAACACAAAAGACCCTGAATAGCCAAAGCAATCTTGAGAACGAAAAATGGAGCTGGAGGAATCAGGCTCCCTGACTTCAGACTATACTACAAAGCTACAGTAATCAAGACAGTATGGTACTGGCACAAAAACAGAAAGATAGATCAATGGAACAGGATAGAAAGCCCAGAGATAAACCCACGCACATATGGTCACCTTATCTTTGATAAAGGAGGCAGGAATGTACAGTGGAGAAAGGACAGCCTCTTCAATAAGTGGTGCTGGGAAAACTGGACAGGTACATGTAAAAGTATGAGATTACATCACTCCCTAACACCATACACAAAAATAACTAAAAATGGACTAAAGACCTAAATGTAAGGCCAGACACTATCAAACTCTTAGAGGAAAACATAGGCAGAACACTCTATGACATAAATCACAGCAAGATCCTTTTGGACCCACCTCCTAGAGAAATGGAAATAAAAACAAAAATAAACACATGGGACCTAATGAAACTTAAAATCTTCTGTACAGCAAAGGAAACCACAAACAAGACCAAAAGACAACCCTCAGAATGGGAGAAAATATTTGCAAATGAAGCAACTGACAAAGAATTAATCTCCAATATTTACAAGCAGCTCATGCAGCTCAATAACAAAAAAACAAACAACCCAATCCAAAAATGGGCAGAAGACCTAAATAGACATTTCTCCAAAGAAGATATACAGACTTCCACAAACACATGAAAGACTGCTCAACATCATTAATCATTAGAGAAATGCAAATCAAAACTACAATGAGATATCATCTCACACCAGTCAGAATGGCCATCATCAAAAAATCTAGAAACAATAAATGCTGGAGAGGGTGTGGAGAAAAGGGAACACTCTTGCACTGCTGGTGGGAATGTGAATTGGTACAGCCACTATGGAGAACAGTATGGAGGTTCCTTAAAAAACTACAAATAGAACTACCATGTGACCCACAATCCCACTACTGGGCATATACCCTGAGCGAACCATAATTCAAAAAGAGTCATGTACCAAAATATTCATTGCAGCTCTATTTACAATAGTCCAGAGATGGAAACTCCTAAGTGTCCATCATCTGATGAATCGATAAAGAAGATGTGGCATCTATATACAATGGAATATTACTCAGCCATAAAAAGAAACAAAATTGAGCTATTTGTCATGAGGTGGATAGACCGAGTCTGTCATACAGAGTGAAGTAAGTCAGAAAGAGAAAGACAAATACCGTATGCTAACACATATATGGAATTTAAGAAAAAAAAAGAATGTCATGAAGAAACGAGGGGTAAAACAGGAATAAAGACACAGATCTACTTGAGAATGGACTTGAGGATATGGGAAGGGGTAAAGGTTAGCTGTGACAAAGCGAGAGAGAGGCATGGACATATATACACTACCAAACGTAAGGTAGATAGCTAGTGGGAAGTAGCCGCATAGCACAGGGAGATCAGGTCGGTGCTTTGTGACCACCTGGAGGGGTGGGGATATGGAGGGTGGGAGGGAGGGAGATGCAAGAGAGAAGGGATATGGGAACAGATGTATATGTATAACGGATTCACTTTGTTATAAAGCAGAAACTAACACACCAATGTGAAGAATTATACTCCAATAAAGTTGTAAAAAAAAAAGTATCAGCCATACATATACATATATCTCCTCCCTTTTGGATTTCCCTCCCATTTAGGACACCACAGTGCATTAATAGAGTCTCCTTTGCTATACAGTATGTTCCCATCAGTTGTCTATTTTATACATAGTATCAGTAGTGTATATGTGTCAATCCCAATCTCCCAATTCCTCCCACCCCACCTCTTTGCCCCGTGGTATACATACATTTGTTCTCTATGTTATGTCTCTATTTCTGCTTGGCAAATAAGATCATCTATACGATTTTTCTAGATTTCACATATATGCGTTAATATATGATATTTGTTTTTCTCTTTCTGACTTACTTTACTGTGTATGATGCTCTCTTTGTCCATCCACATCTCTACAAGATTTCATTTCTTTTTATGGCTGAGTAATATTCCATTATATATATATGTACCACTTCTTCTTTATCCATTCATCTGCTGATGGACATTTAGGTTGCTTCCATGTCCTGGCTATTGTAAATAATGCTGCAGTGAACATAGGGGAGAAGGTATCTTTTCAAATTATAGTCTTGTCTGGATATGTGCCTGGAAGTGGGATTGCTGGATCATATGGTAGCTCTGTTTTTAGTTTTTTGAGGAACCTCCATACTGTTTTCCACAGTGGCTGCACCAATTTACGTTCCCACCAACAGTGTAGGAGGGTTCCCTTTTCTCCACACCAACATTTGCTAGTTGTAGACTCTTTTCTTATTTATTTATTTTTGGCTGTGTTGGGGTCTTTGTTGCTGCACACGGGCTTTCTCTAGTTGCGGTGTGCAGGGGCTACTCTTCATTGCAGTGTGGGCTTCTCATTGCGGTGGCTTCTCTTGTTGTGGAGCATGGGCTCTAGGCGCACAGGTTTCAGTAGTTGTGGCACATGGGCTTAGTTACTCTGCGGCATGTGGGATCTTCCCAGACCAGGGCTCGAACCTGTGCCCCCTGCATTGGCAGACAGATTCTTAACCATTGTGCCACCAGAGAATTCCCTGTAGAATTTTTAATGATGGCCATTCTGACCAGTATGATGTGGTACCTCATTGTAGCTTTGATTTGCATTTCTCTAACAATTAGAGATGCTGAGCATCTTTTCATATGCCTATTGGCCATCTGTATGTTTTCTTTGGAGAAATGTCTATTTAGGTCTTCTGCCCATTTTTTCATTTGGGTTGTTGGGTTTTTTTGTTATTGAATTGTATGAGCTGTTTGTATATTTTGGAAATTAGCCCTTGTCGGTCGCATCATTTGCAAATATTTTTTCCCAGTCTGTACGTTGTCTCTTCATTTTTTTTATGGTTTCTTTTGCTCTGCAAAAGCTTATATGTTTGATTAGGTCCCATTTGTTTATTTTTGCTTTTATTTCTATTGCCTTGGGAGTCTGACCTAAGAAAATATTGGTTTGATTTATGTCAGAGAATGTTATGCCTATGTTCTCCTGTAGGAATTTTATCGTGTCATGTCTTATATTTAAGTCTTTAAACCATTTTGAGTTGATTTTTGTGTGTGGTGTGAGGGAGGTGTCTAACTTCATTGATTTGCATGCGGCTGTCCAACTTTCCCAAAACCACTTGTTGAAGAGACTGTCCTTTCCCCATTGTATGTTCTTGCCTCCTTTGCTGCAGATTAATTGACCATAGGTGTGTGGGTTTATTTCTGGACTCTCTGTTCTGTTCCATTGATCCATATGTCTGTTTTTGTGCCAATATCATGCTGTTTTGATTACTGTATCTTTTTAGTATTGTCTGAAGTCTGGAGCATTAGTCCTCCTGCTTTGTTCTTTTTCCTCAGGATTGCTTTGGCAATTCTGGTTCCTTTATGGTTCCATATAAATTTTAGGATTATTTGTTCTAGTTCTGTGAAATATGTCATGGGTAATTTGAGAGGGATCACATTAAATCTGTAGATTGCTTTGGGTAGTATGGACATTTTAACAACATTAATTCTTCCAATCCATGAGCATGGGATATCTTTCCATTTCTTTGAATCATCTTCAGTTCCCTTTATTAATGTTTTTTAGTTCTCAGTATATAAGCTTTTCACCTCCTTGGTGAGGTTTATTCCTAAGTAAATATTTTATTTTTTTGATGTAATTTTAAAGGAGATTATTTGTTTACATTCCCTTTCTGGTATTTTATTGTTAATGTAAAGAAATGCAGCTGATTTTTGTATGTTAATCTTGTATCCTGCTACCTTACTGAATTTGTTTATCAGTTCTAGTAGTTTTTGTGTGGAGTCTTTAGGTTTTTCTTTATATAGTATCATGTCATCTGCATATAATGACAGTTGTACCTTTTGTAAGATCATTTGAAAATTGGGATTAAGTCATTCTTAGTGTGGAATGTTGTTGGAAGAATATGATTTAGTAAGAGACATCCTACTACCCCACTGATGATTTTAAACACATGAAAGATTGAGACCTACCCTCCTAGAATGGTAGTGGGATCACACATGTGTTACTTGGGTTCACATTTACCTGGTGGCTTCAGAATGGCAAATGATACTGGTTATTTCCCATTTATGCTCTTTCCTGCAAGGCCAGAAATTTTAAAATCCCATTGAACATCGAACTTAGCAGTAAATAAAGGGTCAGAGAGAGGAAATTCTCTCCATGCAAGTGAGAAGGAGGCTCATATCAGAAAAAAAGGAAGTTAGTAACTTCTGTATCTTGTCTGGAAGTAAATGCCAATGGTCTGTTTGAAATAAAGGAGACATGGTGTTTTGTTCAGAGCGATGAGAAAATATTAGGAATAAGAATGGAAAAAGTAGAAGGAAGGGATATTTATCCTAGGTTATTTTTTGTAGTGGAAGTGAGCTCTATCTTGGTAGTGTGTGACCTCTAATCCCGTGCTTAGTACTTCATGGCTGGGTCAACAGGCTCTTGGTAGGAGTGGTAAAATTTTGTGGCAGAGAACATAGTAGACAAACATGCGTGGGTGGGTTCTCTGGAATAAGACACACTGTGAATGTTCTAGATAAATTTTCCATGTGACATTGAACTTACTGATTAAACAGTTGCCAAAGGGACTGTTACCACTAATATTTTGGGCCCCTCTGCTTGAGACCTGTCTAGAACACCATGTTCTTATCACTAGACAGACCAAGAAAGTCAGTGTGATGGTCACTGTTCAGCACTTCTTCTTTTCTGATTTAAAGCTAACCTAAAGAAATGATTAAGATTTAGCTTTTCAAATCTGCCACGTATATGTGTTTAAATTTTACTGCTCCCGGGCTTCCCTGGTGGTGCAGTGGTTGGGCGTCCGCCTGCCGATGCAGGGAACACAGGTTCGTGCCCCGGTCTGGAAAGATCCCACATGCCGCGGAGCGGCTGGGCCCGTGAGCCATGGCCGCTGAGCCTGCGCGTCCAGAGCCTGTGCTCTGCAATGGGAGAGGCCACGACAGTGAGAGGCCCGCGTACTGAAAAAAAAAAAAAAATTTTACTGCTCTGGAGTACTGTTAATCCCCTTTCCAATATTCCTGCATTTAACTCTCCTATTCCACAAGATTCTACAGCATACTATCTACACAGGGGAGAAAATGCTAAAATTCAGCTGTCTGCACCTAACTATGATAAAGCTCTTTGAGGACCATATTTGGCTACACTCGGATACAAAGCAGATGGTTGTCCTACCCCACCTTCAAACCCATGAGCTTATTCAAACCCATGAGCTTAGTGCACTCTCTCTCCTTTATTCATGTAACATATGATTAAAAATCAGTAAGAAACAATGTTGTAGATCATATTAAAGAACTCTATCATTATGCAATTATGTTAATTTCTGCTCTGTGAGGGTCCCCTCATGTTTGCTCAGTAGATACTTTGTGAGGGAAACTTTTTTTAAAGAGTTCCAAATGGCAAGCAGTACAAACTGCTTTTGGCTTACTCCTCAATGTATCTGAATTTACATCTTCTTATTTCTTACTTCTCTGTTACAGGTATCAGAGTGACATTAGCCATGAATTTCCCTTTTGCTTTTCCTATTCTTCCTCTGGAAAGACTCTCCATTTCATTCCTGGGTATAATGGAATGTCCCTTATTCACATTCAGAGTTCTCTCTATCTAAAGCTTATAAAAGGGGGGGGGAGACAATGTAGATTGAAACCATACAAGTTTTGTTTTTAATATGTGGATAAACAAGCTTAAAGAGTAAATACTTTTCTCTGGAAAAATTTTCTCAAGATTATTGTGTCTCCTGAAAATCCCATAATGATAGGTGAATATTAACGCTGCTTTTCTTTGTATTCCTGATATAACAGTTTTAATCCTCCTTAAGACATTAAATAGGGAGAAGACCATATACAAAGAAGCCAGAAAGAAAGTAATTTTTAAAATTGTCATTAAATATGTCTATATTTTCATGTCTATGTCTATTTATCTGCCTCTGCCTTCTTGCCTTTAGTAAATTGGCTTTATTTTTTAACATTTGCTTCAGAAATAATTGTATTCTCTCATTCTAAGTTTCTCCTCTCCTTGCCTGTAGGAGATCCTTGTGGATCACTACTGGTATCCAGCTGTTTATGGATATTAATTCTTTTACCTTCGTCTAGCTCACGCCCTCTCTAAGTTCACTATTTCCTCTTATCGACCCCTTTTATCCATTTGGCATATTTGGATCTCCAATCTTTTAATCCTATTTCTTTTCTCTTCTATATACTTCCATCCCCTAATTGAAACCTGGCTCTCTAGTTCATTGACAAGCATTTACAGAACACCAGTTATGTACAATCTTCTTTTTTTGGCACCTTGTATTTCACCAATCCATTGAATTTTCACTGCCCTAAGAGAGCCTGAATTTTTCATCCCAAGTTGGTCGAGTGATTCAGATTCTGAGAGGCTCTCATTTATAGGCTGAAGAGATGCTGCTTCTGTCGACTGAAAAAAAAAAGCACAACCTAAAAGTTGATAATTATGTTTTATTCAGTGTACATTCTTGAGCCTGGGAGACAGGCTCTCAGATAACTCTGAGGGACTGTTCTGAAGAGGTAGGGGAGGAACCAGGATATTTAGGAGTTTTTGCAACAAAAACCAGGTAGTCAGAGCATCAAAAAATGCTGTTAATTAAAGAAAAACAGGACATTTGAAGTTAGCACTTTTCTATGTATGGAAAATGCAAAGTCTGGGCTCATTGAAATCATTCTTTTCATATGCACCTTAAATGTCTAGGGTCAGTATCCTGTTTTCTCCATCATGAATCCCCTCAGGGTGCACCTTTGGGATGGATTTGCAGCTGCATTGGCTGATGGCTTAATGACCACGACATCCTTTGTTTACTGATATTGCAGGTGACATTCTTTGTCCCCACTTCCCTTTGTGTACCAAGCACAGGGTCCAGCACAGTATTAGTTTGGATTTAATTTTTTCAGCAATAGAGAATCATTACAAATTTTTGAGTGGAAGGAGAGCAATGATTGCACATGATATTCTAGGATGATATTTGTGGGAGTAACATGCAGGATTGCTTGTGGTTTGAAGTATGTGTGTCCATTAATACATTACTACAATAAAACTGAGAGAGAGAGTAAATAGAGAGACCAAAAAAGAAAGAACTAAATGACTTCTGACTGATTCAATAGAAGGTGAAGGAGCCCTTTGTTAGATGATAAAAGAAGAGTTGTAAGCAAATAAGAAAGAGAACAATTGGCTGAAGAAGAAGATCAGGAACTAAAATAATGTAATTTTATGGAAGTTAATGTGAAAGAGGGGAGTCAAGTGCCATTGACTGGGCCCTTTCATATGCATGAAACATGTAGCAAATATTTTTCTACTGAGGTTGAATACTGTACTAGAGAGGCAGTTCAGAGCAGTGGTGGAGATAGAAAGCCTTTGGAGGAAACCGAAGAGGAAATGAGTAGTTTTCACACAGGAGTCATTATCAGGTAACTGTGCATGGGAGAACCATGGCTATGACACACTTTTCTTTAGGTTGGATCTGACTACCAGATGTGCTGAAAATTCCTCTTAAGAACTGAGCTCTACATGTTAATTCATGTGACTTACAGGGGTGGGAGGCCTCAGGACTTCCATTTTTTAAAATCTTTCTGTTACCCACAGGGAGACCTGCCTCTGCTACTATCCAGGCATCCTGTACTCCCAGGACTCCTTTGCCAGAGTAGGAATGAGGCTTGCAGAGCTCCAGGCTTCCTGACACTCCCTGATCTGCTTGACTATACTTATTTTTTTTAATTGGGGGAATTATAATATTTTAAATATTCCTAGATTTTAAAGCAATCATTTTCTCCTTAGTTGTTATGATAAAGAAGGATCTTCCTGAAGTTCTCTTTGCTCTAATGGAATACCAACCAGCTTAAAAGAGGGTTAGAAAATCAACTGTCAGCAAAGACCAGGCAGGTATAACACAAACATATGAATTAGGCTAGGTATAAGACTATTGGGAGTGATGTTCCTGTAGTAAACTAGATAAGGTGTGCTCCACCCAATGGCATACAAATTGAAATGCCTTTTAAAAGCTCTTTACTGCAGGATAAGCAACATGAGTATATATCATTTGAACAACATGTTTTGAGAATGCTTCTGTTAGATTGAGGTATAGAGAGAAGGATCTCCCACTGAGTTTCTGCTCCTGTCACATTATGGGCTAGTCACACAACTTGCCCTATATCAAATGGATGCATAGGCTGGACTTCAGATTTCATATATTATCTTTGCTCATGATTGAGTTAAAAGTTTAGGAAATGAAAAGGCAATAAGAGTAGTTCACTGAATTGTCGCTATGATTGGCCACAGTGTCATTGTAGGTCTTGGATTGGGTGATTTTTACATTGATAGTACTTGAACATATTCTAACCTCTACCAACTTCTAGCCTAGTCTGAAGCAGTAGAAAAATCTAGACAAAAAGCAAAAGCCAATGTGTTTAAAACCTCAATAAAAGAAAAATAAATGAATACTGTCAGAGTTTAACACAGCTGTTTATTTTCTGTTTGGTACTTTTATTCTGAGGTGTAGTAATTACATACCAATAATATTATTAATATTCTGAACATTTTTGTCACTGTTGGTGGGAAATTAATTTCATTTATTTAATTAAATAATTTAAAATTTCTTTGCTAAAGAATTAAATGTAGCTTTAGTTTACCACGGGGTTATATTTTTTCCTCTAAAAATATGCCTATGATATTTTCGTGAAACTCAACAGAAAAATACAATTACACTACCAGCAATTTGCTTAGAAACACCTCTGTATTTGAATAAAGGATACTGTAAAGCAAAAAGAATGAAGTGTTATAATATCTATGATATAATAAGATCCTTTAAGTTTAAATTCAAACAGGTGTAACTCCAGATCATATAGGACCATTCTCTTGAAAAATAAAAAAGGAAGGCAAAGATTTTTCTTCATATAGAGTGTAGGTAAGAGAAAAGATAGAAAATTTGAGTATTTTTGCAGCTTGGGGACTATTCCATTTGATTTGTACTATTCCATTCAATTCCTTACCAGGGCGATTTTCCATTTGTAAGGGACAACACTCATTAAACAGCATGTGTGTATGTCCAAGGGTTTGTTTAACTTAAAGAGATACAGTATCTTCAAGTTTTCCAAACAAAAATGGCCAGTTCAAAGTTCTATGACCAGCGGCATGTAAACTGAAGCAATCAGTGCAAGCCTGGTGATGCTCTGTTAAAATTTCAAAGGTTACCATGCGTGGGCTTTAGAATTTGTTTAGAGAGACGCAGTGATAACCTTGACTCTCTTTCAGTGGAAGCAAGAGTTTATTAATCTGAGACCCATCATCCACATTTTAATCATTAATGTTTATCTCAAGATTCAGGCAATCATATTCCACTATAGATTACTTGGTTCTACAGATGGGTGACTATATTTTATGTTTGCTTTTTCCCATGCCCCGCAATTTTAAATTGTTCTTTTTGGAGTTTAATTTTAATTCAGTTTATTCAACTCAGTGTCAGGTGGCCTAACACAGTTATTAGGGGTCTTCAAAGGTCTCTGTGAAGGTCTCTCAAACAACAGAATTAGGCTTGCAACTTGATTGCTAAACTCAACTTTAGACTTTATCCTGTTTAGTGTCTTAGTTGCTGAAGTGGAAATATCTATAAATCAGATATCTTGCTTTTAATTGAAGAGATCTTTTATGCATTGGCTAACAATGACTGCTCTTTCAATGAGACCATATAAACAATCATTGGTTGAGATTGAACTTCATGAAAACTCATTTAATAGATGCTTAGTGTGCAAGCACATTAACTTAGTAAGTACCTCCTAAAGCTCATTCAGGTTCCCCTTTCCCAGTTTTATTGTGATAGATTCTCAGTTTTCTTTTAAAGTTTCTAAAAGAACAGACTTGCCTTTCTACTTTACAATGCATAACCAAACCATAATTGTTATTGTTATTTTCTGATTTTATTCTTTCACCTGCCACAAAAATACAACAATAAAACATGTTTTTTTGTTTGTTTGTTTTCATTGTTTGTTTTCTTTGGGTAAATGTTTCTCTGAAAATATTTTTTTGACATATGTATTTCTTAGATGTTTGGGTAGTAGTTGGTAAATCTGTCTATTCTTTCATTGATTATCTATTTTAGGTATTTTAAATGAGGACTAGGATAATGGAAAGCTACTAGACCTCAACTTAGAAGAACGAGGCTTTATGTCTTGCTACCACTTACTCGAATTTGAACCTTAGACATGTTTGTTCTTCTCTCTATACTATTTTCATTTCATTTCAATAGCTCTCCCAGAGCTATTGAAATAGTTATGTTTAACATTATACAAGAAATTATGTTGCATTGATATATAGCATTATTACAACTATTATAAGGTCCTGGAATAAAAGACTAGTGCCTGTTCAATTAAGTTGTGTGGATCATATTTTGAACTAAAAATAAATACTCATGGTCTAACAAGCAATTTTTTTAATTTGTGAGTTTAAATAGCAAGGCTTAAAGTATATAAAATTAAACCATATTCAGTTATGCTTCTAACTAAAGACAATATTGAATGGAATTAATAGCAAATGTCATTATAATGTTTAGTGGAACTTCAGGGTTATAATATGTTTTTTCAAGGATAGGTTACTTTTAACCACTGTTAAATTAAATTTGCAACATCAGGAATTTTGAGTCACATTTCCTTCCAGAGCTGCTACAACACACATGTGGTCAGCCCTGTCCCCTGACCTTAGTTAATATATAGGGAATCTGGAAGAATTCTGTGAGTCTGAAATAATCAGTGTTAAGTATATGGATAAAGTCTGTGGGCTCTGTGAGTCTCAGGCATGCAGCAGAGTGAATGGCAAAGAGCACTGATTCTGAAGTCAAAATGCCTGGGTTTGCATCCTGACCCGACTACTTACTAGCTGTGCACTCTGGAACAAGGTGAACTACTTAACCTGATGCTCCATGCTCCTTACCTGTTAACTGGGCATAAAAATAATACCTGCCTCAGTTGTGAGGATTAAATGAGTGCTTATGTGTAAAATGATCGGAGCAAGGTCCATCATAAGTGCTATTTAAGTGTTTCTTTTTGGGAGTAAACACTCATTTCCCCTGCCTTATGCTACACAGACTTACTCTTAGGGACTTGTTCCTTTTTAGACATAGAGAGAAAAATCTGCACTTTATAGTGGTTTCAGAGGAATTGAAGTTGTAGAAGGAACTTTATAAATCATCCAGCCCCATCCCTCCATTTTATAGATGAGGAAACTGAGACCCAAAGAAGTTGAATTACTTGTCCAACATCACTTTAAATAAACTCCTATTAGGCAGGTAAACCCATTACAGCTTTGTTACTGATGAGTATACTCTCATCTAGCTGGGATCATGAAATATCCAGATTGCTTGTGTCCCTTGGATTACAAAGACCCACCCAGTTGAACTGAGATCTAAGAGCTTCAACTGAACCAAGGTGAACATCTTAATAGACATTTCTCCAAAGAAGACAAACAGATGGCCAGTAGGCACATGAAAAGATGCTCAACATCACTAATTATTAGAGAAATGCAAATCAAAACTACAATGAGGTATCACCTCACACCAGACAGAATGGCCATCATTAAAAAGTCTATTATTTAAATAAATGCTGGAGAGGGGGTAGAGAAAAGGGAACCCTCTTACACTGTTGGTGGGAATGTAAGTTGGTACAGACACTATGGAAGACAGTATGGAGTTTCCTCAGAAAACTAAAAATAGAATTACCCTATGATCCAGCAATCCCACTCCTGGGAATATACTCAGACAAAACTATAATTCAAAAAGATACATGCACCCCTATGTTCATGTATAGCAGCACTATTCACAATAGCCAAAACATGGAAACAACCTAAATGTCCATCGACAGATGAATGGATAAAGAAGATACAGTACATAGATGCAATGAAATACTACTCAGCCATAAAAAATAATGAAATAATGCCATTTGCAGCAACATAGATGCAACTAGAGATTATCATACTAAGCAAAGTAAGTCAGAAAGAGAAAGACAAATACCATATCATATCGCTGTATGTGGACTCTAAAATATGGCACAAATGAACCTATCTACAAAACAGAAACAGACTCATAGACATAGAGAACAGACTTGTGGTTGCTAAAGTGGAGGGGGGAAGGGAGAGGGATAGAGTGGGAGTTTGGGGTTGGTAGATGCAAACTATTATATTTACAATGGATAAACAACAAGGTCCTAATGTATAGCACAGGGAACTATATTCAATACCCTGTGATAAACCATAATGGAAAAGAATATAAAAAAAAGAATGTCTATATGTGTATAATTGAGTCACTTTACTGTATAGCAGAGATTGCCACAACATTGCAAATCAACTATACTTCAATTACAAAAAATAAAAATAAAGGAAAAAAAAAGAAAACCTAAGTAAACCTCGAGTTCCCTGATTTGCATTTGTTGTCTTTCTCTGATTCAAGGTGCTCTATTTTTATGCATTTAGATTTTTATGTATGCAGAAAATCTTATTAATGTGCAGTTTCAAAATTCTAGATTTCAAAGCCTCTAGCTTTGTGATGCTACCTTAGGCTTACTTTGAATTTTGCTTTCTGGTATTGTATGTGGGTTGTCTGAGCTCCAAAATGAGAATTCTTGTTAAGAGGGAGAACAGTGTAAAGCTACAGATGCTTAAGATGGATCCAACTAAATGAAATATTTCTACCCTCTTTGACAAAAAGAAAAGAAAAAAAGATTGGTGGATTATGGAAAACACAGAATGCTGAGGATAGAGCAGTAGCAGTCCAAGGCATTTTGCAACAGGAATACATGTTGTCAAAGTCTCAATGTGTAGCAATATCTATAAAAAAGAATATTCTCACTCTGTTAGATAAAACACTAGAAAAAGTAATTTTATTGCAATGCTTGCTTCACCATGAAAACTTCTAAGTGTGTAAATTAACTAATTCAATATAATTCAATTTACCATGCAAAATCTTGTGTGCCACACTGGGGGATAGGCAGCAACGGTTGTGTTGTATTAAGGGAAAGCTATTACTTATAAGGAGCATTTCTATAAAAGTATTTTTTTCCCTGAGATTTTGATTTATGTTAGTTCTTTTTTGGAGCCAACTGAGTCTCTTGTTGACCCTCAGATAATGAATTTACTGTTATATCGACTTAAAACATAATGCACAACTTAAAGTTTAGAGTTATATTTTATTCGGTGGACAAATCTGAGGTCTTAAGCCTGGGACACAGCATCTCAGATAACTCTGAGAGACTGTTCCGACGAGACAAGGGGGGAGCTAGGATAAATAGGAGCTTTTGCAACAAGGACCAGGTAGGTGGAACATCAACATATTACTGTTAATAAAAGAAAACCAGGTATCTCGAGTTAAAGAATTTAGTGCTTTTCTATGTATGGGAAGATGCAAGAGTCTCAGCTCATTGAAATAATTCCTTTGATAGGCACCTCAGCTATCTGGGCCAGTATCCTGAGTTTCCTCAGGTGCATCATTGGTGGTGGCTCTAGCAGCTGACTGCTAGATTGGCTTGGCAGTGGACAGCCCTGTTTGTCTCCATCCTGAGTTTCTTCAGGGCTCACCCCCAGGAGGCTGTAATATAATGGCTTGGTGGCTGCAACATCCTTTGTTTACTGATTTGGCAGGCAATATTTTAGTTCTCAGTTATGTCACTCCTAAATTTAATACATATCTGTAATGATAGATATTTAGAAATTGCAGATTTAACATTCGCAGTTTTGATTACTTTCAAACAACTCTGAAGGTCCTTTGTATGTACAAGTTTATACTTGTGCTGAGACATACATTTTAATTGAGGGTGTTGGGATGTTGAGTGAGTCACTCACTTATTCTGTTATTCACTGAATAAGTCAAATATTTGTTGTGCATTTACCATATGCCAGCCTATCACCTAAAAGGTCTAGCCAGCCCCATATTTATTTCAATATTGCTTTCTGGGTTTCTAGTTTCTTTGTCCAGTAACTCATTACTGTGATATTAGCAAATTCAGAGTTAAGACAGTTTTAAGGATCTACTGTATGTTCTCTCATATAATTTTGATCTTTAAAAAAGGATATTTAACATGGAAGGGTCATTGTGACTAGGTTTGATGAATCAGGTCTGATATACTTTTCTACTTTGATTGATTCTCTAATTATTTGACTGATATCACATACCTCTTGGTTTATTTTCCCCAGCACCCAGAATACCATCTTTTGTGTTAATTTGAATAAAATTAAATTAAATTCTGTTTAAACGTGTGAATTCATTAGCTCTGTAATTTCTCTGTTGGTGTAGCAAACTTGGTATCGTATGTGCTTATAAACATAAAATTTGCTACAATTTTTTATTAAAATTTCTTAAATTTTAGAAATCTGAGACCAGAACATCAAATACTACAATTATCTATGAATTTGATGTATATTCAGAATTGGTAAGAGTGTATGAGGAGGTATGTGTGACCTCTTAGGTATCAAAATCAGCTGACCAACTCTGATAGCAATTCATAGGTTCAAATGAAGCAGTGACACTTCCTGTATTGTTAGATATTTCCTTGACAAAATTTAAGTCTATTAATTTTCAAGGAACAGTCCATTTAAATTTGTATTCTGCACTCTGAGTAGTACAAAAAATCCTGTTGAATGGAAATAAGATTCTAACTTCAAAAATGGCCTTTAAGGGCTTCCCTCGTGGCGCAGTGGTTGAGAGTCCGCCTGCCGATGCAGGGGACACGGGTTTGTGCCCCGGTCCGGGAAGATCCCACATGCCGCGGAGCAGCTGGGCCCGTGAGCCATGGCCGCTGAGCCTGCGTGTCCGGAGCCCGTGCTCCGCAATGGGAGAGGCCACAGCACTGAGAGGCCCGCATACCGCAAAAAAAAAAAAAAAAAAAAAAAAGAAAAGAAAGAAAAAAAAGGCCTTTAAAATACCTTAGTTTCCTAATCTAAGATGATTACTAGTTTTATTGTTGTAACATATCTAAAATTAGGGAGCATCTTTGAACTGATATGTGTGTGGTTTTTTTTAGCATCTTTATTGAAGTGTAATTGCTTTACTTAATTTGTGTGTGTTAATTTCTGCTTTATAACAAAGTGAATCAGCTATACATATACATATATCCCCATATCTCATCCCTCTTGCGTCTCCCTCCCACCCTTCCTATCCCACCCCTCTAGGTTTTCACAAAGCACCGAGCTGATCTCCCTGTGCTATGTGGCTGCTTCCCACTAGCTATGTATTTTACATTTAGTAGCGTATGATATGTTTTTTAATGGTGCTTTCTTTTTTTCTTCTTTCCTCTCCTCTGAAAAGTTATTACTAAATTGTTGTCATGTCTATAAATAGTATCATATTAAAATGCATGAATAATGTAAATCAAATGGAATATGAGAGGATCAGTTTTTGTTTCATTTCAATTTCATGTAAGATATGTAATTGAAAAGGTAAATTAGGCAGCTATTCCTACGGATTTTTCAAATTAATGAAATTTCACTAACATTTCTAATTTCCCAAGATTTTTGTAAACTGCAGAATTCTAGTAGTGTAATAATGTCACTAGTCTCCACTCACACTGGATTTTATGAAAACGTGTTAAAAACTACATGTTGAAAATATTTATTACCGACTTTATTCAACAGTGGTGTATTGGGAACAAGAAGCTTTGTTTATACCTTAGCATAATTCCTGGTACTCTGCAGGCATGCAGTAAATATTTGTGGAATGATTGACTAAAACAACGAATGCTTAATATATTTCAAAATTAGCTAAAGATTTCTCTAAAAATCCCTACTAGGGTATATGATTAAATTCTATGAATATATTGATACTTAACAGTGACATAAAAACAGAAAGACATGTAGCAAATCCAGGTCATCAGATTGAATCAGAAATCTGACTCCCATTGTTTAAAGAAAATAACTAGTAGAAACTATTGAAAAATTGTATGTGTAGATATTGAATATGTGCAATTATATGCCATATTGTCACTATATATTGAAAAAATGTGTATTTAGAGATATTGATAATTTAACCAAAATGAATGACCTTTTGAACGTGGCACTTACGCCCAGTTTCTTCTGAAAATCTTTGTAATATAACTTATTGTCATAAAATTACATGATTTATAAATAATAGCAAAAATGAACCTGAATAATTAATCTATTTAAGTGATTTTAAAAATTATACATGTTACTTAAGGTTCTTAGGTGTATAATGCATTTGTGATACCCCTGACATTCGCTAAAAATTTGGGGGGATATAGATCAATTTTCAAAGAAAAATTAGTCTTAATTTACTTAAATACAAGTGTGCATTTGTAAGTAAAGCAGCTGTGTAAGAATGTAACTTTCCTTAATTTTTTCGAAGTCAAATTTATTTCAATTTTGAACCTGCTCAAGTGGAGTACTTTTAATCTCCATCACTTCGGGGTTGCTTAAGACACTTCCCAGAGTTATGTCCTCTCTGGGGTCTTACTCCCTCCCAAACCCTTCCTGAATAAAATACAGGGTCTGTCTTTCTCTCAAGATATTAATTTTTCTATAGCTTTCCTATACTCTTGGAGAAAAAGAGAGCCTTTAAGACAAGCCTTTCTCTCTGACTTTGAGGGACCATATTCTTTTTTTTTCTTTTTAAATTGAAGTATAGCTGATTTACAATGTTGTGTTAGCTTCTGGTGTACAGCAAAGTGATTCCGTGATATATGTACATATATATGCATATATATATTCCTTTTCATATTCTTCTCCATTATGGTTTATTACAGGATATTGAATATAGTTTCCTGTGCTATACAGTAGGACCTTGTTGTTTATCTATTTTATACCTAGTAGTTTGTATCTGTTAATCCCAAACTCTTAATTTATCCCCTCTCCCCTTCCCCTTTGATAACGAGAAATTTGTTTTCTATGTTTGTGAGCCCGTTTCTGTTTTGTGAATAACTTCATTTGTATCATATTTTAGGTTCCACATATAAGTGATATCATATGATATTTGCCAGGGACCATATTCTTATTACTTCCCTCCACGTCTGTCTCCTCTCCCCAGCCTGATAGATTATTTCTTGTCTCTTCTCATGTCCTTTGCTCTTTCCCAAGTAGTTCCCCCAAACATTTTGTCTACTTCAGTAATACTTTCAGCTCCTCTAAGAGCTTAAGTTTTAGAAGCCAACATTAAAGAGAACTCTTTGTCCATGCTTTTCATCCTTTTACATCCCTCTTCTAAAGCATTTAGCACAGAATATCCTAACTACTTATGACAAAAATCAACATTTTCTGAAAAAAGGAGGAGAATTTACTAGATCAAATGCTATCCCACCACATAGGTACTGACATTTTATGGGGACACGTCATCTTCAGTTTGTGAATATTTGGTAAATATCCAGTGATAGTAGTGTCGACCCCCCAAATTTTTGGAATTTTCATATAAAATAAGGTCATCCTGAGGCATTTTTTGTTTGTTTGTTTGTCAAATTAAGATAGAAGGTAAGGATCTTTAGAGAAATCTCCCCTGTGATGTTTTGGAGAATGATAAAGTAGGACTATTTAATAGTGAGACTTAATTCATTAAAATTTTTTTTAAATGGGAAGTTTTTAAGTGCTGAAGACCAGAGGAAACTTATGAATAATACATAGTAACTATTATCTCTTGCATTTGTAGCTGTAAAATTGAGACAGGAAAGTAATTCATTTCACGGTCACAGCCTGTTAGTGGCAGAGTTCAGAACTGACTCTGACTCCTGTTTTAACACTCATCTTACATCAGGATTCTGCTAGGTGCCTGGTACTATTCTAGGCATATAACATGCATACCTAAAATGAAATAAAATAAACATTTTCTAGCGGCTTTTTATTTTTTTCCCCTTAGGGATTCCAGATTAATCTTGGCAGCTTTTAACTATATTAAGACTTCGAAACAGGGAAAATGTAAAGGTTATTTACAAGGATTGTGTAGGTTAGCCTTATTTCCAAATATTTCCTAGAATCACCTCGGCAGGCATCAGTAATGAATAAGATATATGTGAGTAGCTGTGTGTATTCTTTCTCTCTCTCCACCTAAAGCATATCCTGTTTGCTAAATATCTTGGACTCTTCACTCCCATTTGTTTGCTTGTTTTTTTTTTTTGGACACCATAATTTCCACATATACATGTACTTGTGTATTTACAACATATAATAGCGATAATAAAAGCTATAGTAATAATAGCCAATATTTATTGAGCACTTGCTATGTGCCTGGTACTTTCTAGGCACTTTACATGTATTAAATCACTGAATCCTTTAAAACAAATTCGCATCCCCAATTTATAGTTGAGGAAATTGAGGCGTAAAGAAGTAACTTGTCCAATGGCAAAAACTAGTAAATGGCAGAGGGATGATCACACCCAGGCAGTCTGTGGGCTTAGTCGCTTCTCTCTGAACATAGGAGTGTCATATAAGAGTCGTGTGTTCTCCTTGTACATCATGAGGTTTTGACAGCAGGTCAGAGGGAGAAAGAACTTCTACAAACTAAGTTTAATGTCTCTGGGATCATTTCACTAATTTGTGTGTAGTATGGCACCTACTGCCATATTTTTAAGACTTTTCATATTGGAAGAGGTAAAATGATGTGAGGTATTGTAGAAAACTGATATTATAATCCCTAGTTTTACCTCATCATGTTGTCCCTTACATATGCCTCTCCACTGATGTGTTAAGGGGGCTTGGCAGAACATGTGAGACATAACAAATATTTTAAAATATTTCCCCAAATTAGATCACTGTCACATCTAAGTTAGTGATTGTTTTATTGTATTTACCATTGGAGCTTTTCAGAGCTGTTAGCTGTCACCCACATTATAGAATGATGGGACATATTTGTTGGATCTCTACCAGGTAAGATTTCCCTGATTGATAATACAGATGCTGGACTCAGCATTTCTCCTTCTCCCCAAAGCTAGGCTACTCCCTGGAGGTCATTCCTTTGTGTGGACTTTCTGTAATTCATTTGCCCAGAGTATACTTTTCAATGGACATAGTTCACTCTTTGTTGATCAGAGTTGTAAAGTATTTGCTGTCTGCCTGGGTTTTGCAAATTATCTGTGGCAAAGGATTAAAGTATAAACATCAGGTCGTTGGCCTTCAACGTGATGAATGGCCTGATGTTAGAGATGATTCTAAAGTTTAAGGGGTCAGATAGTTCTATATATTAAAATTTTAAAGTACTATGAATGAAGAGAAGTGCTTTTTGCTTGTATCTTTATTTAGCACTCATGGCTGAATGCCTTATATTATAGGTTTTTTTGGCTTGCCTTGGCTTTTTAATTTGTAAAATCCTTAGGAGAAATTACTGTGCATATTGATATTTTTGTGCATATCATAAAGCACCAATATTGTTTCTAATGCAATGTATATTCTCAAGAAAGATTTTGAATTAATTATTTGTCCAAATTAAATACAACTATAAATCTATCTCATTATTTGCACAAGAATATTCAAATTGTAGGGTCAAGATATATAGGTATGGTCACCAACGTAGATATTGTATCATTAAATCAGAGATTGTATGTGACTAACCAATAATTGTTCATGAGAATAACCAAGTGATATTGTGCAGAAATATCCATTTGCAACTCAGTGGGACTGCAGATAAGTAAAAGTAGAAATTTATTATCTTTTCTATCAAGGTAAACCTGGTTTTGATTGTCACATATATGTATAATCTATCAACAATTAATGAATTCTCACCATATATTTAGCTCTATTAAGTACTGTTGGTGACATTTCTACCAAGATGTCTAACAGATATTACAAGCCTAACAAGGCCAAACAGAACTATCAATTACTTTCCTTAAACCTGTATGTCTTCTCCCACCTTCTTCTCCCCCATCTGTCCCCCAAACCCTCCCCATCTCCAAAAATGGCTCCAGCATTCTTCAGTTCTTGAGGTCAAAACCTACGAGTCATTGGGTCTTTTTTCCCTCTCACACCTCACATCCAATTTATCAGTAAGAACTGGTAGCTCTACTCCCCAAATGTATTCAGAATCTGACCACTGGTCACCATTTCCTTTGCTATAATCCTAACCTAAACTGCCATCATCTCTTGCTGGGCTACTGTCAAGCCTGCTGGTTTCCCTACCTCCACTCTTGCCCAGTGTGGTCTATTACATCTAGACAGCAATCTTTCTAAAGCTTAGATTAGGTCTTGTCATGCTGCTGCTTAAGAATTGACCTATGACTTTGAACAACCACCAGAGTAAAGTTCAGGCTCCTTACTGAGGTCTAGAGTGTCAACTTCTGCCTCTTTCTGGACCTCATCTCCTCCTACTCTCTCCTTGTTCACTACACTATAGCTATCCTGGCCTACTTTTTGTCCCCTCTTAGAGCTTTTTCACTTACAGTGTCTTTTACTTTGAATGCCCCTTGCCCCCAGCCCTAATCTCACCATGCCCATCTCATTGTCATCATTCAGATCTCAACTGAAATGTCACCTCCTCAGACAGGTCTTCTCTGACATCCTTTGGAAAAACCATAGCCCTTCACTAATTACATTCTCTCTCAGTACCTGATTTTATTATCTTCAACTTATTAGTACATAAAATTAGCTATTTATTTATTTACTTGTTTACTTGCTGTCTTTTCTACTGGAATGTAAGCTCCTTGAGGTCAAGGAATATGTATGTTTTGCTCAATGGTGAATCACCAGCACCTAGAGTAGAGGCTGGCACATAGTAGGTCATCAACAAATTTGTTGATGAGCTGGCTAACTGGCCTTTATGTTCTTTTCTGTAAAACAAAAGACATGGAACCAATTATCTCTAAGGACTTTTCTAGTCCTAAGATTTTGCTTTAGTCTCTTAAAACTGTATTGGTCTGAATAATGAGGATAGCAAAATGTCCAGGTTGAACCCATACTCTAAGACCTAGATTAAGTCACACCTCTGACCACCCTGCCCTACAGAACTTTCTGCGACCTTCCCTATGTGGACAATTTCAGTCTCTAAAGGCCAGTCTACAGTTAGCCATATGCTGTTTTGCCTTCTTAGCTAAAGTGCTCTTGCATGTATGTCTATAGGTGCAATTTCATTTGAACATGATCAAGGTAAGAGCCTGTGCTGGTTCCAACCTGCTTTTCCTAAAATTCACTGAGTGCCAATATGTGCCAGGCACTCTTTACACTTGACATGCATTAACTAATTTAATCCTCATAGTGACCCCATGAATTAACATTACCCCAATTTGGAGGAGAAAAAATCAAGGCACAGAGAGTTGGAGTAACTTGCCCAATTCCACATAGCCAGCAGTGGGGCTGGCATTTAAACTTGGGAAGTCTGTTCCCAAGTCTGCTCTTAATCAACACATGATAATGCCTCATACAGTACCTGGCATAGACACTAGAAATATGTGGGAAATATAGCAGACACTAGATATTCATTCGAATGAACTGAATAACAAAGAGAAAAAAATGTGCAATAACAGTTCTATGCAGTGGCTGTATTATCTCATCCAGAAAACTCCCAAATAATTATTATTGAAAGGATGTGCATTACCATGAATACCTTTTTTTTCTGTTTGCCACCTTTACATGGCTTGCATTTGTATTTATTATTCCAGTCCACCCTACCTCTGCTTAATCCAGCAGTTTTGTCTGAGCACCCATTTGTCTCCAAACAAATTCCACAGATGTCTTATCTAACCTACTGGGCTTGAAAGGCAATCGTTAGTACAACTAAACTGAAAACAACCTCAAATCTAATCTTCCTAGGATGAGCAAGACTTTGTGGCTTAGAAGGACTTTGCTTTCAGAGTTATGAAAGAGTATTCTTTCTACAGGTCTTCTAGAAGTGGAAAAGCAATGATTGAAAAGAATATGAATTAAAATATTTTAAGATAAAGATTTGTATGCCTGTTTTTAACATAGTAAAGTAAAATAATATGAAAGAGTAGATTCTAGCTTTAATTTATTGCCAGATTATCTGAAATTTGAAATATTCATGGATACTTTACTGTCTAATTTCTAATGTGGTTGCCAGTGTCTGTTTTCCTCTTTATCTTGCACTGCCACCTCTACCAACTGTATATCTTGCTGCTGCAGCCACTGGGATTGTTACAGGAAAGGTAAAAAACAAGGCCTCTATGACAGAGACCTTATTTTAGGAGAACAAAGAATAAAGCATAAAACACATGTCAGCTTCTGCAGCTCAAACTCAAGGAAAAATATTTCTACTGCCAATGGCAATGGATGTAGTTTTGCATATATAATGAAAGCTTTTAGGGACTATCAGTGGAGAACAACTGCTCTAATTTTTTGAAAGACATCATCGATTAGATCTATACATAGATTAGCTCTATACCCTCCTGACCCCATGCTGCATGAGTTTATAATTCTTGCTCTGTTGCTCACTAACTGTTGACCTTGGGCAAGTTACTTAACCTCAGTTACTTTAACTCAATCTCAGTTTCTTCAGTTGTAAAATAGAGATAATAACAGTGTTGCCCTTACAGGGTTCTTCTGAGGAGGGAATGAGCTAATCTGAGCACTGCTGCAATGTTGGCACATTGTAGGCACTTTATAAATGTTTGTTAAATAAACTGCTGCATTTTTCTCCTGACACACTCAGCAGTGCTTTGGTACAGTTGATATACCTCTAATCTAATGTAAAGGCACTTGAGATTTTAGTTAGTATTTGCAGTCTCATCGTGAGTAAACACAAAATTTCTATTATTATTATTTGCAATATTGACAATAAGCCCATGGACTTTCATTATGCTTTCATGGATATCAACGAGTTTATGGACACTAGACTAGAAACTGTTTATCTGTTTTTTTACTCATTCATTCCCTCAACAAACATTTGAGAATGAATACTCATAAATACTACATTCCAGGAATGTATGTGATTACTTGTGTGTCTCTTAAATTTGCCAGAGATGGATATTTAATAACATTCCTTAGTTTTTTTCCACAATACAATCATTTTGCACATTTTTACTAATTAAATGTAATTAATGGTTTTAACAACTCTCTACTAGGTGTCTAGTACTGGACCAAGATTTTGTGGAGAATACAATAAATAGGACAAATCTTTACTCTTATAAAATAATTACAATTTAGTAAAACCATAAAATTCAAGAGGTATGACTAAGAACTAATAAAAGTAATAGAAATTATCAGAAGAGAGTGAGAAGACTGTAAGACTGGGGGACAGAAAGTTCTGAGGTGTGCTCTGAAGAGGAGGATTTATATAAATAGAAAGCAGAGGAAAGTCATCATGGTGGGAGACTGCCTAATAAACAGAGACCTGGTCTGGAAATAAGCTTGGTATTCTGGGTAAGATGAAGATGACCTTGCAGAACCTTGCACAATCTTCTCACCCATTATGGTGTTATATATTTTATAGGGTTGCCAAAAATGTTACACTGAATATTACTGTCTTAATAGGGGAACTTATATGTGCAAGAGAAATAAAAGATTATGCTACAGAGATCCTTCTTTTATTTGTTCACTCATTTACTCATCCATTTAACAAATATTATTGAACACATGTTATATGCCAATCATGTGCTATCTACTAGGGATACTGCAGTGATGGAGAAAGATAAAGCCTCTGCTTTCATGGATGTTATAAACTAGTGGAATCAGATTCCTGAACATCTTGAATACCAGGGTTAGGAGCCTGGAATTTATTTAAAATGTAATGTAATGTAAAAAGACTTTAAGGAGAGAAAAGTTTTAGGATTAATCAGAGCATATAAGGACTCCAGGTGTGAACATTAATTAAGAGTTTATTATAATAACTCTGGCATGATTTGGTGAAAGCCTGAACCAGAGTTGTGTCAGTGTTTGGGAGGATAAGGATAAATGTGAGATTTTTTTTTTTTTTTTTTTTTTTGCAGTACGCGGGCCTCTCACTGTTGTGGCCTCTCCCGTTGCAGAGCACAGGCTTCGGACGTGCAGGCTCAGCGGCCTTGGCCCACAGGCCCAGCCGCTCCGCGGCATGTGGGATCTTCCCGGACCGGGGCACGAACCCATGTCCTCTGCATCGGCAGGCGGGCTCTCAACCACTGCGCCACCAGAGAAGCCCTAAATGTGAGATTTTAAAGAATGGATCAGAACTATTTAGGGACAGATTGGATACTTGAGTTTAAGGAGAAGGAGGCATTAAAATTACTATAAGGTTATAAAAATGAGTGACATGGAGAATTAGGGAATAATAAGTCAAATGGGTAAATTTGGAAGAAAATTAAATGAGGGTTGTGGTGGGAAGATGACAGATTGATTTTGAGCATACTCACATACTGAGCTTATGTCAAGTGGATTTTAAGGGGAGGAATATATCTTCAAGTGTTTTTACAGTGACTGTAGTAAGAAATGCATTTTACATAATGAACTAATGACATATATAGCAAACATTTCACAAAATGATATTTATTCTACTATATATAATGCACTCTGATAATTTCTGTTCATTTTATTTTACTAAAAATATTGGTCATGGCACGAAATTTATTTTGTGACCCTGTTTGAAAAACTGTTCTAAAGATAGTTGAAAATAAGTATCTTATATTAGTTGATGGGTTGTAGAGACTTTTGGCAATAAGGAGCAAGCTAATATAGATTTTGGATTGTGCCATCAGACATTAGGAAATAATTTCAAGTTCACAGGGTATAGAAATCCTTCTTAGATGATCATGGCTACAGATGGAGAGACTCCAACGTATGCACAAGTTGGTTAGATGTACCCCAGTGTGTGGATAGCAGAAATAGCATGCAATCTAATCATTTTTTTTTGCTATAAAAACATTTTTAATTAAAGAAAAGGATATCTGTATTAATGTCTGACAACACCAGATTTTTCCTACTGAGTAAAGGAATATTACTCATACCTTCTTCTCCTCATCCTTGCAGACACATTCCATATTTGATATTTCCCAGAAATGTGGTCACAATTTTAAGGTATAGTCAAAATGAACCAAAGAACAACCTCTGAATGGACTGATTTAGGTTATTGTACTTATCAGTTTAATATGGCTAATGAAGAAGCAATAGCACCAGTGTAGTAAGTCGCCTTGAGCAAGTTCTCTACAGATGGTCTTGCGTAACAAGGTGGTTGAATCATTGGAAAGAGTTTCATATTTGAACTTTTCTAGCACCCCTTTTGTTTACTCACCTAAACTGCATACAAAAGATTATAAATGGGAATTAGTATTGGCTTGGGACTTGGATTTGGGTGGGGAGTGCAAAGAAGTGTCAGCCATATGGCAACAGGTTAAAAATTGAGCAACACTCTGGACAGTGAATGTGGCTGCTGGACCAATGGGATATATCATCAGGCTATGTAAATACATCTCCATATGCCTAATGGCAAGAATGTGTTAGCTTTTTTAGTTGGCCAGGATTGAAGTAAGTCAACATCTGCTAACATGTTTGCCTCCATTTTATCCCTGTAACCAAACTAATTCCCAGATTGCATTCCAATGAGAAACACAAAATGTGGGAGGACATACGGTATCAATATCAAGTTGCTCATGGCCTCTTACCACAGGAGTGCAATTGACTCTTCCTCAGTCAAGTTAAACTGACAGTCAGTGAAAGTTTTGAATGGCTTCCATATCCAAAGTATGCACTGGATCAGGTGTTAGATATAGTGAACATAATAACACATGGGGTATCCCTTCAAAGGCCTTATTATATATTATACTGGGCATGTAGGATATAAATTGCAGCATTTCAATTGTAAGGAAACACTGATCTAACAACCTTAATGATCCAAAAAAGAAAAAGAGAAAAAAAAGTTTCTGAACAACCAAATAGATATTCCAAAGTTCAAGCACCAAAGTTCAGGCCTTACAGGTTATTTACAAGGGTCAATTAACCCCTGTCCTAGTGGGACAGGACCTACATGGTGAGAGCTGAAGAACCATGGAACCTCTGCCTCAGGTTCTGCTCTTGGTTTCCTATTTGAGATTCCACTCAGGAATTAACCAACAGAACAGCAGTACTTCTAAAATGCCTTTGTTTCAAAGAAGTTTAGGTGTGGTTCTGTGGAGGAAATAGAGTGCTGAGGAAATTGGGAGCATGGGGTTGAGATAAAGGAGAGACGTCTAGATTTTGTGGAATTATAGTTTACTAAGATTGTTGATCTTTAACACCCACCTGAATTGGCCTACAAATTCAGAAATGATAGTTTTGGCAAAGGGTGTCCATTAGAGAGAAGGCACACAGAGTAGAGGTAGGGTGCCAGTGGTGGGCTTAGTGAACCTAAGAGAACAGTAATGCTGGGGTGCATCTAAGACATGCATTTGAGGTGTGCAGAGGGCAGTGGAATGGGAGAGAGGGCTTGTCATGAGCCCTAGTGAGGGGTTGCAGAGGGAGATGAGTGCCACAAATACACTTTCTTACTTTTCAATTTAGCCCCAGGTAATACATCCCTCTGTTTAGTGCATGCCCTCTTTTTTTTATGAATACTTCAACTTTCTCAATTTCCTTCAAATATTCAATTCCAAGCCATTCTTTTTTTTTTTTTTTTTTTTTTCGTTACGTGGGCCTCTCACTATTGTGGCCTCTCCCGTTACGGAGCACAGGCTCCGGACGCTCAGGCTCAGGGGCCATGGCTCACGGGCCCAGCTGCTCCACGGCATGTGGGATCCTCCAGGACCGGGGCACAAACCCATGTCCCCTGAATCGGCAGGCAGACTCTCAACCACTGTGCCACCAGAGAAGCCCTCCAAGCCATTCATTCTTAGCAATCTCTTCCTTACAGAGTAAATAAAAGCCACAATCAGTAAAACCCTTGTCATTGGCTTCTAAATGCTCATCAGTGAAAATTTTCTTTCACCCTCAACCTTCTCCAATTGGCCCCCTTCACATCCAGATTTCTTGGAAGAGTTATCTATACTGTAGTTATTTATTCCTCTCCTCCTATCTACTTTTCCAGCCACTCCAGTGTGGTTTTTGGGCTCATCATTCCATCAAACAGCTCTATTAAGGATGTTGGTAATGCTCTTGCAATAGATATTATTTCAATTCTTGTTTACTATCCCTGTCAGTAACATTTGTAACTCTTTAGTAAACATTCTCTTCCCTTACATTCCCTGGTATAACAATGCCTTGACTTGTTTCCTCTTCTCTGGCCACCTGTTATTTGATCTTTGATCTTTCCACTCCATAATGGGCCTCTCCTTGTCTCATGTTACTCTCTTCCCAGCCTATCTCAATCTTGTACTGCTTTGTGACTCACAAATAATATTCCAAGCTTAGGCCTTGCCTCTGCCCTCTAAACTCTATAACTATCTTGCTTGACATCTCTCTTTTTTTGCAGTGTTCTTTTAATTTTTAATATTTTTTATTTATTGAGGTATAGTTGATTTACAATATTATACAAGTTTCAGGTGTACAACATAGAGATTCACATTTTTAAAAAATTGTACTCCATTTATAGTTACTATAAAATATTGACTGGGCTTCCCTGGTGGCGCAGTGGTTGAGAGTCCGCCTGCCGATGCAGGGGACACGGGTTCATGCCCCGGTCTGGGAAGATCCCACATGCCGCGGAGTGGCTGGGCCTGCGCGCCATGGCTGCCGAGCCTGCGCGTCCGGAGCCTGTGCTCCGCAACGGGAGAGGCCACAACAGTGAGAGGCCCACATACCGCAAAAAAAAAATAAAATAAAAAAAATAAAATAAAATAAAATATTGACTATATTCCCTGTGCTGTACAATATGTCCTTATAGCTTATTTATTTTATTACATAGTAGTTTGTACCTCTTAATTCCCTATCCCTATCTTGTCTCTCCTCTCTTCCCTTCTGCTACTGGTAACCATTAGTTTGCTCTCTATATCTGTCAGTTTCTTTTTTTGTTATATTCACTAGTTTGTTTTATTTTTTAGATTACACATATAAGTGATAGCATACAGTATTTGTCTTTCTCTGTCTGATTTATTTCACTAAGTATAATACCCTCCAGGTCTATCCATGTTGCTGCAAATGGCAAAATTTTTTTATGGCTGAGTAATATTACATTGTATATGTATACCATATCTTCTTTATTAATTCATCTGTTGATGGACTCTTAGGTTGCTTCCATATATTGGCAATTGTAAATAATGCTGCTATGGACATTGGGGTGCACGTACCTTTTCACATTAGTTTTTTTTTTAATTTTTTTATTGGATATACACACAGGAGTGGAATTGCTGGATCATGGTAGTTCTATTTTTAGTTTTTTGAAAAACTTCAATACTGTTTTCCAGTAGCTGCACCCAACGATGTGTAGCCAACAATGTACAAGTATTCCCTTTTCTCCACATTCTTGCCAACATTTGTTTTTTGTGGTCTTTTTGATGACAGCTATTCTGACAGGTGTGAGGTAATATCTCACTGTGGTTTTGATTTGCATTTCCCTGATGATTGGTGATGTTGAGCATCTTTTCATGTGCCTATTGCCCATCTGTATGTATTCTTTGGAAAAATGTCTATTCCGATATTCTGCCCATTTTTTAATTGGGTTTTTTTTTGATATTGAGTTGTATGAGCTATTTATATACTTTGGATATTAATCCCTCATTGGTCATATCATTTGCAAGTATTTTCTCCCACTCAGTAGGTTGTTTTTTTATTTTGTTGATAGTTTCCTTTGCTGTGCAAAAGCTTTTAAGCTTGATTAGACCCCACTTCTTTATTTTTGCTTCTGTTTTCTTTGCCTTAGGAGACAGATTCAAAAAAATATTGCTAAAATTTATGTCAAAGGGTGTTCTGCCTATGTTTTCTTCTAAGAGTTTTATAGTATCTGGTCTTACATTTAGGTTTTAATCAATTTTGAGTTTATTTTTGTATATGATGTTAGATGATGTTCTTATTTCATTCTTTTACATGCAGCTGTTCAGTTTTCCCAGTACCACTTATTGAAGAGACTGTCTTTTCTCCACTGTATATTCTTGCCTCCTTTGTCATAGATTAATTGACCATGAGTGCATGGGTTTATTCCTGGGCTCTCTACTCTGTTTCATTGATCTGTGTGTCTGTTTTTGTGCCAGTACCATAGTGTAGCTTTGTAGTATAGTCTGAAGTCTAGGAGTGTGATTCCTCCAGCTCTGTTCTTCTTTCTCAAGATTGTTTTGGCTATTCGGGGTCTTTTGTGGTTCCATACGAATTTTAAAATTATTTGTTCTAGTTTTGTGAAAAATGTCATTGGTATTTTGGTAAGGATTGCATTGTCTGTAGATTGCGTTGAGTAATATGATCATTTTAACAATATTAAGTCTTCCAATCCATGAACATGGTATATCTTTCCATCTGTTTGTGTCATCTTCAATTTCTTTCATCAGTGTCTTATAGTTTTCCAAGCACAGGTCTTTCACCTCCTTAGGTAAGTTTATTCCTAGGTATTTTATTCTTTTTGATGCAATTGTAAATGTGATTGTTTTCTTAATTTCTCTTTCTGGTAATTCATTGTTAGTGTCTAGAAATGCAACCAATTCCTGTATATTAATCTTGTATTCTGCAACTTTACCAAATTGATTGTTGAGCTCTAGTAGTTTTTTTGGTAGCATTTTAAGGATTTTCTATGTATAGTATGCTGTTGTCTGCAAACCATGACAGCTTTACTTCTTCCTTTCCAATTTGGATTCCTTTTATTTCTTTTTCTTGTCTTTGAAATCTCTTCTTAGATGTCTCAAACATGCCTGAAATCAAACATGTCCAAATCATACTAATGATATTCCTACATAGCTCTGGTCTTTGTCCAGTGCTCCTTAGACCTGTGAGTCATGCCACAAACATTGAATTGTACAAGGCAGAAAGCTAGAAATCATCATGAC
This sequence comes from Hyperoodon ampullatus, assembly GCF_949752795.1. Classification (NCBI taxonomy): domain Eukaryota; kingdom Metazoa; phylum Chordata; class Mammalia; order Artiodactyla; family Ziphiidae; genus Hyperoodon; species Hyperoodon ampullatus. Next base: position 51,221,859 of record NC_136914.1, on the reverse strand, counting down.
ACCTCTACTTTTCTTACCAACCATTTTCAATCCAACCAGTCCTGCTGATTTTTTCTCCTTGGAGTTTTGTGCTGGAGAGAACCAACCCCCACCCCTGGCCCACCTCTCTTTTCTGCCTATCCCTGGCTTTATCCTGTACTATGAAGAGATGTCATTTATGTACATGTGGAAATTCCACTTATTATATCCAAGCTTATTATATACCACCTTCAAAAGCTGCCTCTTGGCCACTTCTCAGACTTAGGAGTAAATATGTCAGTAATATGGTCTGCCCATTGAAAGACATACTCATGTAAGGGAACTCTCTGGCCCTAGAAGAGGTTCAGAGCTGTTTGGACTGGGAGTTCCAGGGTTAGGGTGCCTGAATCATGGTCTAGAAGAGGAGGAAGACATACCCTCGGTTTTGTGAGCAGAGCATAGCTGGAAGCAGAATATAGCTGGGGCAGAACATAGCTGGAAGAAGCTGGAGGAGGCCTTCTAAAGCATGGATTTTGTAGAAGGGGGTCTCTTTTTTGGGTCCAAGACCAGTACTGCTCCTAAATATCTCTTCAATCTGTCCATTTCTCCCCATTTCTATACCACTGATATAGGTCAAGATCTCACCATCTGTTGCTGGGACTATTGCATTAATCCCCTGACTAGTCTTCCTAGATATACTCTTGCCTTCTCTAGTCTCTTCCCTACACTGCAACCAGAGTAATTTTCTGAAGCATAAATCAGATTATATCATTGGGCTAATAAAATCATTCAACTTCTCATTGCTTTTAGAATGAAAACCAAATATACTACTGTAGATAAGATGACATACAAACCATCTACTCTCATATCTCATTTCACGTTGTGCTTCCCCTCAACTCTAGCCTTTCTCAGTTTCTTTCATGCTCTTTCTTTTCTCAAGCATTTCCATATTTTGTCCCCTGTGCCTGGAAGGCTATTTTCTTTCATCTTTCTTTATACCCATTTTAAAAATTCTCAGTTTAAAACTCACATCCCTGGGAAAGCCCTCTCAGACTTCCAGGCACATGGTATTATTAAATAAATATGGTTTGAATCAAGAACACTGTTTTATCACTAAATATTTGGGTGGTCTACTGACTTTGTCAGTCACCTTAGATGAACTATTTCCCCATAGAAGTTTTGTAGCTTTCTACCAGAGCAATACAGTTCTTTGGGGTTTATAATATTCAAATGACCAATCTCATCCTTAGCTTTGCCTGCAAATCCAAATAATTGAAAATTCTGCTTTCCTTTTTTCTGATTGCCACCCTGCCTTTCTTTTCTTTCTTACTCCTACAGGAAATTTCATTGTCTTTAAAATTCAGGTCTAACTCTTTGCCTTCTGCATTTTGGTATTTTATCAAACATTTAGAAATTACACATATTCTTACCCTCCTTACTTCCCTCAGCCCTCTACCTACTCATTCCATTTCTTCAGGCAAAGTTCCTTCATAGACAAAAATGAATCCAGAGAGTGCAAATTTGAAGCTTTACAGTCTGTTGAGTTGCATCATTACCTGAAGAGGTTAGAGCCCACGTATCTTATTTATGGACAAGATTGCCCTTGAATTTAGAGCTTCTCCTCTGATACTTCTTTATCACCTCAGGAGTACCTTGTGTTCTACATGCACAACACTTTACAATGTTGCAGTGTAATTACCTTTCTATGGTTCTATCTTCCCTATTAAACTGTGGGCTTCAAGACCTAGGGAGGTCTTCAAGAACTTTAAAGTCAGGGACTGTATTTTATTAATCTTTTGTATCCTCATAGCCTAGGAAATGCGTGGCATTTAGTGAGCATTCAATACATTTTGAGCATATAGTGAACATTTGATACATTTCTTTCACATGAATGAAAGACTAGGTGGTACTGCTTAAAATAATAAGTAATAAAATAAGCCTGAAACATTATTTTTAGAATTGTGCCCTGTCAGCAAGAACACTGGTGTTCCTAAATAAATAATGGGTTTGTTGATGCTAGGACAATGTTTGCTTTTAGATACCATGCTTCTCGATGTGCAATTTTTGCCAATTTTCCATGTAATAACAAAGAGAAATTTGAACTCATCAATAACAGTGTTTGCCTTCAAGACACTAAATGCTGAGAGACCAATTTATATAATTTTAATGAATGAATGAATATCTAATGTAAATGTAAAAATTAAAATTGAAATAGTAACTTATATATTTCATCTAATAATTTAAACTACATGTAATAAATATACTGCATATCTCACAACTGTGAATCAAAAGTATTTTGGAAAGAAATTGCCATTGTCAACATCATACATTACTGAAATTACTTCTTTATGCTATTTGAATGCATATTTTTATAGTAACATATTATTATCAAATGGCTATTTTTGCAAACAGAAACTTCAAAACTATAAATACTATTCTAATAAAATAATTTTTTTCTTTCCAATGTCTACATCATGAAAAACTAATTTTGAACAATTCATTGCTTATATGTGCAATAATTATATTTAAAATCATTTAAAATATTTACATTGTATAGTTTATTATAATTAGGTTAGAGATGAATTTCTGTTTAAAAAAGATTAGGCCAATTATTTATTTGATATGTTTCTTAAAAGTTACAAATTTTTTTGGATCAAATAATTCATTTCTTGATGTTAACCCATATATGGATGCTTAAAAAGGTGACGAGAATTTCAAGACTTAAATTTCATGGCTCAGTCGGGTGGCCAGCCAGAGAAGTTTCAGCTAAAGTCCAGCACTGTAAGATTACAAAACATTTGATTACTTTTAAGCTTTAGAAGACATGAGGAGAAAACAATTTTTATCCTTTAATGAAAACTTCCTAAATTTGATCCACTAATGTTTTAACATAAGAATATTTTAGCTACACAACATTTGTTGCTTTACAAGAGGTTAAAAATAGTTCCATTTTGTACCTTTAAACTAATCTCCTTTTTAGGTAGTAAGTCTCTTGAATTATATTTGAAAAAAAATATAGAATATGAAGAGACTAAGCACTATTAAACTCTCAGCAGTGTATTAATTTCTGTTTGATGTCCATCTGTAGCTACTATTATGAGATAGGAGTTACTAGTATTAATTTCAATTTCTATGTTTATAGACCATTTGTTGTTAACTTATACATAGAATGGATAAACATGGATTTCAGGCATTAGCTATATTTTTCTTGGATTGGAAAAATGCTAGAAAGATATGAGAAAGTGTCATTTTATTTCCATAATTTAGACAAGTTAAATGATCTTTTCATTTCTTAAAAATGTTAACCTGAATTGGATAGCGAGTAATGCCTGATGAGCCACTGGGCAACTTAGCAATGGACCAATTCTCAGATTTGTATCCCAATTTCCTAACTTGTTATATTCATTCTAACAGTCAGACCCTTTTCTCATGCTATGACTGTTTCATTGGGAATATGAAATCACAGAATGTTCAAGGTAGAAGGGTGCTTAAAGATGATTTTTTTTTTTTTTTTTTTTTTTTGCGGTATGCGGGCCTCTCACTGTTGTGGCCTCTCCCGTTGCGGAGCACAGGCTCCGGACACGCAGGCTCAGTGGCCATGGCTCACAGGCCCAGCCGCTCCGCGGCATGTGGGATCTTCCCGGACCGGGGCACGAACCCGCGTCCCCTGCATCAGCAGGCGGACTCTCAACCACTGCGCCACCAGGGAAGCCCCCTTAAAGATGAGTTAATTCAACTTGACCCATAGAGCATAAAGATATAACTAGATCTGTGTGTTCAAGTTTGGAGCTAGAAATTGACACTGAGCTGAATTAAACTGCATAGTCAAGAGTTGAGAAGTTTGAAGTAAATGGTTAGGAAATCTGAGAGAAGGTACATGTAATTTCTAGAAGCCCAGAGTAACATGAGGAAAGGTGGAAAAGGGACCCTCCTGCCATGGGAGCTTTGGAGAGAGAAGGACTTAAGAGATGGGACAAGCCAACAATGGTGATCTAGTGTGGTTTTCATAATGTGAACTTTCTTTTCTTTGTTTCCTATGAAATTTTCAGCAAAGACTTTTCTCACTAATGCAACTGTTTATGGAGGAACATGAGGGGACAATTGATATTTGCATTACATTACAATTTTTTGCTTGCATTAGATGCCTATATAAGTTCATACAATTTGGACAATTTATTTTCTTATTTATTAATGGGAAATATATCTTCACAAGTGAACAAGAAATTTAATTGCTTGCCATGTTTCAATTAGTTAGTTTGATGCTTAATGGCCTTTTACTTTTCTACCCTTCGTATTTTTTAGAAAGCAGTCCAGAGCCTTCATGATAGGTAGGATCTACCCTACCTGTCCACACATATGTCCATAGTATAGTAGGAAAAATGCTTAGAAGAGATTTTTTTGTTCTTGAATTTCTCTCCAGAAAGATCCAAATTTCCCTTATTTTGGAATGACTTCGGGTTAAATGTTTCTAGAAAGTCTCTATTAAAATACTGAGGCTATTATCCAACATTGTTGCCATATTTTAATGCATATGTTTCACTTTTTTCCTAAGAGAAGACAACCCAGATGTAATAATCTATCACAGAAGGAGATGGCATAAGGGCTGGACCAAGAAGATGGACAGTTGGAAGGAAAGCTGGTTTGGATGACTTGGTGAGAAACTTCAGGAATTCAGAGTGTGGTAGGAGGCTGTAGGTTTAAAGTTATAATTAGCAGGGCAAGGAAGTAGAGGACTGGTCTCAAGAGAGATTTCATTTGCTTCAAAACTTTGACTTTTCTATCCTGTCAAAATGAATGCAAAAATAAAGGACAAAAGGGATAAAGGCTCAGGTTTAATTCCCAGTTATATTTCAACTGAGGTATTTTTTTTCTCTTCTAAATGATCAGTACATTGTTAATCTTTGCATATGAAGTAATCATCTTAACCACTCTCTCTTTAAACTTTTTCCATAAAAAGAAACTAGAATCTGTAAGACATATTGTTAACTCTTGGTTTAAATATTTGCATTTACTCCCATGCCAGACTCCTTTGATGACTAACTAAATATGACTTTAAAAGCTTGAAGAACAGAATATTTAGAAATAACCAACAATTATGTAGTTTCATTTTTCTTTCAGTTTATAATGTACATGCAGAATTATTTGAAGAAAACTGTAGGTACCCTTACTTTGGGAACCCACAAAATGCAAATATTCAAGGGATACTTATTAATTAAGATAAATTTTAAACAGATAGTGTTAAGAATTAAATATTTTAATTTCTCAACCATCTGCTAGTCTTTAAAAAGGATACACATATGGAAAATGCATTACTGACACTCTTAGTAAGATTCTTTCAGGTGTTTCAGTTTTATATTTGAAAATTATGCAATCTTCATTAAATATAGGAATATCAATTTTAGGTTTCTAGAATCATAATGAATTTGATTTTCTTTTGGTTTTCTATATTACTATTATAGTACTGTACAATATTAGAGTGCAAAGTAGGTGGAAAAACTAATATTATTATTCTCTTCATTTGTTAAATAAAAAAATATGCACAAAGTATATGTGTGAATGCTAAAGGCCTGATTTTGTGAATTAGTCATACAATTAAGTCCAATGATAAGGACTGTGTGTTTGATCAAGCCCAGAAGACTCATTTTAAGGAAAAGGCCAGGGTTGAATACTGACTTCAAATAAAAGTGCCTACTTTTTCTTGGAGGCTAAAAGAAAAGTTGACTTCATTTACCCAAAAAGGAATTATTTTTTTATTTAGAAAATCAGCATAGTTTCCTTCTTTCTTTTACAGTATACAATTTCAGGCTTCAAAGAAATGGTTTTCTCCAATGGAAATAATTCCATAGGCAGATATTCATTTACTTCTGTTCAGCTATGGCTGGAAAGACAAGTCTGGCTCCCTTATTTGGACTCCCTTGAGCCATTAAAAAAACTCTTATCAGCTCTAGCTAGCTAGCTATCATCTGAATGTATATTACCCATCTCTGTCACCTATCTAAAAATCTATCACCTGTTTTTCTATTATCTCCTCTTCTGTGCTTGATTATTTAATTAGTACTCTGAAAATGAAATAAAATAAAATAAGATCATAGAAAGTGTATTTCTTTCACCATATGACTGAATAGGAAAAATAATTCTTCTCTTGAGTATTTACTAGTCTCTGAGTCTATATGTGCCATACGGCAAAATGACTGACAGTTTTAATTGACTCGGTTATTTAATTAAATGAAACGACTGACTTGGTACTAATTATTGTTCTGTAGTATCAGAGAGGGTCAATTTTCCCACTGATTGAAATGCATAGTTCATCTTTTAGAGCAAAAGGACAGAGAGAGAATAGTCATTCAGAGGTAGAGATCAGAATCTTGGGTGGGGAGAGTAAGAAAGGAAGTTTTTTAAAAACATTTTTAAAAAATTATCTTTGTTTTGCTTTGTTTTTAGACATGAAGTTAAATTTATTTTGAAATTTAAAATAACATTAAAAAAGAGCATGTGACTTCTCTTTTTATTAAAAGAGAGAAAGGAAAAAAGCGTGAAATAGGGATAGAAAGAATATGATGCCTGGTAAAGAAGATCTAGTATTCTTATAACCACTAAAGGTGTAATCAGGCTCAGCCTGTCCTGTGTATATTATGATGGCAAAGATCATCATTACTGCCATTGTGTCCATTTTCTTCCCCATGTCTACTTCATGAGAGATACCCACATTGCCTCTAAGTACTTTGCTCTAGGGCCTGAACCACATGTGGGCCAGAGCTGAGATGAAAATGTAGGACTTTTGAATATCCATTTCAGTCATTATTGTTGCTATGGCTTTTCCTTAGTTCTCAAATGTGTGTGTATGTGTACATTTTTCATTATTTATCAATAAAAGTACAGTTTGAATTAGTAATAGATACAATTCAGAGCTTAGCTCTTTTAGTATATGTTATTTCCAAGCTAAGTTATTGGTTTGGTTAAATTTTTGCAAATACTGAAAACTCAAATGTTCAAATGGTAAATCACAGAGAACATGGTAATTGTACAAATTGTTTAAACTCTTATGTAAAATTTGATAAGGTGTTTTACATAACTAATGAATTGACAAGGTCTCGTGGAGAAAACAGTTCCAGATCGCAAACATACGCAACGGATTTAGTCAAACAATTTTTTTGGCAAGAATACTATGACTTTTGTAATCAGTTGTGAGCCAATGAAATACAAAGATGAGTCTAGTTAATAATCTACAATTATTGGCTAAAGAAGTATATTAGTGCTGATCTCCCTCTATTCATCCTACATTTTCTCTTCTATCAACCCCACAAGGCTTTGGCACAATGAAGTGGGTGACTTTTATTTCCCTTATCTTTCTCTTCAGCTCTGCTTATTCCAGGGGTGTGTTTCGTCGAGATACACGTAAGAATTCTATTTTTCTACCGTTCAACTTTTATTTTCCTAATAAAAGAAGGTTTCAGTAAACCTTGAATCTTTAATGAAGTAAGTTTTCCTTTAGCATTTATTTTCTAGACTGTTACGATATTTTGTATTTGTGAACCCTTAAGAAGTTATCTTATATTTCTAATATCCTAGGTGAAATAAGTAGTGAGAATTGTTTAGTAACTGTTATTTGCTATTGCACATGAGGGAACTTAGGCAGAGTGAATTAAACTTCACAGAATATAGTTGAAGATAGAATTCAAAACTCCAGATTCCCAAAGGTCTATCCACTGTACCTTAATTTATATAAAAAAATATAAAATCTGTGTTTTTAATCTTATAAATAGAACTTTTTATTTATATATATATTTATATATTTTTTCATATATATATATATATATTTTTATGTATTTATATTTTTCATTTCAGACTGTCCTCTCAGTGGCTGTTAATAGACACTGCAAAGGCATTAGATCTTATCCAGGTTTGAATATAAAGCTATAAATATTTAATGATTTTTCAAATAGTATCATTTGAGATTAAATAACTCTTCTCCTTAAATGCAGAAGAAATAGTTCACTATCATCCTAAGATTTTCTGTTGGGAGTCAGAGCTCATATCTTGGAGCAAATGAATACCTAAGTCAAATGGAGAGAAACATAAAAAATAATATCTTAACCAGTTGTTTCTTTAGAATTTAAAGCAAATCTTTTTTTTTCCCTTTTTTTCCCCCCAGACAAGAGTGAGATTGCTCATCGGTTTAATGATTTGGGAGAAGACAATTTCAAAGGCCTGTAAGTTAAAATATTTAAAAATGAAAATTTAACATTTCTAATAGTATTGGTTATAATTTTGAAGTCCTTATATTCCACTGTCATCAAAGATTCTAGAACAGTACTGTCCAATAGGATTTTCTGCATTGATGCAAATATTCTATATCAGTGTAGTCCAATATAGTTGCCATTGGCCACATGTGGCTATTGAGTACTTTAAGTATGACAAGTGCAGCTGTGGATCAAAAATTTAAACAGGGGCTTTCCTGGTGGCACAGTGGTTGAGAGTCTGCCTGCCGATGCAGGGGACACGGGTTCGTGCCCCAGTCCGGGAGGATCCCACATGTCGTGGAGCGGCTGGGCCCGTGAGCCATGGCCACTGAGCCTGCGCGTCCGGAGCCTGTTCTCCGCAGCGGGAGAGGCCACAACAGTGAGAAGCCCGCGTACCGCAAAAAAAAAATAAAATAAAATAAACAGTATTTAATTTTAATTAATTTAAATATATAGTCACTTATGGCTAATGGCAACTGTTTGGACAGTGTAGCCCTGGAACTCTTATATAACCTGCATGGTGGAAAGTTCCTTTCACAACTAGCTTACTAAATTCTTTTACCTAGCAAATAGTTCTGTGGTTTCTTGAGATGATTTTAATATTTTTTAATCTAGTAAAAGTTGAGAAAATAGTTTATTTTTCAAGGTCTATCTCATTCTACAGCCTGATTAAATAAGATATGTGTGTGGTTTTTATTTTTTGTTTTAAATAGTCAAAAGGCCTATGTAATGCCCCAGTCTTAACAATTAGGTCTATTTAGAATACATTTTGCTTGCTTGCTCTATGTGTATGCATCTACTGACATGCACACACATATTTTTATACGTGGTGGAAATATAATCATCTTTGCTTAGAAAGCCACACATACCCGCTTAGGCCTCAGATAATAGCTGATGTGAACAGGCTTTCTGGATAATAGTAAGCAAGATGTGTAAAATATAGAACATATACAGACCCACTATTTGTTTTCTAGCATAGCAACCTACTGTATATTAAAATTTTATTATGCTACATTTTTCTATGTCCTTCGTTTCAGGGTGCTGATTGCCTTTTCTCAGTATCTTCAGCAGAGCCCGTTTGATGAGCATGTAAAATTAGTGAATGAATTAACTGAGTTTGCAAAAACATGCGTTGCTGATGAGTCAGCTGCAAATTGTGACAAGTCACTTGTAAGTATATTCTGATTTTGAATAGTATTTCTTCTTCCTTTATGTAATCTTCAATGTTTAAAAAGGAAACAAATACCAGTTTAGTTTTCTCAATTATTACTAAATGACCGTATTTGTAAGCAACACTCAAAAGTGGGTATAGCCACTGTTTCTTCAATGATAGATATATTCTAGTATACCCACAATTTTAAAAACATTTCTTTGTTGAAACCACACACAAGAGTCATAGTGTTTTTAAATGGAAATTTTTTATTTGTAGAAGTTTCTTTTTAAAATTTCAAGTTAGGTTTCTTTTCATAGAGGCTAATAATGATAGTATAGTTTTTATCTTCAGAAAGTACTCACCTGATCTCTGTGCTAACTTTGTTACCCGGGTAAAATAATAGTACAGCTATGTATTCCTCATTTTAGGGATATTCATATTTTTACATACAATAAAAAAATCAGAACTTTGAACTTGTGATATTTTCAGATTGGTCTTTAATATAAGGATAGCATTACGTTTCTCTCACCACTTAATCTATATATACCTTTCTGGGGACAGGCAGTTTTTTATTTATCACTAAAGCCTTTCTTCCTCTTATTTTTCTCTATATGTACTTCTGCCTCAAGGCAGAATCAGTTCTTTAGCTACACACAATAATATTGCTCTAAATATGAATTTTAAAAATGTGTCTTTTTAAAAAAATTAATAAATTCTGTCTTGAGCAGCATATTTTCCCTAAAGTTATAATTACTTTCATAATAAAAATTAATGGGGACAGAAAGGATTCATTTAATGGAATATGCATTGAGGCAAATATTTCTAGATCAAAAAAATCTATATTTTAATACAATAACAACTAATGCATGGTAGATTATGTTACTCTTCAATTTTGAATGGTATCTACTAAAAAGTTGAACCTCTCAAAAAGGAGCAGATCAAATGAGAAACTATATGAACACTTCCTTCCCTAATCTGAATTCACTTGCTACTTAGAGGATATTTTTCCTTGAGTTTTTATTATAATGATTGTTCTCCTAGCCTTTAGCCTCAGGTGGAAATAGGAGTTATGCTCATTCATTAAAGTCATTGTCTTTTTGTCCTTCTGTTTTATCCACTATAAGTGATAGTGTGACAGTTAATTCTTATGGAAATCACACATAGATGGTCAAATCAAGGGAAGGTCTCTAAATCTGAGAAAAATGTGGATTTTTATATGATTTACTAACCAAGGCTTACCAAGATATTAATTCCTTATACTATTCTTTGGGTATAAGGAAAACAAAATTCTGCCCAGCAATTTGACACCTGCTCTCTTTCACTTAGCACACTCTCTTTGGAGATAAACTGTGTGCAGTTGCATCCCTTCGTGAAACCTATGGTGAAATGGCCGACTGCTGTGCGAAACAAGAGCCTGAGAGAAATGAATGCTTACTGAAACACAAAGATGATAATCCAGACCTCCCTAAGTTGAAACCAGACCCTGATACTTTGTGTGCCGAGTTTAAGGAAAACGAACAGAAGTTTTGGGGAAAGTAAGTAATCAGATTTTTAATCTTCAAAATTAAAAATTATGGAATAGGTCAAGACTCATTATAACAATTACTATTATGAAAAATATTGTCAACATTAAGACTTGAAGCTTCTGTTCTAGTGACAATTTTCAAAGAAATAATATATGATACTACAAAATTCTACACGATGAAAAAGTCGATCAAAGATCTTTTGGAGTTCATCAAAACAGGATATGATCTGTATGAAAATATTTGAAGTTGACATGTATTAAAATATCATAAAGATATATATATTTAGTATTCTCAGAATTTATTTCATTTTAGTCAATAACATATCACTGATATTTAACTAATTTATGCATGTGTGTATATTTATATGTATATATATGTATGAGTTTAACATTTTCACTGACTCAAAGAGTGACAAAGGCAAGTTCATTATGTGCAAATTGAGCTTAACTGGTCAATTAGATGTCTTTAGATTTTGGAGGTTCTGGGGAGAATGTAGATTACGAGTGTTCTTGCAATACTGTCTGCTATAGAAAAATGGATGTCTGTTTTTTGTTTAAAAATTTAGATACCTATATGAAATTGCCAGAAGACACCCCTACTTTTATGCCCCAGAACTCCTTTACTATGCTCATCAATATAAAGGAGTTTTTGCAGAATGCTGCCAAGCTGCTGATAAAGGTGCCTGCCTGATACCAAAGGTACTCCCCAGAAGAAGAATAGAAGAACCAATTCATAACCAAATCTCAGTTTTGGGACATCTTATGGTTAGATTTAGGAAACCTAAGCCTCCAATAGAAACTTCTTTATGTGGTCAAAAAAACCTTCCTCCGTCTTTTTTTTTTTTTAATTTTTTTAAATTAGTTTCTGCTTTATAACAAAGTGAATCAGTCATACATGTACATCTGTTCTCACATCCCTTCCCTCTTGCGTCTCCCTCCCTCCCACCCTCCCTATCCCACCCCTCCAGGCGGTCACAAAGCACCGACCTGATCTCCCTGTGCTATGCGGCTGCTTCCCACTATCTATCTACCTTACATTTGGTAGTGTATGTATGTCCATGCCTCTCTTTCGCTTTGTCACAGCTTACCCTTCCCCCTTCCCATATCCTCAAGTCCATTCTCAAGTAGGTCTGTGTCTTTATTCCTCTTTTACCCCTAGGTTCTTCATGACATTTTTTTTCTTAAATTCCATGTATATGTGTTAGCATACGCTATTTGTCTTTCTCTTTCTGACTTACTTCACTCTGTATGACAGACTCTAGGTCTATCCACCTCATTACAAATAGCTCAGTTTCATTTCTTTTTATGGCTGAGTAATATTCCATTGTATATATGTGCCACATCTTCTTTATCCATTCATCCGATGATGGACGCTTAGGTTGTTTCCAGCTCCGGGCTATTGTGAATAGAGCTGCAATGAACATTTTGGTACATGTCTCTTTTTGAATTATGGTTTTCTCAGGGTATATGCCTAGTAGTGGGATTGCTGGGTCATATGGTAGTTCTATTTTTAGTTTTTTAAGGAACCTCCATACTGTTCTCCATAGTGGCTGTACCAATTCACATTCCCACCAGCAGTGCAAGAGTGTTCCCTTTTCTCCACACCCTCTCCAGCATTTATTGTTTCTAGATTTCTTGATGATGGCCATTCTGACTGGTGTGAGATGATATCTCATTGTAGTTTTGATTTGCATTTCTCTAATGATTAATGATGTTGAGCATTCTTTCATGTGTTTGTTGGCAGTCTGTATATCTTCTTTGGAGAAATGCCTATTTAAGTCTTCTGCCCATTTTTGGATTGGGTTGTTTGTTTTTCTGCTATTGAGCTGCATGAGCTGCTTATAAATATTGGAGATTAATCCTTTGTCACTTGCTTCATTTGCAAATATTTTCTCCCATTCTGAGGGTTTCCTCCGTCTTTTCCCCCACAAAGATCTTTCACATTTTTTGAAGGCCTATGTCTTCCACCTTCCTCCTTCTAAGATTTGCCTAAGTGGATTTGGTAGAGGGAATCGCTGTGTATGTGTCTAAATATCCTGCCTCTTTTAATAGTGCAAGTTGCTATAGTGAAATACGGAAACTTATGTTTAAAATTACACAGCAACACAACACAGTTTTTGTTTCTCTTTTCATAAGACTTTTTTAATCAGAAGGGAATTTAAAGTAGGGGAGAATTTAACTGCATCTAGAAGCCTGGGTTTATTCATTCATTCCATAAATATTTACACTGCATTCTCTTTTACAGGGAGTTTATTGATGTTATGAGAGTTGGTGGAGGAGGCATTGAAAGGGGTTATATGCAAAATTAAGAAGTCAGCAAAGTTCTGTTACCTGGGATATTAGTGTACTCTGTCCTTCCACTTTTCCTTTCCGTTCCCTTTTCCCTAGCAATGCCTCCATGCTGGTTCTTAACTACCTGGAGGTTTCCACTAGGAGCAGACTGACTTTTCCTCTTCCTACAGAACAAAATAGTTATTTGCCAATAGTGATACTTGGGAATTTAGGGGTAAATTCTCTCCTTAAAATTCAATTTGCCATAGTTTCATCTGAGCTTATGAAGGGGTGGTCTGCGTAAAATTTTTCTTTTCTAATTTTTCCAAAATTGTTTCTTTTTACAGATTGAGACTATGAGAGAAGGAGTACTGGCTTCATCTGCCAGACAGAGACTCAGGTGTACCAGTATCCAAAAATTTGGAGAAAGAGCTCTAAAAGCATGGTATTTTAAACTTAGTTTGCATTTTTATAATGATGTAAATGATGATGGTTCAGTTGACAAAACTGTACACTTGCATGTCATTTTACGCAGTGCTTTCACATATATCTTTTTGGTTGTCTAAAAGGTAGAAATTTGACAGAGGTGAAAACCAGAGCATCAGTAACAATTTGTCATTATATTTTTATCATATCTTTTCTAAGTAGCCAAAGAATCTAGAGGACTTTTTAGTTCTTCTAGGACAGGTGTTTAAACTCCTGTATTTATAATGTATGTATTTATAATGATTGTGATCTTAGTATAATGGTCCACTGTTTTTATAAAGCTGCAGTCAGGGTCTTTTATTTAATTTTATCTCCCCTCCACCCAATTATCTGAAGTGTCTGCTTGTCTTTTTATGTTCTGATAATTAATTTCAGCCATTAGGTTTTCTCCTCATTTTCTTGTAGCACCAGTTCTGTACTTAATGTCTTGTTTTTGCCTGGGCCTCTGTTTTTATATTATTAGCTAGCTCTAGAAGCATCATCCTTCAGTATCTGAGCCAAGGAACTCCCCTTCTCCATCTCCCACACCACCACCACCAATCCCTCCCTTCTAGTCAACACGAACAGGAAATAAAATGAAAATAGATATTTTGCAAACTCTCTAGAAACTGGCACTTGAGCTATCTTCGCCTGTCATCCCTACCATCTATACCACCAAAAGCAACCAAATCAATAAACGAAACAACCTTGACACGAAATGATACATAGTTAAACAGGCTATGATTAGTTTGGGGGAAGAAGTGTCTTTTGTCAGATTTAGGCAACTCCGAAATGATTTGGGAAAGCTTGTGGATGTTAGCCTTTTACATCTTGTCAGTGAGCTGAGAGATTATGCTGAATCAATTTCTTGGTAAAAATATGCTGAATCAAAACTCTCTAATTTTGTAGAAGTTATGAAATTTCTTTTCTCAGAGACCTTTGGAAGTCAGGAAGAATGTGTTTTAGTTAATAAAAAAAAAAAGGATAACTGGAATTTGTATGGCACTTCCCAGTTCATAAAATGCTTTCATATGTATTATCTAATTTAATCCTCACAACAGTCCTTTGGTTTAGCATGTTGTTGTGACTCTGTAGAGACTGAAGCTCAGAGAGGCTAAGTAACTTGCCTAGGGTCACACTGTTAATAAGCTATAAAGCCAGATCTGGAAATCAGCTCTGGGTTCCAAACCTGATGCCCCTCAGCCTTTTGCCTTTTTTAGAATCCCTCTTTGATTTCTGCTTTCATGAATTGCTGGACTTCTAACAACAATACACACTCCTACAATGGATAATTAGGCCCTAAGGAAACATTTTGCCCTAAGATAAAAATTTGGTTCAGAATTAGCATTAAAATAAGAACTAATAAATCTTACAAATTATTTCTCTATGTTATTTTATCCTAAATTTTCTTGTTATACGTAGTATTTTCCTAGTGATTTCATATAAAATGTTGCCTGTTAATAATATTCTGATGGGAGAATTTTCTTCTTTAGGTCAGTAGCTCGCCTGAGCCAGAAATTTCCAAAGGCTGATTTTGCAGAGGTTTCCAAGATAGTGACAGATCTTACGAAAGTCCACAAGGAATGCTGCCACGGTGACCTGCTTGAATGTGCAGATGACAGGGTAAAGAATCCTCAGTATACTTTTTGGTAACTTACTTGCTTAAGTTGGTAGAATCAATTTGTTTAGCATCAGAACAACTGAGAGTGGTTTGAGATAGTTTTCTATGCTCTAATCTGCTCAATACTTGCCTTGCCTTGCGGTTCTTTCCTTCTTTCTTTCTCTCTTCCTTCCTTCCTTTCTTTCTTTCTTTCTTCCTCCCTCCCTCCCTCCCTCGCTTTCTTTCTTTCTTTCTTTCTCCTACTCAGTAAGTGATCTGATAAGCTCATTCAGTAATTTGTAATCCCTTTCATTCATATTCTGAGAACAAAAGCTTAAAACTGAAGTAAGACAGTTACAAAGATAGATTTGTAAGAAGATTTTTTAATGAGGTGGGAGGAGTTGGAGAAAGGCTAGAATCTGAAGAGACCTTTGGAAATTATGTAATTTTTGCTCTATATTCTCTCAACTGTCTGTGTTAAAAATACAAATATTTAGCATATCTCTTTTTCTCAAACTGAAAATATGACCAAATACCAGAATCCTAATCTCTTAGGACACTTTCTAGAAAATTTAAGGCAGATATTTTACATGTGTAAGTAAGGTCTGTGACTATGATCTTGACTAAATTTTCAAAAATCTGTAACATTTATTTAGTTTTTTGGTTTCAAGATGCCTGCACTTAATTTGTGGGGAATATTTGGAAAAACAGTACTGAATTTTAGTTTAAAATTTAAATGCTTTAACAGTAGAAATATAAAATTAATAAATAACTGATATGAGACCTTATTACTGACTAGTTTTTTTCAAATCAAGTGGAAATGTTTTAGTAGTTCTATCAGTGTCTCTAGACTTAGCAGCACAGACTGAAAATATTCACGGAAGGCAGGTTGGTATATGTATGGTCTTAGAATAAAATGAACTTGTTCTGCCAACATAGTAAAAGTCTAGGGAGGCAGCACAGCAATGTCAATTTACGTTGAAAAGTTTCCATCAACTTGCTTGTAGGCGGATCTTGCCAAGTATATATGTGAAAATCAAGCTGCAATCTCCACTAAACTGACGAAGTGCTGTGATAAGCCTCTGTTGGAAAAATCCCACTGCATTGCTGAGGTGGAAAAAGATGAGTTGCCTGAAAACCTGTCCCCATTAGCTGCTGATTTTGCTGAAGATAAGGAAGTTTGCAAAAACTATAATGAAGCAAAAGATGTCTTCCTGGGCACGTAAGTGGATAAGGAATGATCTTTCATAGTTTTATGTGGTCTCAGGATTTAGGAAATTATTCTAGGCTCTCCTTTGGAATTGCTACAATCTTTATGTTGCCTACAATGTTTCTTTATTCTTTCTTCTCCCAGTCTTTAAACATTTTTGGAAAAAATTAATTTTAAAAATTGTCGTAAAATTATACATGCATATAGCAGATGCTCAATAGAGAAGAGTACAAAGTAATAATAAAAGTTCATTTTTACACCCCCATTTCATTCCTTACTCCTTAGGAATATTTCTGGAAATACCTATAGAAATATTTTGTGTATACATAAATTATATACATATTATTCATTCATGCATTCATTCAAAGAGTATTTCTTGAACTTACATATCTGTGAACATATGTGATACATCTTTATGTCTCTATATCTATCTATCTATCTATTGATATATCTGATGTCAACAAAGAACTATAAAGAGAAGTAGAATGTTACCAGGTGCTTTATATTTGGTTAAAAAGACCAGAAGTCTGGTAGCATGGCAAGGCAGCATTAAATGACAGCAATTGAATGACAAAATTGATGATTATGTAAAGTCAGTAAGTGTAGTGATAAACTTTGCATTTTTATTGCTCAATTATAATAGTATTCTGTGCACTAAATAATATTTCATAAAATTATGTACCCATCAAGAATTTACTCATACAGAGAGGAAAAAAATTAAGAATATATCTCTATTTATCTATCAGAACCTTTTTGAGGTGTAGTCAGAATCAAACAAATTATACCCAATAGTAACAGGTGTCATTCCTCAGACATTTAATATGTGCCAGAGCGCATGTGTTTCACATAGATTACGTCATGTACTTCCCACAGTTCACCTTATGAGATAGGTACTATTATTATCCCCATTCCACAGAGGAGGAAACAAAGTCTTGATAGTTTTAATAAGTTGCCTAAGGTGATATAATAAAATAAGTGGCAGAGCCAGGATTTGATAGCTTTAACTCTGAACTTCCAAGTCCTTAGCCACTAAGATTTACTGCATGGGGTTTAGTCAAATTCAGACCTTTAGGATATGAGTTACTTTTGTGGTTAATTATGGGTTTTTTTTTGATGTTTTATTTACTTATTTATTTGTCTGCACCAGCTCTTAGTTGCAGCATGCATGTGGGATCTAGTTCCCTGACCAGGGATCGAACCCGGGCCCCCTGCATTGGAGTGCGGAGACTTAGCCACTGGGCCACCAGGAAGTCCCAATTATGTAGTTTTTCTTGCTCATTTGTCCAACTAAATCTATTTTATTGTCATCTTAATTAGGTTTTTGTATGAATATGCGAGAAGGCATCCTGAGTACTCTGTCTCATTGCTGTTGAGAATTGCCAAGGCATATGAAGCCACACTGGAGGACTGCTGTGCCAAAGATGATCCTCCTGCATGCTATGCCACAGTGGTAGGTTTCTGGAAGGAAAAAAAATATAGCTCTTTAACTGATGATTCTAATAACAGGAAAGAAATATAATGCAAGAATGTTACATAGTGCAATTTAGAATTTTTCTTAAGATGGTTTCAACTCTGTGCTTTTAAACATTATAGGAATAATAGCCTTAAATAGAAAGATCAAAGAGAGCAATCTCTAATTTCACAAAATCTTTTTTTTTTTTTTTTTTTTTTTTTTTTTGCGGTACATGAGCCTCTTACTGTAGTGGCCTCTCCCGTTGCGGAGCACAGGCTCTGGACGCGCAGGCTCAGTGGCCATGGCTCACGGGCCCAGCTGCTCCGTGGCATGTGGGATCTTCCCGGACCGGGGCACGAACCCGTGTCCCCTGCATCGGCAGGCAGACTCTCAACCACTGCACCACCAGGGAAGCCCTAATTTCACAAAATCTTGACCATGCTTTTTCTCCTTTTTACACTCCTGAGAACAAAATAAAGTAAATTTAAATGTTAAGAGATTTAACTTAGATATAAAGAAAGTTAACCTGATTCCAAGTTTTATTAAGTATCAAGAATTAGTATCATAAGAAAGATTGTGAAATCTAGTACTTTAGAATATTTTCAAATCCCTTTTTGAGACAGTTTAGGAATGGTTTTACAAGAAATTAAGTGTGGAGAGGAAATCTGTTTTGAGAATATTTAGCATATTTAGCTATGCTAAAATAGAATTTTATCATGTTTGAGATATTTAGTACTCCTAGCACATATAGTGGTGTGCAAACTTAAGAATCAGAGGAAAGTCATTTTTTCCTCTACCAAGAAACTGGTTATATGCCAAGTGCCGCACAGGAACTGATGACCAAGGTAAAATCTCTTATCTCAGAAAACTCAGGATCCAACTGGAGAGATGGCTTAATAATGATGATACTTACAATCATAGCCATCATTTATTGAGTTTTTACTATATTCCAGGCTATGTTTAAATTTCACTAGCTCAGGTAGTCTACAGAGCAGTTCTCTGAGGTGAGTACCATGTTCTTCATCTTAGAAATGAGGGTTCTAAAGCTTTGAGATGGGAAGTAAAGTTGTACAACTAGAACATAAGTCAGGTTGGCCTGGCTCAAACATCAGCAGTTGCACTCCAGAGTCTGAATGTTCTTAATCACTTATCTCATACGGTCTCATTAAATAAACAGTTTGGACATATTATAATAGATTTGACATTAAAAATCTATTTACATGGCTTTGGGCAGAAAGGAGGAAGGATCTCATTCTGCCTAGAAGGATGAAAAACAACCTGCATCTGGTCCTCAGGGAGAATGTTGTAAACACAATTCTTTTATTTTTCAGTTTGAGAAACTTCAGCCTCTTGTGGAGGAGCCTCAGAATTTAATTAAACAAAACTGTGAACTTTTTGAAAAACTTGGAGAATATCAATTCCAAAATGCGTAAGTATTTTTGCTTATTGACTAAATTTTTCATGTTCATTTAGTAAATATTTAAGCCAATTTATAGACCACCTATCAGAACTTTTTTTTTAAATAAATTTATTTATTTTATTTATTTATTTTTGGCTGCCTTGGGTCTTCCTTGCTGCACACGGGCTTTCTCTAGTTGTGGAGAGCAGGGGCTACTCTTCGTTGCGGTGCACGGGCTTCTCATTGTGGTGGCTTCTCTTGTTGAAGAGCACGGACTCTAGGCATGCGGGCTTCAGTAGTTGTAGCTTGCAGGCTCTAGAGCGCAGGCTCAGTAGCTGTGGTGCATGGGCTTAGTTGTTCCGCGGTGTGTGGGATCTCCCAGACCAGGGCTTGAACCCATGTCCCCTGCATTGGCAGGCGGATTCTTAACCACTGCACCACCAGGGAAGCCCCATCATAGAACTTTTAATCTTGAAAATAAAGTATCATTTCTAATCACTCTCCATCAAAAAAGACCAGAGAAAATGAAATAAAATAGTTGATGGGATGAAGAGGCCTATATTTGAGTGCAGTTTAAAAAATTGGGCTCTTAAGTCTAGGAGGAAAAATATCAAATCTTGGGATATAGGAACTGAGGATGCCATTTGAAAGTTAAGAAATAGTTTATGAGCAAACAAAATATAGCAATACTTCACAGAGCAGAAAATAGTATGTCTTCAGTAGCAGTAGCTCAATAAGATGATGGATTAATGTCCTGATTAAATAGAGCCTTATCTGTGGAAGTTAAGACAGGAAGGGACACATCATTTAGTTATTTATTGTTCAGCTTACACATGTTAGCACTCTTCTACCTATAGGTGCTAGGAATAACAACAATAAACAAGACATAGTCTCTTCCCTTGAGTAGATTATGGTCATACATTGGCTTTCAACGGTGATTAGCATTTTTAGTAAATGATTATTACATGCTAGATACCACATCAGGTTGATTGCATACTTTGTTCCTGTTAATTTAATCCTTGCACCATCCCTTTTGAGTCAGGTATATTTCCTTCCATTTCATGGGTTAGAAATTTCATCCATCTTTCAAATTAAGTACAGTGCTGATGTTTGTTAAGCTCTCAGTAGGTTTTATTGAAAGAAAGAAGCAATTAATAAATATTTTAATGTCACTGAATTACAATAAGGTAAGCCACTTAGATTATACAGCACAGGTGGATTCAAAGCTAGGCTTAATTAGTTGCTCAGGACAAGGTCTTCTCCCACATTACCCTGCCGACCTGGAGATGATAATTTTATGAATGGAAAGCCATCTTAGTGGATTTGGCCAAGTGATCTCTGCTTGACCTGATGTGTTAGAAAAAGACAGTTTCTTGCCTGGCTGAAAACACATGGATTATGTTGTTATAGGCTCATAGTTCGTTACACCAAGAAAGTACCCCAAGTGTCAACTCCAACTCTCGTGGAGGTCTCAAGAAACCTAGGAAGAGTGGGCTCTAAGTGTTGTAAGAATCCTGAATCAGAAAGAATGTCCTGTGCTGAAGACTATGTGAGTCTTTTAGAATATGATAAAGTTAATAATGATGAATTTTTGCTTTTAGATATTGACAAAGCTAACTTTCAGAAGCAAGGGTGGGCTAATGTGTGTGTGTTTGTGTGTGTGTGTGTGTGTGTGTGTTTTGTGTATATGGTAATGGCAGCCAGGATTTGGTCACCTGTATTATCCTGACCATCAGAAAGAGGTTTTAGATAAGATTCCAAAAATGATAAATTGTTTTGAAAAAATTCTGTGAATTTTTAATGTTCCATCCTGGGATTTTCTAAATTTTTACTTTCTTTGGATCTTTAATGTATCAGTATAAGACTATTTCTTCCCTACTCCAAGACATAGATCAGGATCCACCTCAAATTATTTAATCAATTATTTTCTCAATATATTATTCTTAAAATGTAGACATATTTAATTAAAAGAGAAGACTTCAAAGTCCCTTATTATTTGTAGTTCTAAAAATAAGCAAATCGTTGCCTCACATCAACCTAGGATTCTATGTTGCTAGTTAAAATATAACATTTGTTTTAGTCCTTTGGAAGGTAGGAGTTCATGGAAAACTTTTCATTATGCTTCCTTTGAACTTCTGCTCTCCTGCCTGATTTTAGCTGTCCTTGGTCCTGAACCGGTTGTGCGTGTTGCACGAGAAGACACCAGTGAGCGAAAGAGTTACCAAATGCTGCACGGAGTCCTTGGTGAACAGACGGCCATGCTTTTCTGCTCTGACAGTCGATGAAACATATGAACCCAAAGCCTTTGATGAGAAAACATTCACCTTCCATGCAGATTTATGCACACTTCCCGAGAATGAGAAACAAATCAAGAAACAAATGTGAGGAGTACTTCATTACTGCATGTGTTTGTAGTCTTGATAGGGAGAATTGTACATTAAAATGAGCAACTTTTCCTTAAGTAGTGATTATATACCTTAAATAGTTAAGTATTGACCTTATTAAGGAGATAAAAGTGTCAAGAATAAAATGGATAGCATTTTGTTTTCTTAGCAAAAGAAAAAAAATAGTACCATTCAGAATAATCTTGTGGATAAAAGCTGCAGTAGAATAACAGCTTAGGCTAGGTCCAGTAGAAAAAACTGAACTGATGCATTTTTGCAGATAGCAAATTAGTTAGTAGAAATCATATGAAAATTTAATTCTAGGCATGAATGGTTATTTTCAGTTTGTTCTATGGCAACGCACAGACAAGGCAACCCCTCAAGATCTGACTTTTGAGAATGGATTAAAAATATCTGGGATTTCGATTTCTGAGGCATGACTCCCTATTGCTGTCGCAAGGGGTTATAATTGCATGAAATTTAGCAACATAAATTTGCTATTATCTCTGGTGGATTCTGATCATGGACATAGACTTAAAAGTAATATTTCAAAACCTGTCATGCCCATATGACTCTTTCTCTGGCACTATTGTCTCTGTAGATGTAAATGAAAGAGAACCACCCACTCCCATGAATTGGATAGTTTTATTTCCTATGGCTGTTCCACTATTAACTTTGAATGGGGCAAATTACAAAAAACAAATATAAAGATTCTCAGATTAGAAACTTTTAAAATGGAGCCCAAGATAAGTAAGTTTTTCAGGGTCATTTTTAACTCCTAAATTTTTAAACTTCCATATGGCATAACTTCCAAAATCTGAATAACATATAAATGCAATGACATCACCCTTTCCAGTGATTTACTGAAGAATGATTTGTTGAGATTTACTGACACTACAAATGTTGAGCAATTTACATTGATTACCTAATTTGATCCTTCCACTGACCCTGCAAAGGTGGATTTTATTATCCTCATTATGCAGATGAGACTATTGAAGCTTATAATGGTAAGCCTGGGCCTCAGGTCCAGAGTTGTCTGGCTTTAAGAAGTAGCATCTTAAGTAGCAGCGCTACCATTTTTACCATCTCCATTTTTCTGTAGTGAGTAAACTTTTTTTCTGTTTTTTTTTTGTTTGTTTGTTTTTTGTTTTCATTCAAATGCAGTGCACTTGTTGAGCTGGTAAAACACAAACCCAAGGTAACAGAGGAACAACTGAAAACTGTTATGGGGAATTTTGCAGCTTTTGTAGAGAAGTGCTGTGCAGCTGATGAGAAAGAGGCCTGCTTTGCTGTGGAGGTACTGGAGTTGTTTGTCTTCATTTTCATATGTCTAATTTCCTTTGCTGTTGCATTTGATCAAGCTAGGGGTTAGTGGTTGAAGTATCTGAAAGACATTATGTACATGTAGAACAGGAATCTTATTCTTCATACAATTGTCTTACCAAATGACTGAAATAGCTCTTTTTTCTTTTAAATCTCCTGCTGCACTGTAGTTTATTACTAAGTGTTTGTAATGTTTGTTCTGTTTCTAAAGTTGTGATGTTTATGAATATAGATAGAAATATTTCTAAAGCCTGAGATCTTTTGGTAGAGACATCATCAAACCAAAACATTAATTTATTTAAACATTTTCTTGAAAATGCTGGTTTGTGATTTGGTTGAATCTGAATGTTTATTTTACAGGTTAGCGTGGAAATTTATATTTAGATGTCTGAATCATTTAATATTCCCCCTATGACTTGACAGTAATTTTTTTATTCCTTTGGGGGCAATGATGCTGGTGAGCTTCCTTCTAGAGATTCTAGTACTAAACTGTTATTAAGGGATGTGATGTACGTAAAATTACTTTGTAATCACCAATGGCTGTATAAATGTTACTTTTGTATCCTAATAGTGGTGCTAATGTTTTCCCCACATCTGTCATTTCTTTGTATTTAGGGTCCAAAACTTGTTGTTTCAACTCGAGAAGCCATAGCCTAAAAAGAACACAACCACAAGCATCTCAGGTAACTGCACTTTAGATTTTGTTAAAAAACTAATTTTAATAGTATTATTAAAATAGCAAAGATCAACTGACCAGTGCTAACCACTGTTCTAAACTGATTATATATATTAACTTCTTTACTTCTCAAAATAGTTGCCTGAGTTGAGTACCATTATTATTCCCATTTTGCAGATGAGAAAATGAAGGCATAGATCAAGAAATAGGTTAAATAATTTACCCAAGGACTACCCAACCAGTGAGAGGCAGAGCTAAAATTAAAAATTCAAACCAGGGCTTGAGAGTTAACCACTGGCCTGTTCTGACCCAATGTGACACAGAAGACAGAGTCATTCTACTACGTACTGGCTCAGGAGTGGGAAACTTTAGGCAATAGGCTGGCCCATATGAAAGTGAATTTTTGTATGTGCGAAAACAGTTCAATATCAATGATTTCACATGGTTCAACCATATAGCTCAAGAACAAATTAATTGGAGAATATGATAGGTCTACTTTATGTGAACTTTTATTACAAGTAAATAATTTGCCACTAACTTTCCAATGTGTCAACATGCTGAGCTTTAAGAGAATTTCTCTTCTTATGACAAAAAGGCCCACTTTAAAATTTAGATGTTTAAACATAAACATGTTTTACCCATTTTGGTATAGTATTTTGGGGGAAATTATAATAAAAAATAGAATGAACTTCCTTTTTGAAACAATTTGTCCAACTATTTTTTAACATGAATTATTTTCATATTTTTTTAACTCTGATGTTTATTCCACTATTAGATTTTAACTTGCTCTTTGCCTATATGGTAATACCTTCATATTGTGCATTCAGGAAAGGAACCAACTTCATATCTTTGCAAATTTGGGCATTTCAATATGTGATTTGTTTTAGTCCTAAATGGCAAGATTTTCTTCCTAGAGGTCTAACTTTGAGAAGACAACTTTTTTGTTTGTAACTAACTTAGGTAAGAAGTAGGTGTTGGGAATTCCCTGGCAGTCCAGGGTTACGACTCCACGCTTCCACTGCAGGGGACACGAGTTTGATTCCTGGTCCGGGAACTAAGATCCCACAAGCTGCACTGCGTGTTGTGGCAAAAAAAAAAAAAAAAAAAAAAAAAAGTAGGAGTTAAGTAAATGACCCTGAGAGCTAATGATGAAAAGCCTGTGTGACAAAGAGAGGACTTTACAATCCTTATTGCTGTGTCCTCTCCCCTAGCCCAACAGAAGAATTCAGCTGACATGAGTCTAGGACAGGCTTGAAATGTTTTCATCGGTGGAAATTGCAGAAAGGCAATCTAAGCAATTTGGCATTCATTTGAAGAGATTTGAAAAAACACATGCCATTTTATAATCTGTAATTATATTTATTTTTTGTTTTTCAGCCCACCCTGAGAGTAAGAGGAAAAAAAGAGAAATGAAAACTCAGAGCTTATTCATCTGTTCTTCTTTGCTGTTGGTGTTAACCAACACCCTGTCTTAAGAACACAAATTTCTTTATTTTGCCTCTTTTCTCTGTGCTACAATTAATAAAAAAATGAAAAGAATCTAACATAATTGTCCATGACTGTTATTTTTCAAAGATGTGTTGCCATCCTGAAAATTTTGTAGGTGCTATGAAAGTTCCACTGTTCTCTCCCCATTTCAGTGGAGGATTTCTAGTTCCTTATGGGTTAATTATGTAAAAGAAACATTAATACTGCTCTGAGTTATGGATTATAAGCATTCAATGTAATATTTTAACATTATGATAATTCTGGATAAAACAGTAGAAAATGTGGTATAGGTAAGGCATACAAAACATGGCTTCTTCTTACAACTAAGACTCAATAATAAAGGTGGGGGACCAAAAAGATAGAGAGGATTGTAAGGATAT
This sequence comes from Hyperoodon ampullatus, assembly GCF_949752795.1. Taxonomy (NCBI): domain Eukaryota; kingdom Metazoa; phylum Chordata; class Mammalia; order Artiodactyla; family Ziphiidae; genus Hyperoodon; species Hyperoodon ampullatus. Next base: position 51,196,334 of record NC_136914.1, on the reverse strand, counting down.
AGTAGTACTCCCTTATCTGCAGGATATAAGTCCCAAGACTCCCAGTGGATGCCTGAAACTGCAGAGAGTACCAAATCTTATATATACTGTGTTTTTTTCCTGTACATACCTACCTATGATAAAGCTTAATTTATAAATTAGGCACAATAAGAGATTAACAACAGCTGATAATAAGATAGAACAATAGGGGCTTCCCTGGTGGCGCAGTGGTTGAGAGTCCGCCTGCCGATGCAGGGGATGCGGGTTCGTGCCCCGGTCCGGGAGGATCCCACATGCCACGGAGCGGCTGGGCCCGTGAGCCATGGCCGCTGAGCCTGCGCGTCCGGAGCCTGTGCCCCGCAACGGCAGAGGCCACGGCAGTGAGAGCCCCGCGTACCGCAAAAAAAAAAAAAAAAAAAAAAGATAGAAGAATGATTACAATATACTGTAATAAAAGTTATGTGAATGTGGTGTCACTCTCTCAAAATACCTTATCGTACAATTTTAATGCTTTTTCCATCTTAACTAAGCACTTATCACGCACTGTGGCCATAACTTTTGCAGTTTGCAGTGTGAGAGCAAGACTAGCATGAATATCTTTTTCCTTCTTCACAATTTCACAGATAAAAGATATGTCCTTTACATAGATCTTAACACCCTCGGTATACAATTCTTTTTCTTTCCATATTAAGTTGAGAATTTTCACCTTTTCACTTAAAAGGAGCACTTTATGGCTTCTTTTTGGCAGACGTGAATTGCCAGCATCACTACCCTTGTACTTTGGGGCGATTATTAAGTAAAATAAGGGCGACTTGAACACAAGCACTGTGATCCCATGACAGTTGACCTGATAACTGAGAGGGTTACTAAGTGACTAACAGCTGGGATATGCTGGACAAAGAGATAATTCATGTCCAGGGCAGACAGCACGAGATCTCATCATGCTATTTGGAACAGTGTGAAATTTAAAACTTATGAATTATTTATTTCTGGAATTTTCTATTTAATGTTTTTGGACCATGTTGACCTGAGTAACTGAAATGGCAGAAAGTGAAGCCATGGATAAGGAGGACTAGGGTAGTTAACTGAATTAGAAAACAAAGTGATCCTAGAAGAAATTTAAGACAGTTTAGGATGACAATACAAAAAGAATGTAAGAAGTTTAACAAGTTTGGAGAAACATTATTGGAAGAGAGATTTAAGAGGTCCGGACAAAGGTACACTAATGAATAATTAAGATATCTTGAACTGAGGAAGTGCAACAGTTAGAAGGTGAAATTTTCTTATAAAAAATTAAGATGTTATACTCAATACTGAGCCTATTTTCCCTGTTCCTAGAGGTTGCCACTGATATTAGATCATTGTCTATCAATTACATACTTAAAAATCATTTATAACCTTATTGGTTTGTGTATTTTTAAAATTTTTTAAAAAGTTGGTTTTATACTGTACATACTATTCACAACTTGCTTATTTTGTCCCTAATAATAATGCTTTACAATTTTAAGTATGATGCTTACAAAGATTTTTGTACCAAGTTAAAAAAGGCTCCACACTCCCTCCCTATTGACCCTCAACCCCTGTTTTGACCTGAAGTTGACTGTATCAAATGCTTTTCCACATTTGTTGCTATCATCAAAAAGCTCAAAGAGAGCCTTTAAGGGGAGAAATGGAGATGGTGGGCTCATGGAAAGTCCTGGAGTCAGACCTAGAAAATTTTGATTAAGACATTTCCACAGAACTGGATCCACATGGGACCAGGATCTACATGCCCTGTGTGGATGGCATTGCAGCCCAGGCACTGAAAGGGGACTTGAAAATTTTGGAGAAAGACTCTCCAGAATGCAGAACTCCAAGAGCCTGGCTTCCCTGCTGCACACAGTGTCAATCAGATTCCTGAGGGGAATTCAGACACTTGAGTCTAAGAGTGATCCAGGAGCCCAAGGCCCTCTCTGGTTCTGAGAGGTTGACCTGGCAAGCGCAATTTCCAGTCAAAATATCATTTGCCAATGTTACTTGGGTCAACTCCATTCCCCCTCTACCCACTTAAGTAAGGTTATGACTGATGAGTTTTGTGTGACTCACATTGGACACAAGAGGAGTTTGGGGTCTGGGCCCTTAACTGACCCTTAGGCTTGAGCTGCATGTGTGGTTCCATCCAGCAGCTCTTTGTTGTTTGTGTCCCGATAGGGCAGCCTCTGTTTACAGTACACAAAGATGGTAGGGGTCTGGCAGGTGTCCTTTATTCAATGTGCTCCCTGATGCTGGCACCCAGGGTGGTCACTCTAATTCCTCCACAACCTCCACATAAAGCCTCTGATAGTCTTTAGGGGTGGATATATCTATCTCTTCCAAGGGCTTTGGAGATCATTCCTCCATAATGCCCCTGGACCCTGCCAGTCAACATCCTCTCCTGCCTTCATCACCGTGGTTACATTGTGCTCCCCTGGGTTGGTCTTGAGCCCTGCCAAACACCCCTTGCAAGAATAGGGTCACTCTTCTTGCTTCACCCCAGGTCTCTCACCCATCCTCCCAGTTGGTGGTTGTGTGTGGAATCCAGGAGTGCAGTTAACATTGAAAGAGATCACATTCTAAAAATGCAGTGATTCTGATCTAAGAGTTCAGGAGAAAACATGGTTGGAAGATGTGTTGATCTATATGTATGCTAAGAAAGTTGTAATGGTGAGTTTAAGATAACCAGAGACTTGCATTTGTGGTTATCATCAGTGAAGCACAATAATAACATTTAAGAGAGTCATTGGAAGCCAGAATTCATGGTGATATGCTGGATGCTAAATCATCATGAATAATGATGTAACCAGATTAAATTAAAGAAATGAACTGAGAACTATAGTGGCAAGAGGATTTATTTGTTTCAATGCAAATAAGCTCCAAGGAGCCATCACATCATGAGAAATAACAACATTTTTACCTTTTTTGTTGAGATGGTAGGTATAAAATTAGCCAGGAAGGAGATGCATTTGACAATACAGAAGATAGTACCAAAACAGAGGTGGTACCTGGACCTGAACAGGAAGATATGGTGCCAGGACATTAGGAAGAATCTTCATGTTCATTGAGCAGACAATGAGGAAGTATGTATCTATCACTTCTCTGCTCATTATTCTAAATCTTAATTGATAAATTAGTATACTTCACATAGGCCCATGCTGGTGCTGCATAAATCCAGAGGACATCATTACTGTAGAATAAAATGTGAAGGGTGCCTTCCAGAGTTGAACAACATGAGCTCAGTTATTTTTATTACTATTGTTAACATTTTAGAGATTTGGTTTATGAAGGGGCAGCTGAGAGTGTGATAAGACTGCTGTTTTATAACTGATGTGTTGGATATATGGGAATTACACATGAATCACATCATTTCTACCTTACCGTCTCATCTAACAACTCTCTTTGTTCCTCTTAGTCACTATATTAAGTGACTCACTATAGTTTCAATATTTTTTTCACCTTTCCTTTGATACTCTAATCAGTTTCCACTTCATACTATTCATGAACACACCATGCTTTTTCATGCATGCTTTTCCCTTCTACCTGGTATGTCTTTCTCTCTCTTGTTTATCCGCTTAATTCAACTCAAAGGTCACCTTCTTTGAGGAAATTTCCCTGCATAGAGTTAGTTATTTCCTTCTCTGATGCCCCATTCATTCTTTGAACTTGACTTATTACAGGATTTATATTTTATTATAATTATGGTAGATCTTATATCCATTTTAAATATGTGAAATCTGAGTCCTAGAGCTGGAATTTAAACACACATGGTTCTGACTCCTGGGAGCAGGTCCATTTAATAGTATCAGTTCATTTATATATCTCTCTCTTCAACTAGATATTGTTTCTCACCAGAGGGGACCATGAATTAGAAGTCTGTGCATCTCCCTTGGCACTAAGCATAACCTGATATATAATGGATATTCAGTAAAAATTACATGAATAAATTGACATGCTATGGGGTGTAAATGTTCTAAACTACAAATCACAGAATCCTGACTTACAGCAATTTCCTGGGCTTCCAAAATAGTAGGTATAGTAAATTGAACTTTATGTTAATTTGAATCATGAAAGTTTATGTTTTAATATACTAATAGTGATACATTTTATTTGTAAAATGTTAAATAATGAAAATTCCCTCAAATTAAAATAATCAAGAACTGCATATTTAAAACTGATAGACCTGGTAATGTTCCATATGATGGTGTCACTTTTGCATCAGTCCAACTAATCCAAAAGTATCCAAATTTTCTCTCCTATGTGAGTAACTGATGAATAAATACATGAATATTTGCATGACACCAAAGAAAGTGCTTTAGCACTTTGAGATCTATCTTTTGGGAAGGGTAAGTTTCTGACTAATGAAAAATTTTATATCCATAAAATGTTACATATGATGGTTGATATATATGTGGATTAATAACCATTTTTTCCATTTTATTTAATTTGTGTGAAACATGTATAATTTCTTCAGCACTAGACTATAAGCAATTACTTGGACAATTTCTGAAAAATGCTGCATCAAATGAACAGATCACTTTTAGAATATTTATTCTTTTATCTCCTCTCAGGTTTTACTCAGTTCAGTTTGTTGCAAATTTCTTCATTCATTCAGTTGATGCCTGGATTCTAGGAACTGGTTCCTTAAAAAAGCTGAACTTAAGAATCTCAAGAGAAGAATTGAATTAAGGAGCACTATGACTGGAGAATAAGGAGTAGGATGACTGAGGGTGTTGTAAGTGACAGAGAGAGGAAGCCCATCCTCTTTGGGTGGGCTGAATCCTCACCCACCTCAGATGGAATAATTCGGTTGGTGATTTGAGAAGCCACACAGTTGAGTATCAGGAGTCACAAACATCTTCCAGTGATGGAAGGGGCATCAACAAGGCAGATGAACACCCTAAAGTTTCAGATAAGTTTAGCCCATGTCATTGGGCTCAGCTCTAGGGCACTGAAGCAGAAGTGGTAAGGGAGCAGAGTGCAGAGTTAGCTCCAGCAGCTGGTAAGAAGAATGTGTGCCCAAACTAAGAACGCCTCTGCACTGTGGGAAAGATGCTCCCTTGATTTCTTTTTTATTGTAAATTGCAACAAGGAAAAAAATGTAGAACTCCGCAGCCGTATTCAGATATTCACTCCACTGCTTCTTCCCAGTGCTGAAGGATCGGCTCTTCTACATTCAGAACCGTCTTGGATGAGAGAGCTGGCCTCCCTAACTTTGTGATGGGGTGAACAACAGATGCATTGCTTGAGGTAAAACTGATTCAGTGCAAGAACGATTATGAGGTATTGAGGATGGGAATGGAGATGTGCTCTGACCCATTTTATTACCTTTCTCATGACAGAAATTGTGAGGCCACAGCACAATCCACTCACAAGATTTCTTTCCTCCCACAGAATACTGGAGAGCACATATGTTCTCATTCTTTTTCAGGAACATCAAAAGTAAGCTACATTTTTCTAAATACAGAGAACCTGTTTAGAATGAGGTAGTTTATGTTCTGAGGTGCAGTGTGATTGGCTTAAGGAACAATAGATAATAATTCTATTTTTTATTCTATATATTTCTCATGAAAATAATGCATGTTTACAGGTGTACGAGTGTGTGTGTGTGCTTTAGTCAGCTTGGACTGCCATAACAAAATACCATAGACTAGGTGGCTTAAACAACAGAAATTTATTTTTCTCATAGCTCTGGATGCTGGAAAGTCCAAGATAAGTATCTAGTAGGGTTCAGTTTCAAGTGAGTGTTCACTAGGTGGCTTGCAGATGGCCACCTTCTCACTGTGTCCTCACAGGTGGAAGAGAGAGAGAGAGAACACAAACGCAAGAGTGCTCTCTGGTGTCTCTTCTTATAAGGACACTAATTCCATCCTGGGGCCCGTTGCTCATGACCTCATCTATGGCTGATTACTTGCCAAAGGCCCAGTCTCCAAATACTATCTCACTGGGGGTTAGGCCTTCAACAGATGAGTTTTGAAAGGACACAAACATTCAGTCCATAAGAGTGTGTGAAACCTCTGGACCATGTAAGGGATTTTTCTGAATCTCCTATGAGGATCAGCCATCTCTCCACCTTGCTAAGGAAAGGGAGTGTCTGGCAGTTATGCTGATGATGGCATAAGGCCAGAGAACCCTTTTTGTTATTTCTCATATTCTGCCTTGGCTATAGCAGCTGGGAAGAGGGGAGTCGTGTTAAGTATTTCCTCATCAGAGAAAGTATATGTCATTACAACAAAGTATTTAGAAAGTGCTATTTTTTTCTGTGTAATTTATTGTTCTAGGACTTTTGGGAGATGCTCTCAAAGTATGTTTCCCTGAAATAGTTTATAATCTGTTTGGGTATATGGACCAGTTCTGCTGTTTTAAGGACCCATGCTTAAGCTAGCAGGAGCAGTCCACCCATCTAAGGAGAGATGATGTAAGCAGAACATAGATTTTTGTGACGTTAATTTATGATTGGCCCCTGACTTACTTTGCTGTATCTCTGCTTGACTTATATGGGTGTTTTACTTCACCTTGTCAACTTTGAGGCACTCTGTTCTTTCAGGTTTGGCAGGCAGATTGTTGTCTTCTCTGACTCTGATCCCTCTCTTTCTGTTCCTGGTGTGGATGAGAGGAAAAAATGCCTCCCCCCGCCCAAAGAGGCAAAATCCCTTTGATGAAGGAAAACTGTTCCCTTTCTCTTTCTCTCTCTTCCTCTTCCTTCCTCCCTGCCTCCCTCCCTTCCTTCCTTCTTTCCTTCTTTCCTTCCTTCCTTCCATTGCAAAATACGGCGATAACTTTTGGAGGCCAGCAAATGTGAAAAGTGGCTTCTGCCCTGGAGTATGATTTAGATAGGCTCACATTAAACAAAGGGAGAGATGGTTTTCTCTGCCTGAAAACAGTAATAGGAAGAGGAGTGGAGGGGCTGAGGCCAGCCGAGAAAAGATAAGAAAGGAGTAGGGAAGAGAAACCAGGAAAGGAAGAGGTTGTTCAGCACTCTACGTGAGATGTCAGGTGGTGTTGCTACAACCTGAAAAGGACTTTTCATGTTTGATTTCAAATATCTTGATACACACTTGTGTTGGGGGGTTCTTTACAAAAGTGACTGAGGGGTACCCAACATAAGGTTCAGGATAAGAGATAGCATATGTAGGAGAGAAGATAAAGCACAGGTAAAGAGAACCCAGCAGGACAAGAAAGTAAGAGCTAGAGGTGTCCAGGATAAATGCAAGTAGTCCTTCCCTACTCCTTGATTCTTAGAAATCTGGAGAGGGTGGTGGTGGTAATTCTGGTGGCTTTCTGTAGGTGGCATCAGTATTGGGCTAAATGTAATTAAATTTTAGGTGACAAGAAGACCCTATTGGACTGGAGGACTTTGGAAACATTCTTCCTGCTAGAATTTGGCTTATATGTGCTCTATGGAGTGTGTGGGTTTTTTTTGTCTTTTTTTTTTTTTTTTTGTGGTACTCGGGCCGCTCACTGTTGTGGCCTCTCCTGTTGCGGAGCACAGGCTCCAGACGTGCAGGCTCAGCGGCCATGGCTCACGGGCCCAGCCGCTCCACAGCATGTGGGATCTTCCCGGACCAGGGCACGAACCCATGTCCCCTGCATCGGCAGGTGGACTCTCAACCACTGCGCCACCAGGGAAGCCCTATGGAGTGTGTTTTTAAGCATTATGGCTTGCAAACAAACTCATCATCTTCCATGAGGATCACCTAACCATGATCCTAGGTACTGTCGTCTTCTCATATCTATCTCAGGGCCTCTAGACCCTGACTATCAGAGAAAATATGAAAGTAAACATTTCAGTAGTGATCTCTGGTTAGAAGGGTATGAGAGATGTGTCATTCAAATATGTCAAATGAGTGAGTGAGTACAGTGAGTGCATAAATCCTGACTGCAAAAATCTGATTCAGTGCCACTCAATTTCTACTTATAAAGGTTCTGCTTTGTGCCAGACATTGTGCTAGGCACTGCAGGAGTCATGAAGGTGAGTCCTTGAATCCAAGAAGTCAACTATTTAGGAAGAACTGCCTAAGCTTGCAAATGGCTGTGATGTAAGGTCAAATGAAATGTACCAAGAGAAAAAAACCTAAAAGATGTTACAGGTCGCCAAAAGTGAGAACATTCTTCTCTAGTTAGGGAGTAATCAGAGATACAGTCATGGAAAATTATTTGATATCGACCTTAAAGGATGGATAAAATTTTTACAAGCATTGTTGAGAAAGGGGAAGAGAGATTAACCACAGTCCCCCTCCCCGCCAAGCTTCCAAACACCCAACCACTCAACCCAAGAACAAAATAGAGCCCAGAAGGAATAAGTAGTCCAGTATTGTCTGAAGAGAAGGCATTTTCTAGCAACCACATGTATAGCTTAATTGCTTTGAAGAAAAGTACCTCTAATATTTAACACTAATAGCAATGCTAACATGCTAATAAAAATTATTGTCTTTTAAAAATGTCTGTTAGGTATCAAACGTTTTAAATACATTATTCCATCTATACACAAAAAACTTCAGGTGAATATTATCATTTTCATTATATACATGAGAAAATTAAGAATCAAAGAGATTAAATTACTTGCCCAAAGTCATATGGTTAATAATTGTTACAGCCAAGATTAACATCTGCCTGATACAAAAGTCCAGTTTACCATGCTAAGCTGTTTCTGAGCAGTTTCATAGATTTATTGAAAAGTAAGCAATCAGAACTAGAGCAATGGAAACACATTTGATGTAAACTGTGCACTTTGGACAACACTTTGAGCAATGACACATATACATCATGGGTTGTTTGCAGTTAGTAGACAAACTCTGGTTCACAGCTCCTCTTTATTGCTTGTCTTTTAAAATTGGGTGTTTCTCAGGGTACCTCTTTTCACTACCATCTCTCTTTCTCATCCCATCACGTGGCTATAATAACTATCTAAAAGCTGATGATTCCTGAATTTCCATCTCCAGCTTTGATCTTGTTGCAGAGGTTAAGAAGTACTATTCAACTGCCCATCAGCTGCTCTAGTGGAGGTCTTACTTCAAACTTGCAAACCAGGGTGTTCTGCTTAATAATTACACTAAGTTAACAGGCATAAACCAGAGTGGACTGGTCACTCTGCCTTAAACTTCGATATATGCAAACCTGAACACACATTCAGTAAGTAAGTCCTTTTGATTTTAACTCATTCATATCACTTACATTCATCCACAACTCTCATTCCTAGTAGCACTACCCTCATCCAGGACACTTACTGGACCATATTATTATAAAAACTTCCTAACAGTTCTCTTTATCACAATCTTGTCTCCTTTTATAATAAAGAGGTGGTTTCAGAGCACAAATGTGATTTTTATTAGCTCCCTTTTGTAGTCTCTGTTATTTTAGGATGAAGCGTAAACTTGATTTAAAAGGTCTTTGAGATGTGGCCCCGCTCACTTTGCCAGAAATTCCCTTTATAGAGTAAGTTTCCTCATCTTTAAACTTTGTATCTCATTGCAGTTGCATTTCTTCCAGTTCCTTAAATATACTGTGCTGGCCCTCACTAGTGGGCCTTTCCACGGCTTTCTAATTTGCTTTGGACACTTCCCTCCGTCTTTGTTTGGCCCACCTTCAGTTTTTCTACTGGTCCCCACTAAGAGGTTGCTTCCTCCAGGAAGCCTACCCTGACTCCCTCCAAAGATGTCAGGTGTTCCTCTTCTTACTCTACTTATCACTGCATCTATCACACCGTGTTGTGATTGTTGATAATAACTGTCTGTCTCTCCTGTTATATGGTAAACTCAGTAAGAACAGGGGTGGTGCCTGTTTCTTGTTGCTGATTATTTCTATCAAAGAACAGTGCCTGGTATGCAGACTTCCTCTTTTTGTTGAGTGAATAAATAAAACTCCCATCTATTAAGTGCCATTCTGCAAAAGGCCATATTCTTAGCCCTTTCCACTCATTAATTTATTTAATCATGAAAGAATTCTGTCACTCTCATTATTTTATAGATGATGAAAATTAAGCTCAGAAAAATTAAACAACTCATCCAAAGTTATGTAGCTGATAAGTGGTAGGGCAAAAATTCAACCCTGGTCCCCAAGCCCTCATGTTGCACCATGACACTGTACTGTCCTACTGATAATATGGCAGTAATGAGTTAGTGCATTTAGTTGAATTTCATACAAAGTCTGATGTCTTTTGTCTATGGCCCTGTTAACTTCTGTTGTGCAATTTAGGGAAAAGTCACCTCCTTGAATACTCTGTAGTTTGAGAAGAATATTTGTTATATTTGCAAAATGGAATGAATTTGCAAGTTTTCCCCCCTTTTTCCACCCAAAAGAGGTCTGTGTCCTTGAACATAAAACACAAATAATCCCTGTGCTGTTAATTATTAGCAAGTCGTCCCATTTGGAACATAAGGAAATAAAGTAACAGATATACCAACAGAAGATTACTAGTTAACAGGCATTGCTAGAGAAGACTATAAAAGAATTTCAGCATGATTTTCAATATTCTGCCGCCATCATCATCACCAACAACGAAATAACTAGCAACCATGAAGTGGGAGGTATCAATTTTTTTAATTTTTCTACTAAATTTTACTGAATCCAGAACAAGGCAGAAAAATGCATATGGAATAGGTAAGATGTCTTCTGCTTTTCTTTTGTCTTTTTCCTATATGAAAATTCTTAAATTTGCTTTTATTCATTTGCCTTGATTTATTTATCGTACTTACTGTTCGACACAGAGGAAAAATATTTAATTGGTGAATATCATTAAATGAATGATAAACTTGTATATTTATAAGAGTACAACAGTTTTACAAAATCATGGCAGTGCTTAACGTTACCTGTGAATAGTTCAATGGTTCCAAGAAATTGGAAGATATAAAATCTGAATTTTAGTGTTGTCTACTATAAGTTATTCTCATTAACTTTATTCCTTAGTTTCTTAGTTTTCTCAAGTACAAAATTAAGATGCTTGGATACATGATTCCTAATGTCCTCTCAGTTCTAAAATTGTATAGTTTTAACTTAGACATAAACATTTACATCTAACGATTACTTTCCTGATTGCAGTTGAAAATATCATTTCTCATGAAGTTTATCTTGCTTTCCAGCTTCCATATTGGATTCTTCCCCATGCTCTGCAGAGATGAATTTAGTTGACCTGTAAGTTTTGCTTGTATAAATGCACTTTAAATATGCAAAGCAATGAAAATTTTAGTTAAGTAATTGAATAAAGTTGGATAGCCCTATGAGTTCTTAAAAGTGTGAAAGCAAACTAGACAATGCTAAGAAAAGTTATTTATGTTGATTATCAAATTGATATTGAAGAGGTTGAACTGTTACCCCATGCCTTAGATATTAACCCCAAACTGTAGATTCCTTGTAAAGAGATGGGACAAACAAAATCAGATTTTAGAAACTGAAGAATAATGTCTGATTGATGGCAACTATGTATGAATTCAGGAATTTTTCTCATCAATACCAATTACCATATTCTCTATTCTGAATACTATTTAATCCTAGCAGCACATAATGGGAGGTAAAATGTTCTATTTTTGGTTATTTGTAGAAGGTATGTTGTTCTCTTGAATGCTATCTTTCTTTCCCACACTTCTGAAGTTTCCAATAAGGAATTTAAAGTCGTGTGTTACAGATACTGGTTGCACACAGAAACCTGCAAAAGCATCGCTTTGGGTCAATCCATGATCAGACCTTGATCACGTTGGTAGTAGACACAGGTAGAGGTCTAATGACAAATTCTTTGCTTAAAAGAAAACAAAAAACAAAAAATTACAAAAGCTATAAATACCTTCAATTATGGAGACATTGCAGTGGGTGGATGACCATAAAAGGAGGAACCACTCTTAGGGGAAATCCACTTATTTTCATTGTTAACAGATATATATATATATTTATGGGGGAAGGGGACAAGAAGAAGACAGACATTTCTTCCTGGATGGCTAAAATTTCACATACTTTTTTAGCAAAAGTGATCTCCTAAACAGGTCACAACAAAACAGACAATAAAAACAAACAAAAACTAACCTTGAGAAAAAAATTGATAAGTCTGTTCCTTAAGCATTCATATGTATTTTTGTTTCAGAGCTACCATATTTTTTGCCCAGTTTGTTCAAGAAGCCACTTACAAGGAAGTAAATCAAATGGTGAAAGATGTATTGACTGTAATAGAGAAATCCACTGGCAGTGAGCAGCCTGCAGGGTGTTTAGAAAACCAGGTGAGTGAATAATAATATATTTTTTAAAAAGCACTGTGATATTTGACCAAAACTCAGCATGCAGAAGGGAAGATGCAGGGACTGCATAAGAAATAAATACATTTAAATATCTCAAGACCTGTTTTATGAAAGGAGGTTTAGGTTAATTCTGATTTGCTGGAGAGAGCAGAGGAGAAAACAATGGGTGTCTATTGTAAAGAGACAATATAAGCATGGTGACTAAGAGCTAAGGTTCTGAAATCAGAGTATCTGGATGACCATGGGCATATTACTTAACTTCATTGAGCTTTAGTTTCCTTATATATAAAGTGAGGAAAAATAATAACTTCCATTTCTAGGTTGTCATGGAGATTGATATGATAATGGTAGCAGGGGTTAATTTTTATTAAGCACACAATGTGACAGGCATTATTCTCAGGAGTGTTACATATCCATTGATAATCAAAATACTTTGTGACATGGAACATAGCATTGATGAATCAGAATCAATGTCCAGTGAGCCAAGAGACCCTGGCTGGGGCTTATTGGTAGAATATCAGCTTTGCTTGCAAATATTAATTTATTAAATCTTTACCATAATCCTAGGAGATAGATGCTAATATTTCAGTTGGAGAATGTGAGGCAGAGAGAGGTTAAACAACTTTCTTAAGGGAGCCCAGAACCAGGATTTAAATTATGTCATCTGGCTCCAGAACTGACACCCTCAGTGACTTCATTATACTATACACTATAGTGAATGTGAGGTGCATAGCACAGATTAGGGTTGACAGATTTAACAAACGAACAACAACAAATTTGAATTTCAAATTCAATTCAACTTAAATTTAAATTTCAGATAAACAGTGACTACTTTTTTTATTATAGGATATCCTAATGTAGCAGATTAATAAATAACAGTTATTAGTGTTTATTATTATCTCAATATAGAAAAGAATTAAGAACTTTAAAATGATTAGAGCTACCAGTTCTGGGACAAAATGCCCAGAGAATCCTCTGACATGATGGAGCTAGTGAAGTAGCCAAAAAATGATGTATCTGCAATATTGTAAAGGAGACGCCCTTTAAAGATATAAAGTACTTTACAACTCTGAAATTGATGACTTAAATAAAAATCCCTGATAGGCATCTCTATTTTTAGCTTGACACGTGAAATAAACAAAATACATTTTATATTGCAACTTAACATCCAATGAGACATCCAAGGTGCTGTTACAGATTAGTGATTTACCATTGTAAACTTAAAGGCATGCTTTTTAGGTGGATTGGGAACTGGAAGTCTTAGTTAAGATTTCCAGGATTCTCTAAATATTAGCAGTTATAAAAGCTAAATTAAAAGTTTCCTGAGATGAATGAACCACACGTATTCCTCAGAGGCATTCATCAGACTAGTGGTGTCATCACCTGATTTTGGTAAAGCTAAGGCAAACAAGAAGGATTTTAAACACTTACAATGTACATTTTAAAACTTTTTTTTTTTTTGATCTTAGTTCCCTAACCAGGGATTGAACCCAGGCCACAGCAGTGAAAGCGCCAAGTCCTAACCACTGGACTGCCAGGGAATTCCCTAAAACATTTTAACCAAATCTATAATTAGACCCATTAAAAGTATTTGAAGCTATTTTTATTCAGTTTCAAAATATTTTGATTTTTATGTGAAAATAATATCCAATTTTATATCAGTGTCTCATAATAAGAATGCCAGATGGAGTATCTATGTCCCCCTTTTAAGATAAAATAATTTTGTCTAATAGGCATGTGTATTATTTAAGGTTGAAAACTAAATTCCATTTTCCAAACACATAAAAGAAAGCTATCCCATCAGGCTGAAACTAAATATATTGAAATTTGTAGGGGGAATTATTTTCCTAATCTACCATTCTGACTTTAAATATTAGAAAACTTTTCATGTGTTTTACAGCATTTTTAGGTAAAATTAGTTGTCTTTCATTAAAAATAAATCTTATAGGTATCTGCCTTTCTGGAAGAAATTTGCCATGAAAAGGAAATTCCTGAAAAGTATGGGCTTTCAGACTGCTGCAGCCAAAGTGGAGAGGAAAGGCATGACTGTTTCCTAGCACACAAAAAGGCCGTTCCAGCATCCATCCCACCTTTCCAAGTTCCAGAACCTGTCACAAGTTGTAAAGCATATGAAGAAGACAGGGAGCTATTTATGAACCGGTAAGGATCCAATTTTAGAGGTAGATAAGACCCCAGAAAGAGTGCAGTACCAAGCAGAATCTACAAATTCTGCAATTTGTGGCTGTATTCTAAAACATGGAGATATAATGTTTGGTGTGGCATCTGCTGAGTTCCTGCCCTACGAGATTAGGTGAGAAACATTAAGTGTAACTTTGTCTCCACAGCACGTAGATAGATGGGTATAGACCACACAGGAGACCCACCAGTTTTTCCTTTAGTCTCTTAGATACACCTTGTTTTTTCTCTCTAATTTTAGCTTGCCCAAGAATATATTAGTGTGGCACAAAATGACTCCTTCCAGAGCCAAATATTTTGTGTTCACCAAATTGCCTGAAAATAGGAAATGTTAGCGATCCAGGAATGTTTAAGGTATATAAGAGTGTCTAACATTTATTGAGCACTTAGGATGTTTTAGGAACACGTGTGCTTGGCATTTATGATCATATTAATGCTCACAAACAGCCTGTCGTCTCCTTGTCCTCTTCCTCTTCATTCCTTTTCTTCTTCCTATTTTGCAGATGAGGAAATTGAAGCTTAGACGGTTAAGACAATTGGATGAGGGCAGACCACTAGTACATTCCCAAGCTGGGATTTGAACCCAGGTTCTCTGTTGGGGAAGCCCGTGTTTAACTCTTAATCACTTCTACCTTCCACATTGCTGCCTAATCCAGAGAAATATAGAGCCTGCCCTTAGAACATCTCTGCTATGTTGACTGCCAGCGTGGATAATCTCGTCCTGCACTGATGAGAAAAAAGACTCCACCTTTCTCTTTTACTTAGTGGAGGTTTGGCCTTGTTGACCCCGAAACATAGCTGAGTAGGCTTATTGAAAAGGATACTTTCATAAGAATCATAGTCAGGGTTTTTGCCTAGTTTGCTCTTATAACCTCATAATAGATTTTTCCTTTTCTTGGAGGATCTTTAGTGAGGAAAATTTTGACAGCACGTGGAAAAAAATATGACTCTTTTCCGAATCTTTAAACAATTCCAGAGTCCAGTTCCAAGCAGTAGCAGTCCTATTTTAATGTGTTTGTAAATCTTACTGCTCCTTCTCATTTCACAGATATGTCTATGAGATAGCAAGAAGGCACCCCTTCCTATATGCACCTACAATTCTTTCTTTGGCTGCTCAATATGACAAAATAATTCCACCTTGCTGCAAAGCCGAAAATGCAGTTGAATGCTTCCAGACAAAGGTATTGTATTTGTGTGGATATCTGAACCAATAACTTCAATCTGGCCATGACTTACTAAAACCAAACAAAGTTAAAAATGGAAATATGCTCTGTGGGCAGAGTATCATTTTCAGAATAGAGCCCTCAGCACTCTGCTCTTCTTTGGGCTAAAAACGCTGGGTTTGCTCTTTTTTTATTCATTCCTTTGTCCATTCATTCAGCCAACAATCATTTTATTGTTAAGGAAGTGAGTTTGGTGAGATAAAGAAAGACAGAGGTAGAAGTGATAACATAAATGAAAGAGAGAAGAGTAAGAGGTGAAGGAAGCAAGTGAAAGAAGATGGAGCAGAAGGAAAAAGAGCAGAAGAAGAGAAAAAAAGGTGAACGAGAAGCATGATAAGTGCTTTATATTTATTATTTCTTTTAAACCTTAGAACAAATTCGAGGTGTAAATCTTGTTGTCATTTAACAAACAAGGAAACTTAGGTTTAGAGATGCAAATAGTTTTCTTAGGTTTTGGAGAGCTAGAACAACATCCACGATTAATTACTTGCTGCCTGAAGTCCTATAACAAAATTCCTAAGAACTGTGACTATTCCCAGACTCTCAGGCTGTGATGCAATCTTACATTTTGTTACTGAGAAGACATTTAAGAAATTATCAGGCTTCAATTTGTTCAAAATTACAGTTGTTTATTCATTATCTCAAGTATGAAAGTTACAAGGGTTTCTGTTTCAAGATATTTTTAATAAATCTACCTGGCATAGATGTATATAAACCCATCTAAAAGAAAGAATGAATAAAGTTTTGCAAAGACATATTGCATTTATGTTTTAGCAAAAATTCTTATAGTTTCATGTTTTAGTTGTATCTGTTGTTTTTCTAATTATTAGAGCCTATAAAGGGAAATACATCCTTTCTTGACACCTCATTTTTCTATCTAGGCAGCATCAATTACAAAAGAATTAAGAGAAAGCAGCTTGTTAAATCAACACATATGTGCAGTAATGAGAAAGTTTGGATCCCGAACCTTCCGAGCCATGTAAGTTTAAGCTCTATCTAGGGAAGAAGGTGAGATCTGCAAAACTCCCATTTTGCAGTTTGAGTCCATTTTTCACATTGTTACTGTTGTAGGGAATGAAGCTTCCTTTGATGAGAGCTAATGTGATTAGAATCATGAAATCCTAGGATTGGGAGGAACAGATCAGTCTGCTGTTTAACACTTATTAAAGTCTACATGAGATAACACTTGAGAAGACTTTGGAGATTTATGCTTTTTACCTATTCTAGATACTCAAGTTCTGGACTGCAATCAATTTACACCTAATAATTATACTACACTTTTTTTTTAGAGAAGTATTACCTTTTATTATTTTTTATGCATTAGTTCATTGAGATATATGCTTTTTGATGTGTGTTATGGTCTAAAAGAAGTGCTCAAAAATTCCAGTTGTTTCTCTTTTCATTTGTGCTTGTTTGTATGCTTTATATCTGCAAGAGATTTTAAGGTTCTGTGGTAACAAGTTTGCCTTCTTTCCAGTACCCGACACAATGGTTTTGATCTATGATCTCCATATGTTATTAAACTGTTTTTTTTTAAGTTGATGGAATGATCTTAAGCAGATATACCACATTTTCCTAGATTCTCTACAAGGTAGATTAGCCTTCTCTAAGTATCATTTAAAATTTCTGGCTTAACAAGAAATTCTTTACATTAACTCTGCTTCCTAATCTGCTATAAAAGTCCATTGTGTCAATTGTTGCTTTTTATGAAAATATTCACTTGAGGCAATAATATTAGAATCCATTGTCCAGAGGAAAACAAAATAGTCATTTCTGAAGAACTGGCATGTATTTTCCTAACTGATGAAAGCATGTAACTCACTGAAGTCTTTTCTTGTCCCAGCTGCTAAAAAGCTCAGAAGCAAATTTGGAGTTTTTCAACTGACTGCATTAACTCTTACACTTAGCATATTTGCCTTTTCTCTTTTCCCTTGATTCTATCTATCTATCTATCATCTATCTATCTATCTATCTATCATCTATCTAATCTATCATTTATCTAACTGTCATCTGTCTAATTTATCTCTATCTTTGTTGTTAGGATGAGAGGAATATTAAAAAACAACAACAACAACAAAAGCCCAAACAATTGAATCAGGTAGTTCAACCTCTTCATTTTTACACCTGAGTAACCCGAGGTCCAGACAGATTAAAGCAGTTTACCCAAGACCACCCTACTTGTCATGAGAACAAAGTTTTTCTAGATCCTTTTCATGATTTTTCTTTCTTTTTTTTTCCATTTTATTTTATTTATTTATTTTTATACAGCTGGCGATCCTTGTCATCATTTATTTCCATTACACCTACTTGTCTGCTATGTCAGTGATCTCTAATTGTCGGTGTCCTGACAACTGAGGATTTGAGGTCAAGTATAGGAATCAGAATTACCAGTGGTTTAGAGCTCCA
Organism: Hyperoodon ampullatus; assembly: GCF_949752795.1. Taxonomy (NCBI): domain Eukaryota; kingdom Metazoa; phylum Chordata; class Mammalia; order Artiodactyla; family Ziphiidae; genus Hyperoodon; species Hyperoodon ampullatus. The sequence goes on along the minus strand of NC_136914.1, from coordinate 51,178,297 downwards.
CTAGCCAGTATGGCAGCCACTAGCCACACGAAGCTCCTGAGCATTTGAAATGTGGCTACTGCAAATGAGGAAGTGCGTTCTAAGTGTAAAACCTGATTTCAAAGACTTAGTATGAAAAAGAAAATATATAATATCTCATTAATAGGTTTTAATGTTATAAACAACAAGGACTTACTGTATAACACAGGAAACTATATTCAGTATCTTGTAATAACCTATAATGTAAAAGAATCTGAAAAAGAATATATATATATATATTCAGTTATATAATATATATATATATAAAACTGAATCACTTTGCTGCACACCTGAAACTAACACAACACTGTAAATTAACTATACTTCAATAAAAAATGGTTAAAAAATAAGTTTTAATGTTGATTACATATTGAAATGATATTATTTTTGATATATTGGGTTAAAAAACATATTATTAAAGTAAATTTAACCTGTTCCTTTTTACATTTTAATATGGTTACTAGGAAATTTTAAATTACATAACTGGTTTAAAGTATTCTTCAACTTTTATGCTGAAACATTTCTAGCCTAGAAAAACATCTGACCTGCTAATTGAAGAGTATTAAGCTCATGCATTTAAAGTTTATTTATTTGTTTGCTTGTTAAATGACACATTTAAAAATATTGTACATAGTGAAGACAGATTAAAGTTTTTAGTCATGGATTTAGTTCCAAGACTGACTGATTCTTCTTGGAAGAGGTCAGATTATGCTTTAACCACCCTCCAACCCTATTAGAAACGTAAAGATTGATTCATGATTTGCTTTAGTTAAATTTATCTTAGTAATACAATGTAAGTTAAGATTTTATTATAATGACATTATTTATCATTTGCTATCCATAAGTAATTAAATTTAAATGCTCTCAATTTAAAAAGAAAATCCGTCTTTATCAGTAGCAGCAACAACACCAGTTGCTCTAGGCCACAGTGGTCTCACCAAGACATCTCTTAAAATTTACATGAACTATGCAGAAGAAATAAGAATTTTTGTTTCTTACTTCCTTTTTGGGTCACACTACATGTCTTGGCATGATGACACATTTGAGTGCTTAGTCTGCTCCACTTTCTTGTCCCATTGATATGCACATATGCATCCTTCCCTATATTCTAAGAAGTATTTTTTTTCTCCCAAGTAAAGGAATGATTATCGTTCTCATAGAATTTTCCATTTCTTAATTGTTTATCCTTTTTCATTTTTTCCCACCCTCTCACAGCAATGATCCCCAATACTCAGCATCAGCATTGAACAGCAAAAAGATAGATATCATTAAAATTCACAGGAAAGGTTTTAGGAAAAGATAAATCACTTCTAAACCTTTTGTAGGGCCAGATCACAGTTTATAGAGCCACTGTCTTGAAAGACTGGGCTAGAATTAACAAGACATAACACTTTTCCTTTTCTTTTTAAACAAGAACATATTGGTCTTTTTTCCTTGGAGCTGTAACTATACTAATACTCTATAAATGTTATTTAAGTTTTCTTAACATCTTTATTGTGGAGTATAATTGCTTTACAATGTTGTGTTAGTTTCTGCTGTATAACAAAGTGAATCAGCTATATGTATACATATAGCCCCATATCTCTTGCCTCTTGCGTTTCCCTCCCACCCTCCCTATCCCACCCCTCTAGGTGGTCACAAAGCACCGAGCTGATCTCCCTGTGCTATGCGGCTGCTTCCCACTAGCTATATATTTTACATTTGGTAGTGTATATATGTCCATGCCACTCTCTCACTTCATCTCAGCTTACCCTTCCCCCTCTCATGTCCACAAGTCCATTCCCTGCGTCTGCGTCTTTATTCCTGTCGTTATTTAATTTTGATAGATAACCAAGATTGATTTCTTATTCTTTTTTTCCCCTTAGAACTGTTACTAAACTGAGTCAAAAGTTTCCCAAAGCTAATTTTACTGAAATTCAGAAACTGGTTGTGGATGTGGCCCACGTACACGAGGAATGCTGCAGAGGAAATGTGCTGGAGTGTCTGCAGGATGGGGTGAAGAGTCTTGCCTCCTATAAAAGAGATATTTCCACTCCCTTTTCTTTCTTTTGCTCTCATTCTAAATGGGAGAAGGGTGTCTGCCGTGAGCTGGTCATAGAATGTGGAAACTAGCTGACTGAGTGAAGTTACAGACTTCTTAATAGTAAAACTTGAATCTCTTTTGTTGACTCTACTTTTCACTTAAGGGATGCGCCCCTCTTCCTAGACCAGTGCCCATTCATTCTTACTTCTAAAGGAGATGGTAACCTCTCTGGAGGTCTCCACACAGAATTTTTGGGGGAAAACTCTATTTTTAATATATTTGTTTTTTCACCCATTTGTGTTTTCATTTGATAAATAAATATTGAATACTTTCTATGTGCTAGCCACTGTGGGGCATACCTGTTAGGAAGGCATAAGCTGGTTTCAAGAAATGTATAGTTTGATAAGAGAGATAAGACATGTGACCTCATTGGGGTTAGAGACTGTCTTTGGTTTACTGTTATTTCCATAGGCCATCAGCACCACGCCTGGCACATGGAAGGCACTCTATATTATATACATAGAGCTATTACATGAATACAACAAAATAATAAAAGAAACATAAAAAATAACACAAGATATTATTCTATACGGCAAAAAGCTAGCCATCATGGGGAGGTGTGAATAAGGGCTCTAGGAGAATTAAAAACCAAAAACAAATACCCCAAAAACAGAATCCTCAAGCATGCCATAGTCAGTTGTGATTTAAGCAGTGTGGCATTGGTCTATTTCGGGCCACCCTAGGCTTCCTAGATGTTGGAGGCCTGTCTATCCCCAAATTATTCTCTCTCTGGTCCCCTGTGATACACCTTCTTCTTCAACGAGGCTTACAATCATTGCTCCTAGATATTTCGGTGGCTTGAAACCAGGGCTGGAATATGGTTTCCAGAAGGTTGAATGTGAGGGTAGAATGCTCCTTTCAGCCAGTCCACGGCAATTTGGCTGAGATACACTTGAAAACCAGCAAGAAGCCAAGGCTGTAGGGGAGACCTGAGGGTGAGTCTTTGGGCCCAGGCAGAGAATCCTGGTGTCAGTAGTTGGGGCTGCCTCCAAGACAAATTTTCCTATATCATTTATTTTTCCTTTTAGAAGCATTTACCTTCATATTAGGATGGTAATAAGAATGATTTTATTTTTCTTTGATATAAGTTGCATCAGTTTTAGTTGACTATTTTACTAATTTGTATACTCATTTTTTAAAGTTTAGTTTTTTCAATTTTTGGACTTCAAACCACCCTTCTCCATTAAAGTGAAAAAAATAATTTAAAAGTATGGTATATAAATTGGATTTTAATGGCTGAATAATGGGTTCTAATTGTTCCTGGTGAGAATGCACAGAATTTTCAGTCCTTTGACAGGTACGTTTAAGCTCGGTTTCTTTCAGGCCACTTACGTGCATTTCATTATCTATAGACTGCCCTCTGGAGGTCATAATCGGTTACTGCAGGGTTATATAAACAGCAAATGTTTACTACCAAATTTCAATACTAATAGAAAGATATGCATCAACGTGCATGTCATTTGGTTTGAGGAGTACATTTTTCTTTTGTTTTTAAAAGCTTGCTATTAGAATAAAATAGTAGATTTTAGTTGACAACTATGAAAAGAAGAATTGAACAAACAAGGTTAGGTGGAAAGGAGTGAGGAAAGGTAGAGTAGGGAGAAAGCACTAAAATGGGAGACAAGGTAAATGTCTTCTTCCTTCCTTCTTTCCTTCCTAGGACTGGCCATGAGGTCCTGAATTAAAGAATAAATGTTTAAAACTTAGACTTTATTTTTCTATTACAGGAAAAAATTATGTCCTACATATGTTCTCAGCAAGATATTCTGTCAAGCAAAATAGCAGAATGCTGCAAATTACCCACCACACTTGAACTTGGTCATTGCATAATTCATGCAGAAAATGATGACAAACCTGAAGGCTTATCTCCAACTCTAAATAGGTTTTTAGGAGAGACAGATTTCAACCAACTTTCTTCAAGGGAAAAAGATCTCTACATGGCAAGGTAACACACTCTGTAAATGTATTGTTCACACAAGTAAAAATTATGATGTGATTGACAGCTTTGTGTTGTTGAAATGGTTTCTGAACTCAGTATATGAGGATAATGTTAGAATGTTCTAAGCCAAAATATAGTTGGAGGAAATAACTAGGAAATAAGGAATAGGGTCTATCTTATACTGATGAGACTTTCACCACTGCTGTTATTAACTGGCTTGCTTATGAGGATGCATTTTTTTGGTATCAGTTTCTCTGGAATCAGAAGCATTGTCATCCCTGTATGGATTACTCATGTAAAGACTACCATTGTTCTTCCGAATAGGATATGGATATTTTTGTAATAAGAAGGGCTCATAATTAAGAATGTGCTTTTTCACTGTGCATGTTTTAAAAACTTTTCCCCCCAAATATAACTTAATAGATAATGCTAGATAGAAGGGCTTTCATTGTAGCAGTTTATTTGCTATTTATTGAATACATGTTTTATTTTTTTAAGGAAGTGAAAAGACATTTAGAGACATTTGCAGTATGGTAGTTGTAATTGACAAGACATGTTCTCATTCTATTTGCCTTTAAGGGGAGCAAGCAGTTAACACATTTTCCTTTATTGTACAGTGTGTATCAGTGGACACTATTAGAGGAGGGATTTGTGCAGCTCTTAGGACACTATACTTAGTGATCTCCAAAGGTCCTTCTAAATTTGAGTCTGCTTTTAATGTAGTAATGAAAAGAATGGTGCAATTTTCTTTTTAATATTCCTGGAGGATATTACTATATTGTTGATTAAAATTAGACATGCACACATTGTCTGCACCACTAAATTAAATTATGCAAACAAGAACAAAGTCCAGATTTCAGAAACCCATAATGACATTATTGGAGGAAGAACTAATATGACCTATTTCTACAACCTGGGAATACAATTAGTAAATTCAAGAATTCTCTTTAAATTTACCCATTCATACATTCTGAAGCTAATTGTTTATTTAATAGAAGCAGTTCTTCAATTGGAAAGGTTCTTTGCAGTAGAAATTTTCTCAGCCGAGAATGATCTTCCCCCAGACACTTTGTGTGGCTTCCTTCACCCAGGTTTTTCTCCTGAAAGAGCTACTCAAAGAGACTTTTCTTGACCACACACTCTAAATTGTCACCCCTTTCCTTCTTGTCTATCTTCCTTTATTTCTATTCATTGATTTATCACTGCCTAAGATTGGATGACCTATTTTTTATTGGTTTCTGTCTCCCTATAATGCCTGCTTTTGAGAGGTCAGACATTTTATCTTATACATTATTGAATCCTTACTGCTTAAAGAAATTGTTTGCACAGACTTGGCAGTGGAAAAATATTTGTTGTATGGATAGATTTCACGTCCATAATTGAAAGTGAATAGTGCAAAAGAAAACAAAATACCATTTTAGAACAATTTGAGGGATTATAATTTTTATTAATAGCTTTGCCATGCATATAGTTGAAATAATATTTGATTTCTAGGTTTAGTTCTTTGCATTTTAACTTCTGCATGCCATATAACACAGGTATAATTTGTCTCTTAATTCCAATAACATGATTTTTTCCACACATTTCAGATTTACTTATGAATATTCAAGAAGACATACTAAGCTTGCTGTCCCAATAATTCTAAGAGTTGCTAAAGGATATCAGGAGTTATTGGAGAAATGTTCCCAGTCTGAAAACCCTCCTGAATGCCAGGATAAAGGGGTAAAATGCTCTAGTTTTTTAAGGAAAATCTGGAAAACTAGATGGATATCATGCATTAAAAGTGCTGTTTGTTTGAAACCATCTAACTACTAATGAGCAGTTAGTTAGTTATGTCTACTAACTAGCTATCTAGCTATTAAGTAGCGATTAACTAGTAGTCAACAAATATTGGCTTATTTTAGAAATAAGAATGTTTTAACCAAAAGTTCTTTGATGCACAGAATAAAAATAATATTCATTTTTGAATAGCTCCACTCCAGAAAGGCAAGAATCTTGTACAGAAAGAATTGTAAAATTTTACCCAAAGTTTGAGTTCTGCCATCAAATAACTTGGTGATTCACAAAGTTTTAAACTTAATGTCCCTAAAGTTCATTTGCCTTAATTCTCACAATTCATCTTTAATATTAAAAAACCCTCTAAAAGTGGTTTCTCTAAGATTGGTATCATAATAGAATAAACTATTACTGGCCAATTTTTACATACAAAGTTACGTGTGCAGAAAGAGAAAAAAAATGTATGTAATAATGCTTGTATTTTCAGGAAGAAGAGTTAGAGAAATATATCCAGGAGAGCCAAGCGCTGGCAAAGCGAAGCTGCGGCCTCTTCCAGAAATTAGGAGAATATTACTTACAAAATGCGTATGCTTTTTTAAACAGTATTTTGAGTGATTTAAGATAATTAACTAGTGAGGGAAAGACCCATCTAAATTAATCACCCATGGCTACCCTAATTCCAGCCCCTATGTTGGACTGGAGGTCTTTTAATCTGATCACCCAGTTTCCAGTTCCAGAAGGTGGCCTTCCCCAGTTCTCTCTCTTTAGGAGCAACAGATGGCCTGTGAAGCCTGATCTGTGGTACTGGCTTTGGGTTCCCCAAAGCATGCAGATTTTTGCAGTAAAGATACCCATTCTATCATAGCCTGTCATAGTTAAAGCACCAAAAGGTCAAAGTGCATATCGAGGAAACTTCTGAGGTTGGGAATAGGAGTCAGCCTGCTGCTCAGCGTTTATTTTCCCATTGTGATCTGTTGGTGTAAGAAGAGGGGAGGGAATGCTTATCAGAGTAAATGCACCTCCAGTGTCGGTCCAGGTACAATGTGGGTGAAACAAATGAGCTGATTTCATGTCCCCTGATGCCAAAAGAGGGTCTTTGAGAAGGAATGAGGGTCCAGAGACTCCTGAAGGACTCAGCAAGATTTGGTGAAAAATGCTTCTTTCAGGTTTCTTGTTGCTTACACAAAGAAGGCCCCTCAGCTGACCCCAGCTGAGCTGATGACCTTGACCAGGAAAATGGCGACCGCGGGAGCCACTTGTTGCCATCTCAGTGAGGACAAACAATTGGCCTGTGGTGAGGGAGCGGTGAGTGTTTTGTTTAGTCCCATCCTGTTTCTGCCCAGTTGGGCTTGAAATAGTCTTATGATTCCCATTTAGGGGAAATGGGAAAAACCAGTGTGGAGATGGCTTTCCTGGACTTGTTGGATTAGTTGCAGTTGAAGGGGTGTAAGAACTCGGCTCTGAATGGTCGGCATGTGGGCAAGCTTCCTTTCCTTCTAGAATGGCTGGTAGAAGTGCAGTGAGTGTATTCAACAAACAAGCAAGCGTTATATACAGGGGAGACAGAAAGACTGACACGTCACTCAGTTCGTGATTTCACCAAATACCTACTTTAATGTTAAAACAGAAAAAGCTTCAACTTTGACAGATTAAAATATGCTATTTTGTTTTTAGCCATACCTATGTTTTTGTCTTTTATAGTTTAATTTTTTATGATGATATTAGGGACAATTTATTCCCTTTGACAGGGTGCAGGGTACAGAACAGGTAGGTCCCACGTTCTGAATAGTAAAATGACTTTCCAGTTGGTAATGCCAATAATCTTTACTTCTTAATGTCACTAGTGTCATACATATGATTACAGGTTGAATTTTTTAAAATTATTTTTTCCCTTGAAGTCACAAATGTGAATAAAATTGTGTATCTTTTTTTTTTTTTCACTTTTCCTCCTTTTGATGATGGGGAGTCATTTGCTAGTCAGTCTTCATGTCCTGGAATTTTTTGTCAAAGGTTAGAAGTGAAAAGAAACTTTCCTGTGATTAAGCATCATCTTTGTCATTTATTGAGTCCCACATGTTGGGAGGATGCAGGGGCACAGGATGGTGTAATGGTTCAGGAGTATATGTTCTGGGGGCCTCCTGCCTAATTCCCATCCCACTGTCACCACTTGTGAGTCTTGTCACTCTGGGAAAGCTAGTTATCTCACTAAGCTTGAGAATTTTCATCTGACATTTGAGAATAAAGTTAGGATGGCTGTCTTAAATGAGGTAATCGTGTGACTCACTCAGTACTAGCCTGATACATAGTATGCCCACAAAATATGTTGGCCCTTGTTACAAGTTATTATTAGGTGTTTAAGAAATATCTCTGAAGTGTGGAAGGTAGGCGAATTCTACATTAGGAAAGCCTTAAGGACACACAGACTCACACACACACACATACACACACGTCTTATTTCTTTACAATTAGGACTACATATTAGCTGTACATATGTATGTATGTATGTATGTACATATGTGAAAGGGTTAGGTTTGTGTTATTCTTACCTTCAGAAAGTGATTCTCTGAATCCCAAAAATAAAATGGAAAGCTCAACTAAATATACATGGAAAATGTAGGCCATGTATTGATTTCAGAGACTTTTCCCCTTCAGAAGTATGTATGTAACTGAAAATGTGTTTCAAATCGCTGACACAAATAGCTGAAGTGGCTCTCTTCAACATCACTTGTGGAACATTGGTCACTAAATGCTGAAGTTTATCCCAAACAAATGGGTAAATAAGAATCTACAATATAGCAGCACATGATCCCTACACAGACAGCAAATTTTCCTGTAAATTAATTATAAGTTACTGGACATTAAACACTATTGCAACAATTTTGCTGAATCAATTCTATGGCTGATGCTCCATCTCCTTGTTTTCTTCTTTCTCATTCTCCTAATTAGGCTGACCTTATTATTGGACTGTTATGCATCAGACATGAAGAGACTCCTGTAAACCCTGGGGTTGGCCAGTGCTGCACCTCTTCATACGCCAACAGGAGGCCATGTTTCAGCAGCTTGGTGGTGGATAAGACATACATTTCTCCGCCATTCTCTGATGACAAGTTCATCTTCCATAAGGATCTGTGCCAAGCTCAGGGCGTAGCACTGCAAACAATGAAGCAACAGTAAGAAATGGGTATTTGCTAGCATGGAGAAGACTGACAACACTAAATAGTGGTTGAGATTTCTACTTCATACACCCAACACCCTTGGGCTCACCAGGAGAAAATTATTACTCCAAAGCACTTAAAGTGACTTTCAGAATAGTCTTGTCTCAGAGTCTTCATAGCCTCTAGTCTGGAAAAATTCACTGGGGCAGATAATTTCCTGTTTGTAAAAATAGTCTCCTTTTAAACTATTGTTGTGGTGCATCTTGGGATCGAGGGAAAAGGGGCAATCTATTTCAGGTAATTAGGATATATCTTTGTCGTAAGTCTTGGGTACTTCCATTCCAAGCACTGAATAAACACCTTTGAATTTTTTTCCATACTGTTTTCTCTTTGAAGAGAATAATCATAACATTTGATTCAACCATGCAGTATGGGTGTTATGAAGTGGAATACACATTTCAGTTCATTGTGGGAGGCATTCTGTAATGATGATAGTAATGCAAGTCAATGTAACTCATGTTCTCCAAATTCCCATGCATTTTCATACTCCCATACTTTGTAAAAGATCTTCCTTCTGTTTGGAAAACTAGTTCATCCCTTTTTTCTCTGTCACAATCTGAGGCATGTTTCTAGGTACAGTAAGAATGCCGCCTGGCAAGCCTCCCCTATTCCCTGGGTCAACATTAATTCCATCCTGAATGTATTACCAGATGAGTATTACAGGCAATTAGGACAGATGGTGCTCAGGTTAGGGGTGTGATAATGTGAATGACAAGGGTTTGGAAGTTGGAGCCTTTGAGTATGGATAAGACATATTTTAGAAGAGAGAACTGGAAAGAATATTTTAGGCAAATAAGAAAAAGACTATTTCACTACATATAAGTAAGGTGGAACTGTGAAATAGTGTTTCATCTATAACCTGCACAAGTCCAGACCAATGGAACATTTAGCATGTTTCTCGCCTCAGTCTTTCTAATAAAGTATTAGCCAAGATATATGTGGCGAGTCTGGTGATGGGTTAATGGAATGAGGGTTTAGGGTAAGGGTTGCCAGAGCTCTGAAAGTTCTCTCCTAGGAAGGCTTTAGAAAAATACCATTGCATAGCAGACTTCTCTTTTATATTGTTTTGTTTTAAATCATAGGTTTCTCATTAACCTTGTGAAGCAAAAGCCGCAAATCACAGAGGAACAACTTGAGGCCGTCATTGCAGATTTCTCTGGCCTCCTGGAAAAGTGTTGCCAAGGCCAAGGGCAGGAAGTCTGCTTTGAGGAAGAGGTATGTGCAGCTCGCGTTTACACTCAGAATACTTGGTATGGAATTTTTTGTAACGAATAATGAAAAGAGTATCCCACTAATTTATAATTTTAAAATATTGCCAGAAATATTAATTTAGAAATAGATTGAAGGACTTTATAATATTTAAAAATAATCACAGTTTTCTCACTAAATATTAAGAGAAGTGTAATTTTAGAGTATATTATAAGAATTAGTAATTTTGATTTATTTTCTAGTGGAGAAAACTGTAAAGTGAATATATAATTAAATGATGATAATTTAGACAGCTTCTGGCTTACAATTTATCATTTGAGCTAAATGGATTAAAAGGATTTAATAGCAAATTAATTGTGCACATGGGATATTGGGGGAATATTTATAGAAAGTATATTCAACTCAGGAGCAAGCCTTTGAATATTAACAGAGTAGTAATTAGGTATTATCTTAATATAATTATTTAGCAATTTTAGCTGGATTTGTAAATTGACTACATTTTGTAAGCTTCTAGTTTGTATTACTAAATATATTTGAATACAGCGTCACTATATTTTAAAAAGATATTCTATAATTCAGCCTTTTTGCCAATTTTATTTGACTATCTCATGATGTAGAAGTTTAGATGTTTTGTTATTTGATAATATTTAGAAATGTTGAGTTTTTCAATAGATAATATAATTACATGGGTTTGAGTGTGTGTACTTATTAGTATGTGTATGTTTTTGGTAGGAGAGGGTGGGACACAGATAATGAAATGAGATAAAACAAAACTGATAAAATAGATTTTATGTAAACCATTTCTGATAAATATGATACAAAAAGATTAATGTCCTCTGTTTTGAGAACATGCTCATTTACATGCAGAGAACATTAACAAATAGTAGCATAGCAGTATTTTCTCTGCAAACCTTTTAATTTCTGTGACTGATTTGTAGAGAAAGGGGAGAGATGGAATGAGGCTTTGTAAGAGTTTGGAGATTGGTATAGGAAAAACAATACCTCCTGTTGATAAGAGTGGAGTTGTTTTCCTTCTGCCTTCTATTGTCCTAGCTTGTTGACATCAGAGTTGTATATCTTTATTTTTAACTTGGATAATCTATAAAGCAATGAATTCACCCCTAGCTAGTGGAGAGTTAACTGTACAACTGGCACAGTGGTCTATTTTTTTATCTGATGATTCTTATTGACTAATTTATTTTATTTTTATTTATTTCTTTTTTTAATTGAAGTAGAGTGGATGTACAATATTATATGTTACAGGTCTATAATATAGTGATTCACAATTTTTTAAAGATTATACTCCATTTATGGTTATTATAAAATATGGCCTGCATTCTCTGTTGTACAATATATCCTTGTAGCTTATTTTATACCTAATAGTTTGTACCTCTTGCTCCCTTACCTCTATATTACCCCTGCCCCCTTCCCTCTCCCCACTGGTAGCCACTAGTTTGTTCTCTATATCTGTGAGTCTGCTTCTTTTTTTTTTTTATATTCACTAGTTTGTTGATGATTCTTTTTAATTTGCAGGGTCCAGCACTGATTTCAAAAACTCGTGCTGCTTTGGGAGTTTAAATTACTTCAGGTAACAAAAAATTCAGATAAGGTTAACTATAATGTTGATTCTCCCCAAATACTGATCCATAGTTAAATATATCCTAAGAGCTAACATTAAATACTTTTCTTAAAAATAAATGCAATTCAGTAAAAAAAAAAAAATTATTTAAAAACCCTGGAACAAAATAATGCCCACAATGTTAAATTAGTGATTCAACTAACTCAAAATTCTTTAAGGTATTTCAAAGGCTTCAGAGAATGTCATTGGAAGACCATCTTATCAGTTTATCTGATATAGATCTGATATATGTATATATATGATATAAAATAATAAAACCAGTTACAGCCTGCATCTATTAATTTAATTAGTACTTATATTTTTGTTCTTGTTACAGGGGGAAGAGAAAAGAGCAAAAGTCTTTATTGTTTGGTGTGAACTTTTCCCTTTAATTCTAACTGATTTGTGCTTTTTGTGAATTAAAGAAATGATGAAGACTTTTATGTGAAATTTCCCTATCATAAAAATAAAATATCTCCAAATGTTTCTTTTTTCCTAGCCTGCTTATTTATGAACACTTATAAATAATTTCTTTAAATAGTTTTGTATACCATTGTCTGAAGCAGATTCTGGTCACAAAGCACTGAATATTGGTTATTGTAGGAGATTAAAGCCCCTCAAGGATAGATTTACGACATTGAAGGCTATATTACGTGGTGAACTAAAAACATATTCCCAAGTGAAGCACTTTTTGGTGCTTCTAGGGCACACTGTTCATTAAATGATCATTTAAGTATTCTAACAGATAAGTTGGAGATGAGAAAAGAAATTATTGTTTTTATAGGATCCATCAAGAATGATGTTACTCAAAATTTAACAACTACTTTTTTCTTAGTCTTGTTCATAACCCTTTTAAAACATAAATGTTAACTGTACTATAGTTGTTTTGATTGAATATAATTAACATTTTCAGAAATTATTATTATTTTTTGTTCTACAAGTACTTATTGAGCATTCATTGTGTCCCAGGTCCTGTTCTGGGTGCAGTCACTGTCCTCTAGTTGCTTCAGTAAAGAAGGAAGCAACTAAGAGCAATGCAACAAGATTATGGCCATTATAGAGGCAACAACATGTTAAGAGAATCAAAGGGTGGGTGAGACCAATTGTGACTGGGGAAAGTCACATTGGCCGAGACAAACATTTAAGAAGCATCTTAGAAGATGAGTGGGCATTCATCCGTTCAAGTAAAGGAGAAGGCAAACACATGAAAGAGGAAAACATGGCCTATGACAAATGATGATGAATGATTTTAGGGGAGTATAGGGTGGGGAAGAAGGCTATAGACATGGAAGATCAAGTAAGACATTCAAGCTATATAGGATTGAGTGGATTCTCATGGGTTTTATTCCAAAGGGTTTGGATAATGTCTTATAGGTAACAGGGGACCAGAGTAATATCTAAGCAGAGTGATTAGCTTTTAAGGAGATAACTCATGAGATATGGAGGATGGGAAGTAGGGGCAGGGGAAAGAGTAGAGAGGGGCAAGGTCAGTAAATGGTGACAAAAAGATCAGTCCACCAGTAGGGAGGCTGTTTATTGTATTAGCTTTGAACAGAAATCTAAAAATCACATTCATGCTTTGGTGTCTGCTGCAGGAGAAAACATTTGCTCAGAGCAATAAAATGGGCCTCTGGTTCTAACTCAGTTACTTTGTCCTTTATATTTTTCTTTCAATTTTGATGGAACATCTGTGGACTTTGCCTGATTGTGCTGTAACTCTAAGAAGTATTAACTTAGAGATCACAGTAAGATAAAGTAGAATTCAACATAAAGCATTTAACAGGAAAAATAAGCTTTTACTGTTAAGAGGAGAGTTCAAGTAAGATAAAACTGTTTGGAAAATTTATGAGCCAAATGATATTTCATTGACATATATAAAATGATTGGAAACACTAGGACAAACTGACACAAATACAATAGTAAATTGGAGATTTTAGAACATTTCTACTTCTCAGAAAAAAATAAGTTAAGCAAACAATAAATAAAAACTCAAGGTAGAAACGTCTCTAGTCAAAGTTACCAGTGGCTTCTATGCTGCAAAATCCAGTAGTTAATTCTCAATGTTTAGTTTACCTGATTTCTCTCAGGAGAACTTGACACAATTGATCACTCCCTTTTCCTTGGCTTTTTCTACTTGGCTTCTGGATTTTCCTCCAACCTTATTGGCTGAATCTCCTCAATCTTCTTCACTGCATTTTCTGCAATTCTTTGACCACTAAATGTTGCAGTGTCCCAGAGCTGCTCTTCCTGAATCTAAACTTACCTCTAGGTGATCTCATATAGACTTGATGCAGTAATACCATCTAGATGTTGAAAACACGTATTTATATCTCCAGCCTGGATTTTTTTCCCCTTAATTTCCAGGCTCTCGGGTCAGCCTCCTCCCTGACGTCTCCATTTTGATAATGCGGAGACAATCCAAACCTAGCACATTTTAAACTGAACTCCGCCCCATCCCAAATTTGTGTCTCCCTCTGTCTTGTTCTTCCTTCTGCTTACTCAAGGCAGAAACCTTAGAGTCATCTATGGTTCCTCTCTTCCATATCACCCCTACGTGCAATCTATGAGCAAAACCTGTTGGCTCTACCTTCAGTGTACATCCAGAATTTGACTCTTTCCCAATACCACTAGTACAAGCCACAATCATATAACATAGAGATTATTGCAATAGCTTAATTGGTCTCCTTACAGGTACCCTTGCCTCACCCCCTGCTCTAGACTCAACACGGTAATTGGCTCTCCTTTACATCTAAGTACATTATACTACTTTTTCCACATCTCACTCAGAGTAAAGTCTCTACACTGACTCTACATGATGATAGTTTTCCACCCTTTTCTCTTTCTTCTTTTCCACTGGGTCTCCTTGCTCAGGCACAGCGGCCTCCTTGATGTTCTTCAAGTTACCAATTAATTTCCTATTCAGAGTTTTGCCTTTGCAATTCTTCTTGCTTGGAAATTGTGCCCTCAGATATGTGTGGGGCTCACTCCATCACCTCCTCAGGCTTCTACTTGTTATCACTTGCTAGATGAAAAGTCTTCCTTGACTGTCCTATTTTATTTTATTTTTTATTTTTAAAATTTATTGATTTATTTATGGCTGTGTCGGGTCTTCATTTCTGTGCGAGGGCTTTCTCTAGTTGCGGCGAGCGGGGACCACTCTTCATCGCGGTGCACGGGCCTCTCACTGTCGCGGCCTCTCTTGTTGTGGAGCACAGGCTCCAGACGCGCAGGCTCAGTATTTGTGGCTCACGGGCCCAGTTGCTCCGCGGCATGTGGGATCCTCCCAGACCAGGGCTCGAACCCGCGTCCCCTGCACCGGCAGGCAGACTCTCAACCACTGCGCCACCAGGGAAGCCCCGACTGTCCTATTTTAAATCGTACACCTATTCTTATCCCCCCACCAGTTATCACCATCTCATATACAGTAGATTTTGTTTATTTTCTGTCTACGTCCACTACTGTAAACCCCATGAGGAGAGGGATTTTTTTTCTGTTTTGTTCACTTCTGTTATCCTCAACATAAGAACAGTGTCTGGAACATAATAGGCATTATATGACTATTTGACAGATATGTAAAGGAATACACATGCCACAGGCTGTATTTTATTATAAGGTGGTGATCTAGAGGGGTTGTTAGCTTCATCTTCTAAAAGTCACACTGGGGAGAAGAAGCATGGGTCTGAGAAATTAACATCAAAAACATAAGAAGCCACTGAGGAGGTTCAAGACTTCAGGTTTGGGGTGTGTGTGTGTGTGTGTGTGTGTGTAATGAGTATGTGTTGGGGTCTTGTGGCTACTGTAACAAACTACTGCAAACTTGGTTGCTTAAAACAACAGTTTTTTCTCTCTTTCACAGTTCTGGAGGCCAGCGGTCTGAAATCTACCGGGGTATTGCTCCCCTTGGGGCTCTAGCAGAGAGTCCATTCCCTGCTCTTCCAGCTTCTGGTGGCTGTCCCAGCATTCCTGGGCCTGGAGCTGCTTTACTCTGGTCTCTGCTTCCATATTCACATCATCTTCTCTCTGTGTGTCTGCATCTTCTCCTTCCTCTTCTCTGTCTCAAATCTCCCCCTGCCCTTCTCTTAAATCCATTTATCATCGGGTTAAGGGCCTGCCTGGATAATCCTCATCTCAAGATCCTTAATTACATCTGCAAAACCCAAAAAGCCTGGTGTCTACAGGATAGTATTAGGATAGGACTAAACTCCTGCTGAGGTAAAAAACTGTTGAAAGCAGGTGAATATAGACCAGCCACTCTTAAAAATTTCTCTTCCAACCTCTCCCTTGCCATGCCCTACTGCCCCCGGACTGGTAGATTACCATATAAAGAATTTGTCTTCTCCCAATGATGCCACTTTTGAAGAGTTAAGGGAGATTCCAGAGAATTGCTTGGTGGTATAATATTAAATTGGTAATACATAATAGTAAGATATCTGGAAATCCTCAAGCGTTCATGAACTAAATAACACACTTCTAAAGAACTCATGAATCAAAGGAGAAATTAAAAGGACACTTAAAATATTTTAAATTGAATTAAAATGAAAACACAGCATATCAGAATTTGTGGGATACCATTAAAAGAGTACTTAAAGAAAATTTATAGCACCAAAGTCACTCTGTTTTATAATTTATAACACCCTGCTATCTTCACTTAACATAGATTAGAAAAGAAGGAAGATCTCAAAACAATGAACTCAGCTTTCACCTTAAGGGAAAAAGAGCAAATTAAAACAAAGCAAGCCAAAGCAAGGAACTAATAGAAATTAATAAAATAGAAAAGAGAAAAAACACAGATAAAAGTCAATGAAACCAAATCCTGGTTCTTTGAGAAGATCAATACTATTGATAAACCTCTAGCTGGATTTTAGGGAAAAAAAGAGAAAAAACCAAATTACTAGTATCAGGAATGAGAGAGGTGACATGACCTCAGATATCAAAATGATAAGGGAATATTTTGAAAAATATTTTGCCAATAAATTTGACAACTTAGATGAAATGGGCAAATGCCTTGAAAGACACAAACTACCAAAGCTCATTCAAGAAAAAAATAGATAATCTGATTATTTCTATATCCATTAAAGAAATGGAAAATTTAGTTAAGTTTATTACCATAAAGAAAACTCCAGAAAACTGGTGAATTCTACTAAATAAACATTTAAGGAAGAAATTATACTAATTCTACACAAACTCTTCCAAAAAATTGAAGAGAAGGGAATATTGTCCAGTTCATTCTGTGAGGCCAGCATTACCCTGATACCCTCTTTCTGCCATGTGAGGACACGACCAGAAATTGGCAGTCTGCAACCCAGAGGAGGGCTCTCACCAGAAACCTGACCAGGCTGGCACCCTGATCTCAGACCCTTGGCCTCCAGAACTGTGAGCAATGAATTTCTGTTGTTGATAAACTCCCCACTTAATGGCATTTTGTTCTAACAGCCTGAACTGACTTAGACACTATTCCTTCTGTTCTGTTCTCCCTTTCTTCTATAGATAACAGCTTATCTCAATTCTTGGTTACCCATTCTCCCCTTTATTCTTAACAGCTAAGCAAATATATATATGTATATTTCTATTGCACCATTCTACCTATATTACATGAGGGGTTACATACTTACATATATTTGTTCTATACCTTTTTACACTTAAAAATGTAATCTTGGTGATTACTCCATATTATGCATAAGATTTTTCCTCAATTTTTTAACAGCTTCACAGAATTTCTTTGTGTGATTATGTTATAAACTTATTAATTGACCTTTTATTGACATTTGGATCATTTATAATCCTTTGCTATTGCAAATAATGACACAATGAATAAACCTAGGGCTTTAGTCATTTAGTAATATTGGTAGTGTATTTTTAGCATAGCGTACCTATTAGAAATTTGTTGGCTTGAAAGACAAATACATAATTTTTTAGATATTGTCAAATTCTCTCTCAGTAGGTATTACATCACCATTTTGCATTCCCACCAGCAGTGGATGAGAGGACGTATTTTCCCAAGTTTTATCCTCAAAGTATGTTGTCAAACTTAGATTTTTGCCAGTCAGATAGGTGAGGAATGGTGCTGTGGTGTTGCATAGATGTTTGTTATGATGTTGTTATGTTTGCATAGATGTTTGTTATGAGCATCTTTTTTAGGTTTAAGGCCCTTTTTTATGTTTTTTCTTTTTTGTGTAATATCTGTTTATATCATTTTACTATTTTTTCTATCAGATTGTTGGTCTTTTTTTCCGCTTCAGATTTCCAGGAGCTCTTTGTATATTCTGGTATAGATTGCAGCTATCTTTTCTCATTTTTCCTCTGCATTTTTTTTCCTTTGCCTATAGTAATTTTCTATGTAAAGCCTTAAAATTTCTTTGTGTGTAGTTGAATTTATTACTACCTCTGAATTTTGCATCATAGGAAAACCTTCCCCACTTCACTTGGGTTTCATCCAGTACATTTACCGTTTTTTCCCCCCTTTTTACATTGGGACCTTTTGATCTATTTGGAATTTTCCTTGTGCATGGATAGGCATTTGAATCTAATTTTAGATTTTTAGTTGTATGTGTCTTTCTCTTGATTGCCATTACCAACACTGTTTTAATTACTATGCTGTTTTAGAATGTGTTTTATTATCTGGTAGTGCTGCTTTGCACAACCCCTCACCTCAGTAGTTTTTTTTTCTCCTTAGGGTTTTTATGATTATTCTTCTTGGTCATATATATACCCTCAGTCAGTGCATAAATGCCCCAGCTTCCCAGTCTCTGGCAGGACAATTCTAGGAAATCATCTTCCACTTCTCAGATAGGATTACATCCAGTTGCCTACACTGTTACTCTTCTCATTAACACCTCCTTTATTAGTTTTTTCTCTTCTTGGTCTTACTTCCTCACTTGTGCCTCCTCGAATCAACTTCCAAATAAATTAAAAGTTTTTGCCTGGAGTTCTGCATTTGAGGAACCCAAACTAAGAAAGAGTCATTTTTAGATTTTGACCTAGATGTAAAAGATACCGACCACTGAGACCTGAGTATGTTATATAAGGTGTGAGTGGTGGTACAGAAGGGGAGGGAGAAGTGGTGCCTTCTAATTTAACTGTTCAGAATGTTGCTTTTTTAACTTGTTCTCTGGATTATTGCCCTATAGCCTATATCTGATCTTTAGACTTAGAGCTTCTCTGAAATGCCCTTGGGAAGCGTTGGTCTCATCTTCCATATTTTGAACTCAAGTTCCTTTTTTTTTTAACATCTTTATTGGAGTATCATTGCTTTACAATGGTGTGTTAGTTTCTGCTGTAGCACAAAGTGAATCAGCTATAAGTATACATATATCTCCATATCCCATCCC